>NW_022589778.1:5844082-6349779 GCF_004348235.1 Phoca vitulina
TTTTCAGAGTCCATCGTCTCTCATGGTTCTTCTCCCCCTCCGATTTCCCCCCCTTCATTCTTCCCCTCCTGCTACATTCTTCTTCTTTTTTTCTTTCTTAACATATATTGCATTATTTGTTTCAGAGGTACAGATCTGAGATTCAACAGTCCTGCACAATTCACAGCGCTTACCAGAACACATACCCTCCCCAGTGTCCATCACCCAGTCACCCCATCCCTCCCACCCCACCCCCCACTCCAGCAACCCTCAGTTTGTTTCCTGAGATTAAGAATTCCTCATATCAGTGAGGTCATATGATACATGTCTTTCTCTGTTTGACTTATTTCGCTCAGCATAATACCCTCCAGTTCCATCCACGTCGTTGCAAATGGCAAGATCTTATTCCTTTTGATGGCTGCATAATATTCCATTGTATATATATACCACATCTTCTTTATCCATTCATCTGTTGATGGACATCTTGGCTCTTTCCACAGTTTGGCTATTGTGGACATTGCTGCTATAACCATCGGGGTGCACGTAGCCTTTCGGGTCCCTACTTTTGTATCTTTGGGGTAAATACCCAGTAGTGCAATTGTTGGATCATATGGTAGCTCTATTTTCAACTTTTTGAGGAACCTCCATACTGTTTTCCAGAGTGGCTGCACCAGCTTGCATTCCCACCAACAGTGTAGGAGGGTTCCCCTTTCTCCGCATCCCCGCCAACATCTGTCATTTCCTGACTTGTTAATTTTAGCCATTCTGACTGGTGTGAGGTGGTATCTCATTGAGGTTTTGATTTGGATTTCCCTGATGCCGAGCGATATTGAACACTTTTTCATGTGTCTGTTATGCTGTGGCCCTCTTTTATGTAGTGTACTGGTATCATGCCAAGGTTTTAATAAGGAGAGAAAATATGAACTCTTAAAAGTTTAAAGCCCAATAATCTAGGAACTAAAATCTGATTAAGTACAAAATAAACTTTCTACAATTAAATGATTCAGTGGCAGATAAAATGGAAGCAGAGCCCAAGAAGTTACTCTTACCAATTTAGTTTTGCATACTCCACCAAACTGGGATGGTGTCTTTCTGCTTAGCAGAAAGTATTGATACTTTACAATACAGAAGTATTTACAATACAGAAGTATTGAGGCAAAAAATAGGTCTTCATTTCTTTCAGCCAGAATTACATTGAACTGAGAAAGATCAACTGCTTGGCTTTCTTATTGGGGTAATTTGAAAAGGTTTTTCTACATGACCACTGTCCATAGCTCATTTCTATGTAACATACTGGCTTTGTGAAGGGAGAAGTGATTTATAGCCACTAATATAGTCCCCTATATCCCATCTAGTATATCTCTCATTTCTGCTCAGTTTGCCTAACTCTGGGAACAAGCAAAATGAAAGTCTTGTCCAGCCAGGAGCCAGGAGCTACCTAGTTTTGTCTCTTCCGATACTTCTTGCAGTAGGAACGTTGTGCCTGAGACACAGCATCTGCCAGCTTAGAAAACCAGTCTGGCAGGGAAATGGAGCAGCTAATAGTAGAGCTGAGGGAAACTGTCAGATTGTCAAGCATTTATTTTTACATTCTGAACCAAAATGATAAGGATTTAGTTAAGCCAAACTCTTACCTTGGCTTCCTTATTCCTCCTTTTTTTCCCCTCACACATGTCTTCTCATTTATTATTATTATTTTATGACAAGGACCTAATTTGCTAGCTACTAATTTCTGTAGCCTGAAACTATGCTGGGATTATGGGAGAAAGAAGTTACTTTTCTAACTTTCCTGAGGAATAAGGTGCTACTTGAGTGAATACTAATACAAATATTAATTATGTTCTGATAATCCTGATGAATGAAACTGGCATTTATAAATCATGTTCGTGCCAAAAGAAATCACGCCTTCACAAGCATGTTCCATAGGCCACTGCATTTCTCTGAATTTACTAACCAACCTACGTCTCCTCCTACCAGATGGTTTTTTTGTCAACCTCAGTTCATATAAACATGAAATTATTGATAGCTGCAATCTCCTTTTGCTTTTCATTCTTTCCCCTTCTCATATCACTAATAAATATGCATAAATGTGTTGTATATCACATCCATGGACTCTAATATAAGGCAACTGCCCTAAGATAGCTGCTTGAACTTGGAAACAAATGATAAAATCCATATCATTAGCCAATTAGTTTCAAAACTCTCTACCATTCAGTCTTAACCTACCTTTGACTTAACCAGTATTGGACACATAATAGGCTCCTAGATAGGACCATGCACAGGGGATTACAAGAAGCAAGCACAATCCCTACCACTGGAGATTTTACAGCTAAAAAAAAAAAAATGTAAATATTAAGATACAGTCTAAGTCATAAGCTAAATACAGTTTCTCTTCTTGAAGAACAAATATTGCTCAAATCTAAGGAATTATGGCTCAAGTTTGGAAAATTAAACAATTTCATTACTGAGGACTTTCAGGCATTTGCATATTAAAGCAAGGGTGATATGATTTAGCATAAGGAAAAAGGTCTTATTGAAATAGCATACCTAGAGTTAGACAGAGGCATCTATTTTTTAAAGCTCTACCTATTATTTTGAGGCACAATCTAATGTAGAACATAAAATTCAAGCAAACATTTATGATAAAGCACAAGACTAAGAAATTAACTGTTGACAGAGAGCTGAGCATGTTATTATTACTCTGCTAATAGAACTGTCTTGTTGGAGATGTCTGAGGAGAGCTGACTATTAAGTATGTTTCCAAAAATATATACCAGCATCCATTTGATCCAGCTAAATGAAATTACTCCAGGGGCGCTTGGATGGCTCAGTTGGTTAAGCGACTGCCTTCAGCTCAGTTCATGGTTCCAGGGTCCTGGGATGGAGCCCCGCAACAGGCTCCCTGCTTGGCAGGAAGCCTGCTTCTCCCTCGCCCACTCCCCCTGCGCCCACTCCCCCTGCTTGTGTTCCCTCTCTCGCTCTGTCAATTAAATAAATAAAATCTTAAAAAAAAATAAAGAAATTACTCCAGACACAATACTGAAGACAGTCAGTAGAGTTAGAAGAGTTGAGACTTTGGTATGAGGCAGACCTATGTTTAAATTTTTTCTTTGATTTACTGGTTGCATGGCCTTAGTTAGATTTTTCAGACTTTCTGAGCCTCAGTTTCTTTATCTTTAAAATATGAATATACTGCCTACTTCAAGAAATTGTAATGATAATTGAGTAAGATAGTGTTAAGTGGTCTATAAGTTACTCTAAAATAATTCAACATATACAGTGTGATAAAACTATTTCTGTATTAGTTTAACCTGCATCTTTGAGACAGTTAGATATCCTAATCAGGAAAACACATTTCAGGGATGGTTAGCTAGCATTTAATCAAAACTTTCTGGAAGATTTTCACTCAAAAGATGACCTTGTTATGAGGTCTTCTTTTCTTCTTAACCTTCCTTCTTTTATGCCTGCCTGCCAGAAAGGACCACTGATCAAGTGTGTTCAGCAATTTAGGAGAGGCCGCTTAGAAGTAGAATTCCTGAATCTGACCTTCAATGAGGTGACAAATTCATTAAAGATCACAGAACTCCTAATCCCAAAATCATCAGAATATTAAATCATTGGACACTGGAATAATATGGTCGGTATGAAAAGAGTGCAAATAGGACATAAAGGCTTCTATTCAATTTCATGTTACTGAGCACTCAAGTACTGGGTTTTTTTGTTTTGTTTTGTTTTGTTTTTCAAGTACTGGGTTTTAATAGCTCATGGATTGGGTTGCAGTTTAATTCCCAGAGTTTACAATAATTAACCCCTTGTTTGAACTGACATTGTCATTAGAAAACAAACATCTTTGCTTAATTGTGTTTTCCAAGCTTTGTTTAAATAAAATAAAGCATGTGTTTTGAAAGTTTTGCCATTTTATTAGTATTAGCCATGTGAGACATCTACAGAATAACAGACATAAGACAATATTTTTTTTACTCTTGAAGTATAGATATCAGTAAGAACAGCATATCCTTCCATATATGTGAGGTGTAATGGACATCTATAGAACAAATTTATCTAAGAAGATAATTACTCAAGTGGTAGAAACATAACCCAACACTCAAACTATCAGGTACTAAAAGTTTGTTTCCATTATAAAGGTATCTCTATGATAATCAGAGCTGTTTCAATGGGCCATCAAGAGAAAGAAGTAAAATCTCCTTTTGTGGGTATTTAATATGGATTTTTTAAAGGATATACAGACATGAACTGCAAATATAGATTTAATCATTTTTATGTATTACTAATTATTTTTCTCAAGATTCTCACTCATTAGCAAGAGATGGGATCCATGAAGAAATATAGAAAGAAGGAAGTAAACAAATGCTTTACATATAATCACACCTCTTAAATTTTACCTTCTTTTACTTCCAAATGTCTATCTGATATCTACACTTGAAACTCCAGGCAATCTCATACTTAGCAGGTCCAAAGAGAAATCCACTATCTTACTCCTGCAACCCTAAACCTAGGATTCATCTACGATTCTTTTTCATATTCCTTAAATCTCTCCATCCCATGTATCTAATCAGTTTCCAGGTTCTGTTGATTCAGCCAATTTCACATCTCTGGAATCTTTTTTCTCTACCTTACCCCACCTTGCCACTACTCTTTCAAACCCTGATAATTTCTTGAGTGGATTGTTATAACAGTTTCCTAATTTACAGTCTCACCATCCATACTCAGTTCTTTAAATGTGCAAGAGGCCTTAAATCCTTTCCTGTCAACCTGACTCTTGCTTATTAATAACAAAGAGAAATGTACCTGGTAGTCACCACCTAAACCAATGATAGTAGGTGGCATCAACAATAGTGGGATGACTTCATAATGCAATACAAAAAAAGACAGTTAGCCTGGTAGTTTTCTTGACAAAAATAAATAATCAAAACCTAATCATGAGGAAATAATCTTTCAAGTTCAGAATTAAAAAATAATAATAATATCAGGAAAAATCTCATCGCTATATTGCAATCTGAACAAGAAAAAGGGGCATACAATTTGTTTTCCCCTTTTTGTTCCCTATTCAGTACACTATTGAATATGAATTTGATTTTGTGAAAGGTATTGGGTTAAAAATCTTCAGAGATATGCTGGGTGCTTGGCACACAATACTTGTTTGGGAAAAATGCATCACTGGTAGCTTCTCGTGGGCAGAATGCACTGCAAACATTACCCACAATGAATGTTCTGTCACAGGGGGGACTGGGCAGGAGCATCTGTTAGAGTCTTTTATGACAGATCAGTATATAGGCAAGGTTGCCAGCGAGGGTTTTTCTCCATTATAAAACAACAATCTTCACTAGAATTGGAGTCACTGAAAGCAAGAAAACAGCTTGCTTTATGAAAGATGCTACCTTTTCTGCAGCCAAGAAATCACCGATCTGATGTTAAGTTCCTGCTATTAGTCTTTCTTTAGCTGCGCAGGTGACAACTGTTCCATGTTCCAGTTCAGCTCCCCAAGGTTACAGCTGTGAACTTGGGTAATGGCTGTGTTTATTCTCTGCCAGCCTTAAAAGTCTTCAGGGTAAAGCTTTTTTTTTTTTTTCTTTTTCTTGCTGCTCATTGAAAATCCCTTCTCGAGCAGATGTGTCTCTCCCCATCTTCTGTACTTTCTGTGTTTCAGATTAAGTTTAGCATTTTTGTTGTTGTTGTTCTAAGGGCTGATGACAAAGCCAATTTTGAACTTAGTCTCTGTGTATCTGATATGTCTTCCCTTGTTCCTAAAAAAACCCTTTCATGGTAAACTTGATGTCAAATAGCTTATGTCCTGAGCATCGCAAACCACTGTTGTTGTTTATGTTGTAGCGTATGGTTGCTATTGCCACACCAGCCTGGGTTTCAAAATTTAGATCACAAAGACCCTAATAGCCCTTATTTTTACATTTTGTATACTTTCTTGGTGGCCTCCTCAGGAGCATCAGACAGCCTTCTCGCCGGCACAGCTCCCACCCCTCGGATGTGCTGGAATCCCCACAGGGCTCAAAGTAATACCACTATATTATCTCAAGTCCCAACGCACCAAAGTCAAACTATCTACATAAAGAATCTCTCTCCCATTTCCTCCTTTCTTCCTTCACTTCTATCTGCAATTACTAACCCAACACTACCATGAGGCTAGCACTGTGCTAAGACTGGAAATAGAATATTAACAAGAATGATACGGTCCTGGCCTCATGCATTTGACCTATCAAGGATAAAAACATTTAACAAATAATCACAAGTAGTGTTATCATTTGAAGGATTACAGGGTATAATGAAAACAAGTATACAGGCCCAAGTCCAAGGGACAAGGGCCCAGAAAGGTCTTCCTGAGGAAACCAAGAACGCAGATATGAGTATAATCTAGCTCAGTGGAAGGGGAAAAGGTAGCACTCCAAACAGAAGGAAGAGTATAAAGTCAACCTGTCGCTGCATCTGCATTAAGTTTGTAACCTGCTTTTTAATGTAGTGAGGTACTTACACCAATATTTCATAGATATTTTTAGTAAATACATTTTTAAATTTCTGCTTGCAATAAAGAAGAGTTGTTAAATGAACACCCACAGACCTATCATCCATTTGTCAGTTTGTTCCCTCAATTACTGAATATGACATCTTAAAATCTCTGCTTAAAATGGGGGAATTGTCCATTTATTTTACAGTAATTTTCTATATATTTTAAAGCTATGTTAGAACATGAATTCAAGTTTGAATATTTATGTAATTCTAGGGAAATTAGTGCTGTGCTTATCTAATAATGAGTTTTGACTTAAATTCTTTGTCTAAAACAATATAGCTACATCAAATTTTATTTTATTTTGACAATTGCTGTTAGGTATTTTAATTTGTTATTTGTACATAACTAAACAATAATTATGACAATATTATTTCTGTGAGCTTACATAGTCAATGTTTATTTAGCTTTACCAACGTATTTATCAATTTGCTGCTCACTATTTCTCTTTGCATCTTAGAAATTTAATCTGAGATCATTTTTCTACTGTCCTAAGCTTATTTTTCATAATTTTTATTACTAAAAATCTATTAGAAGCTACAAGTTTTTATATTCTAAAAAAAAGTTTTCATTCTGTTCTCATTTTTAAAAGATATATTAAGTTTGAAAGTAACCTTTCCACAACACATTTAAGATACTATTTTATTAGACTAAACCTACATACGTCTCCTATGTAAATTCTCTTTTTTTTCTTTTTAGTTGGTTTTATGACCTTCTCTTTGTCTTTCAGTTTCTATTAGTTCACTGTTATTTGTCTAGATATGGATTTCTTTTTATTTACTATGAATATATTGGGCTTTCTGGGCCTGAGGTTGGCGTCTTGTATCAATCCTGGAAAAAATCGCAGTCATTACCCCCTCAAATCTTGTTTCTGTTATACTCTCTGATGAGAGTGTTCATCTTTCTCACTCTGTGTTTAGGTGTTTTAATTCCTCTTTCATATTTCTTCTTTTCTTTTTCTTTGGCTATAGTTTGGACAATTGCCTCAGATCCAATTCCAGTTTACTTAATGCTCTTTTCTACTTTGACTACTCTGCCATTTAATACATCCTTTATTTTTTAATCTTCATATGTCTCATTTCTATTATTTCTATTTTCTATTTCTATTAAGAACCATTTGGTTCTTCAGTAAATGTGATTGGTCATATTTTAGCTTCTTAGCCTATGCTCATTCAGTGGCTCTTTTATTTTTTTTTATTATAAAAAAATAATTTTGTATTCTTTTGGTAATCCCAATGCAAGAAGCATTTGCATGTGTGATTCTGCTTTGTTTTCCTGTTGGGTTCATGAGCTTTTGCCTCATTCTGTGGTACAGTTGATTCTCATCATTCATGGATCCATAATTGTGAATTCGTTTACTCACTAAAATGTATTTGTAACCTTAAAATCAACACTCATAGCACTTTTGTGCTTATACATGGACAAGTGATAGTCCACGAAATTCTAAGTCACCCAACAAACACATTCCCAACTGGGGTCAATCAAGGTGCTGATTTGCCTTCTTATTTCAGCTCTCCTACTCTAAACAAGTATCCATTTTGCCATCTGTTTAGTGCCAAGTTTTTCACATTTTTATGTTTGTGTGTGTATGTGTGTGTGAGAAAGAGAGAGAGACTTCACAGTTTAAAATGACTCCTAAGTGTAGTACTGAAGTATTGTCCAGTATTCTTGAACACATGAAGACTTCGGTGTGCCATTGGAAAGAATATGTGTGTTAGATTAGCTTCATTCAGCCATGATTTATAGTCTGGATGGCTATGAGTTCAATGTCAATGAATCAACAATATGTACTAAACATGGTGCCTAATAAAAACTGATGTACTGATGGATTGATGAAAGCATTGTAACTAGAGGACAGGAACCTAACACAAATGTCCCCTAAGAACAATGGTTCAGTATTTGCAAATTCAGTGTTTGCAGCAACTTTATACAACATAAATACCATGAATAATGAGAATCTATTGTATGTATGTATACATATGTTTTTATTTTGCTGTGAGTTCATATTCATTGGACTTTACCTGTTGAATTAGTCCATGGAAAAGTTATATTTCTCCAAAAATGGTTTGTATTTTCTTCTGCCAGTTAGTTGCCTGGTAGCAAGGCTTTAAATAAAGTTATTTGCTTGAGATTTTATAACCAAACAGTTTGAATCAATTCAAGTCATACAACTTTGTGAATAAATATTTATGTTTACAGTTTCTCCATAGAGATTTTTTTTCCTTCTATGATGGACTAGGTTGAAAAATTCAAGTTTCCTTTTGTTAATATTTGCTTAGAAAGTATAGCACTTTGAAGGTCCCAGATTTAAGTGGGAGTCTACTATTCATTTTCCTGGCTTGGTCAAGGGATTTATTATGTCCCACAATCTTCATAATTGTGTATCTATCAAAATTGAATCTCAAGTTTATCAGTCTTGGCAGAGTCCCTCAAGAATCATTCTGACTTTGGTACTTGTTTCTATTCAAGGATTCCAATTTTTGCTTCTGTTTTTCTTTGTAGATGTGTTACTAAATATAAGATCAGAAACTAATGAAGGGCGGGAAATCGGAGGGGGAGACAAACCATGAGAGACTATGGACTCTGAGAAACAAACTGAGGGTTCTAGAGGGGAGTGGGGAGGGGGGATGGGTTAGCCTGGTGATGGGTATTAAAGAGGGCACGTACTGAATGGAGCACTGGGTGTTATATGCAAACAATGAATCATGGAACACTACATCAAAAATAAATGATGTAATGTATGGTGATTAACATAATAAAATAAAAAAAAAGAAACTAATGTTAAAAAAAGATTAAAATAAAAATTTTAGCTTTCTTATTTGTTTTTCTCAGGAGATTCACTCAACATAATAGAAACATGATTCCCCTTTTCTAGAAGGTTTATAATTCCAAGCTAGGGCTGAAATTTTTAAAGTAGAAAGAATTCTTAGCATACACTGAGATCTCCCACCAAATCTTTTTTAGTTTTTTAGTTCTATGACTTAAGGAAATTTATATAATTCTTTGGTTTCCATTATCTATCCCTTCAAAATGGGAATAATATGGGTTACCATGTGAACTGTTATGTGAACTGAGATGATGCATGTGAAAATTTATATCATAGTTCTGCTATATGTTTGCATATTAATTAAGGAGAGAGTGTGATCCAATAAAAAGTTCCAGAGCTTTGGAACAAAAAATATTGGAATTTTTATCATCTAGGAAAGCTTTGAAGAATAAAGTAAGTGGCCATTTGCTTATTTCAGGGAATTTAGATAAAAATCTTGCTTCTTTCAAAGACTTACACGCAATCATACACTTTACACTTGATTTCTGTTTTTAGAGTAAGGAGAATCAAATAATGAATATTCTCCTGTTCACATTATAAGAATGTTGCTAACTCAGTACTTAAATTGAATACGTTTATGTTAATTATCATGGTGATTCATGCTTTTGTTGGGTTATCAGTAGCAATAATTGTTACAGTAAGTTCTGTGTTTATTGAAATAATGGTAATATTAACAAGTAAATGTCACTGCCAAGTTTACATTCATTATTCAATGTTTTAATGTTCAATTAAAAAAAGAAGAAATGTTACACTGTTGTTGTAGCGTGGATGAGGCTGCAGTACCATTAAAACCAAGTATGACTGGTGACTCAAAACAGAAGTTTATGTCAGAATCACATTACCATCTAACATGAGTTTCCCTATCTGGAAGGTAAGTTTCCTCCATGTAGTGATCCAGGGAGCCAGACCCCTTCTATCTTGTGGTTTCAGCATCTCTTAGAGACTTGTTGATATTTAAGCCAGCAGAAAAGAAAAGATGGTAGTCAGTGGGCACCCCTCCATCTTAAAGTCTCTGAACTGTTTTACTCACATGTCTGACACCAAATGTGTGATGCTTTTCCCAACACCAGAGAATTCTCTAATTCTCCAGACATTCAGTCTGAGTATCCTATGATTCAATTCAATTCTGACACTAACTGTGCAGTGTTAGGATATACAGATTAAGGGTTTATTCCCACAAGACTCCTCCCACTTTTGATACCAGTTGCAAGTCCCAGATTGCCAAGTGCACTTCTGATCAACCAGCTATAAATCAGAGGTTCCCATGATCCTCTCCTCAGGTTTGATAATCTGCTAGAATGGCTCATAGAACCCATAAAATCACTTTACCATTACCAGTTTATTACAAAGGACCCAACCCAGAAACAGCCAGATAAAAGAGATGCATAGAGCAAGGTATGAGGAAGTGACACAGAATTTCTATGCCATCTCCAGGCGTGTCACCCTCTCAGCACTTGATGTGTTCACCAACCAGGAGGCTCACTGCATCCCGTCATTTAAAGATTTTCATGAAGGTTTTAATAAGTAGGCATGATTGGGGTGCGTGGGTGGCTCAGTCGGTTAAGCAACCGACTCTCGATTTTAGCTCAGGTCATGATCTCAGGGTCCTGAGATCAAGCCCCACGTGGGGCTTTGAGCTGGGTGTGGAGCCTGCTTAAGTTTCTCTCTTTCCCTCTGCCCCCAAACACCCGTGAGCACGAGCATACTCTCTCTTCTCTCTCAAAAAAAAAAAAAAAAAAATAATAATAATAATAATAAATAGGCACGATTGATTAAATCATTGACCATTGATGATTATCTCAGTCTCTAGCCCCTCTCAGTGGGTGGGGCTGAAAGTTCCAATGTTTTAATCATGCCTTGATCTTTCTGACAACCAGTCCCCATCCTCAAGCTATCTAGAGGCCCACCAAGAGTTGCCTAGAACAAAAGATGCTCTTATCATCCTATCCCTTAGGAAATTCCAAGGGAGTTAGGACCTCTGTCAGGAATGGTGGATAAAAACCAAATAAATATTTCTTATTGTAACACAAGGACTTAGGGCCAAAAATGGTGCTCATAACTTTTACTCATATGTCTTTGATTAGAACCCAGTGATATGGCAAAACTCAACTGCAAAGGAACCTGATAATTTTAGCCTGTGTATCTCAAAAGAAAAGAAATTGTATCTTTTGAAACATCTGGTGTTTTCTGCCAAACCAACAATAGGTAATAGTATTACCTATAGAGTTAAAGCAAAATTTTCTTTTACTCCAATATCTGAAATAGCACTAAACTGTTTTTCTATATAGTCCAAAATTAAAATTAATGTACAATGCATATTAATCATTAGGAAAATATAGTAGGGTAAAAACAAATCAGTGTTCTTCATTGTACCTAAAGTTCTGCATAGGTAGCACATGAATGGTGAATTTAGTATATGTAATTTATGTATTACAACTATGGTTACTGACTGATTTTTTCTGTTGGCTCAAAGTAAAGATCCTGAATATATGCATTTTAGAAATGACTTTTATAAGTGATTACAAGTTCTTAAAGAAAAACTGTTTCATTGATGGAATTCCCTGACCCAGGGTATACGCAAATAAAATAGCTAAAATGATTCTAATGGTTGGTAGCAGAAAACTGAATAAAAGTTCATTTAAACCAAATGCCAAGCACCCAGCCTGGGCATAAATTCTTTCTGGGAGCGAAGAGATGCTGAATGACAGCTAAAGGAACATGTTATTAAATGGTATGTCGTTTCTTCAGGGATGTCTTTGTAATGACTAAGAAGCAGGTTAATAAGATGATTAGAATGAAGGCTAAATATGAGAAAAGTACAAAGCACTTTCGTCATGTCATTCCTCAGAGATATGTGGGTGGCAAATATTATCTCTGTTTTGTCGACTGAAAAATGAAATAGTTTATGCACTTAGAGACATTTTACTGGCATTCTGATTTTTAAACAGGTGTAGGGTTTTCTTTTATAGATATCTGATAGTTATTACATCAGCTTTACACTCTGGTAATATTTCCAAACAAGAGCATATCTAGGGTTGTTGAGATAGTCAAGGTTTCACTCTGTCTTATTTTTCATAAAGCCTTTAACTCCCTTTAAGTTCTAAAATGGTAGACAAAAATAAATATGTTACACCTGACCCTTTCAAGAGAATCTGTAAGATTTCGAGTTTGTTTGTTTTAAAGAATATTTGTAAGACATGAAACTAATTTTTGTTCCTAATATTATTGGAACCTAAAACTGGTACCTAAAACATTTACATCTGCATTTTTAAGATAAATGCAAGGATGTCCAGGAAAGCCAAATCTTCACTTAGTATAATGAAAATGCAAAACCCATTTTTTAAATTCCCATGTTTAGCTCTATGCCAAGTTCGTTAAATACTGACTAATGCTACATAAAATTAATGGAACTTAAAGAGATTTACTGAATTAAGGCCACAGTGTTCAGAAGACAAAAGTTACGTATGTAACACATCCTAACAGCAATGATTTTCTCCCTGCCAATTGATGGGCTGAGATACAGGGATCCTAGTAGACTCATTTTGAACACAGCAATCTTCTCTTAGACCCCTGCTAATATTATTCTCTTCTACACTTTCTCACCTAACCAAATTTACCTCAATCCACATCTACAATTATGACCATTAGTAGCAATATTCTGAGTCAGAAAGAGAACTAGAATAATTTTTAATACTATATGATGGGAATATTTGCTGTTCTAATCAGGACTCCCTCCCGTATTCTGTATCTGTAATTCACAGATGGTGGTTCACCAAAATTCTGCAAAACCCAGAGATTTGTACAAAAGTGGCCAAAATGTCACTTGCTTTTATCAATACTTCTAGAATAGGTAGAAATGAATTTCATCAATGCTAATTACTTTACTCTCACTTTAGAGATCAGTTATATGACTGTAGAACTTTAGCAAAAACAAAAAAAAGGAAGTATGTTAATAGCAATTTGTATATGGCAGTTTTAAATTAATTTTAAAGTAATTAAAAACTGAATTACATTATCTTTGTTGGCCTTCATGTCTCTTCTAAAGCAATTAGTAACCATCCTTCTTTACTTAAGAAATGATGCAATTTAGTTTTATGACATTTTGTGTTAAATGTGTTTTATGAATATGCAATTTAGAAATCTGACATAATTTTAATAATAAATTATGTGTTGCTTTGTATAGAATGGAAGTTGTCAAAATAAAAACTTTCTTATATATGTGATAAATATTTAGCCCTCAATATTAGCTTCATCTACTTAAGGCTAGTAATTATCAATTAAATTATCTTCTTAAGCAAATACATCCTTAATAGACTTAGCTTTCTGGATTTCGTAACTACTTTTTTTCCAAGCAATATCTATTTCTCTTCTTTATCCCTTGTAATTAACTTCAAGGACTTCAAGTTTTACTTATTGCAAACTGTGATGACCCTATTTGGATTCAGTTAGTGACATTTATGTCTTAGATATTTATTTGTCCTAATTTTATAATTTGTGTTGTAATTATATATCAATTAACAGTTAGGCATGAAAAGTTGGTTATAGTAACTGGTTAATACCCATATATCAAGTGATTCTGTATTTTAAACAGATTTGTAAGTATTCTTTACCTTTTGATATTTTCCATCATCACCACACCAGTTCACTGTCACAGCCCATGATGAATGTGGAGTAAACTCTCCCCTAAAAAAATACAGAAGCAATCAAAGTTGATTTTTTTTATTTTACGTTTTATCTTAATTTCACTGCTGGATGAAATCTGTAAACTTAATCCCCTTAGTTAGATTTTTCAACCATCTCTCTTTAGCTGCTTTTTCCAGAGCAAGATCAGTCATTCTTCCTTCTAACTGCATCCAGAGGTTGCTCTAACCCTGATAAGATTATTTAACAGTTTGTCTGCAAACTTCCATGGATCAGTCACAAAGGATGACTAAGAGCTAATAAATGGAGAGTAGGGAGATGAGCATTTCAGCAAGAGGTGGAGATATGTAAAAGAGTATGTTTGGAGTAATGGTGAGAATTTTGGCCTACGGGTATATGAGGATAAGGACAAGAGTTTATGTGGTTTTGCTTTCAAATATAAGGAATAATAATGTATCTATATATAATATCCTATTTTATTATTGCTAATATATGCCTCAATACAGAAAGGAAGGATGGAGAGAGAAAAAAGGAAGAAATGAGGGAAGGAATAAAGGATAATGAAAGGAAGGGAGGAAAGAAGGAAGAAAGAAATTACAACTGTAGATGACCTATTTGGATCCAAGTAGTAACATCTGTGTCTTAGATGTTTATTTGTGCAAATTTCATAATTTGTGTTGGAAGGCTATAATAAGGAAGGAAGGAAGGAAGGAGAAAAGGAAGGGAGGGAGGGAGACAGGGAGGGAGGGAGGAAGGAAACTGTATCCTGAAAGTTCTCCCTGGTCAATAAAATCTTTATTCAGTCTTATGGTGGTTCAGCTCCCATAATCAAGCCTCACCAAAATGACTCATACAATCCCTAGTCATTCTATGAGACAGTATCACCCTGTTACCAAAGCCAAGCAAAGATATCACAAAAAAAGAAAATTACACACCAATATCCCTCATGAACATAGATTCAAAAACTTTCAAAAGAGTATTAGACAACTGAATCCAAAATATATGTATTTTTTAAAGTATAGTCTATGACCAAGTAAGTGGACTTCACTTCAGAAATGGAAGTTTGGTTTAACATCCCCAAATCAATTAATCTAATTTATCATAATATATAGGACAAAACCACATGATTATCTTAATAGATACAGAAAAACACATTTGACAATCCAACCCATTCAGGATTTAACAAACATACAAAACAATAACAAGAAACCTCTTACAAAACTTGGAACAGAAGGTAATTTTTCTAACCTGATAAAGGGCTTCTACAGAAAACAATTCAATTTCTATCAAAATCCTAGAACACTCTTTTTTACTTGTCTACTTATTTTGTTGGTTTATTTTCAGGTACTAACTATACTTCCTTAGGATGAGCATTTCAAGTGCTTCCCAGTGACATAGCTTTACTTCCCTAAGACAGGGTAGGCAAACTATTTCTGTAAAGAGCCAGATAGTACATATTTTGTGAGTTATATAGTTTTTATCATAATTACTCAACTTTGCTGACATACATAGCATGAAAGCAGCCACAGATAATATATAAATTAATGACTGTGGCTATATTTCAATAACATTTTATTTATAGACACTGAAATTTGAATTTCATATAATTTTTATGAGTCACTGAATATTATTCTTCTTTTGATTTTTCAAGCCTTTAAAAATATAAAAACATACTTAGTATATGCTCACTAAGAATATATATGTATAGACCTTCCACAAACATGATGGGCCAGATTTGGCTCATTTGTCTACCCTACCCTAAAACACTAATCATAATTTTAAGATAATCCTTTTCTAAAAGCATAAGAAAAAAATTCTTTTGCTTCAAAAGTGTTTACCTATTTTTTTCATGTTTGCAAAATACAAAAGGAAGTTATAGGAACTTGACACTTTTTTAAACACCAAAACTAAGTTTTTTTGGCAGCCTATATAGGTGGTACAGGGTAAGCAAGTTAACACTTTTTTTTAGGTAGGCTCCACACCCAACATGGAGCTTGCACTCATGACTCTGAGATCAAGAGTCACATGCTCTACCAACTGAGCCAGCAGGTATTCCAAGTTAACTCTTCCAATTCCACATACACTTGGTGCTGGATTCATTGACCATAACTTAGAGTTGGCAATCACTACAAAATAAACTCAGGTTCATTGACATAAAGAAGCCCAGGGACTAGATGGTGCTCAGAAAAGTTTTTTTGAAATATCTACATAACCCTCTTGCAGCTTCCACGGCAGAGTGCTTTTGTTTCCTAGCTTTATTGACAACATCTCTACTTTTGCAATATCCTAGTACCTAGCTTGGTTAAATGTCTGGCTCACATTTTATTTTAGCTTTCAGTAAGTATCTGTTCAGTAAGTATTTATTCCACCCCACTGTGAGCTTACCCTCAATAACAATCATGTGGTCCCATAGTGCCTATACATAGTTGCTTCTAATTTCTCCTTATTTTTTTAAAGATTTATTTATTTTTGAGAGAGATAGAAAGATAGAGAGAGTGGGGGGGGAAGGGTAGAGGGAGAAGGTGAGGGAAACCTAAGCAGACTCTGCACTGAACTCAGAGCCCAACACAGGGCTCTATCTCACCACCCTGAGATCACAACCTGAGCTGAAACCAAGAGCCCAACACTTAACCAACTGTACCACCCAGGCACCCCTATTTTTATTTTAAAAATTGGTAAGAACATTTAAAATGAAATCTATGCTCTTAGCAAGTTTTTAAGTATATAATACAGTATTGTTATCTACAGGCACAATGTTGTACAGTAGATCTCTAGAAGTGTTTCATCTTGTATAACTGAAATTTTAAGCCCACTGATTAGGATCTCCTCATCTCCCCTTCCCTTAGCCCCTCACAACCACAATTCTATTCCTACTTCCATGAGTTTGACTAATGTAGATACCTTATATAAATTGAATCATGTAGTATTTATCCTTCTGTGACTGACTTATATCACTTAGCATAATGTCCTCCAGATTTTATCCTGAAAAAAATGTCAAAGTCAGCACTGTAAAAGGCATATATATGCTGACAGAAATCTCCCAGATTTCTGGACTGAGGGACAAGAAGATGGAGTAAGTTGTAACTTTGGCCTTTGGAAATTAGAGAGTCCCAGAAACAAAGAGAGCTAGGGAAAGTGGTAAATTTCTTATACAACTTGTGCACACAATTCTGGCTGACCCCTAAATTATGTATGCATGGAGAAGACTCAAAACAACTCAAGGACAGAAGAACTGAACTGAGATTTGAGTTGCCACCCACTGCAGGGGAGGGGGAATATCAATATACTTCTGAGGAATATAACACAATCTGGAATCTCCATAACATAATATTCACAATGTCTAGGAAACAATCCAAAATTAATCAATACACAAAGAACCAGGAAAATGCGACCCAGTCTCGAAACTAAAAATCAAAAACCTAGACTGACACAGAGATAACTCAGATGTCGGAATTAGTAGGTAAACATTTTTAAGCAGGTATTATATTATTCAGTCAAACTAAAGTAAAATCTACTTATGTCCATGAAAAGTTAGAAGATCTACTCACACAATAAAAATTGTAAAACAGAATCAAATAGAAGTTTTAGAACCAAAAAAAGTAATTTAGAAGTTAAATTAAAAATTCACTCGGTGGAATCTATAGAAGAATGAAGATTACAGAAGCAATACAGAACTTGGAGACAAATAAATAGAAATAATCAAATCTGAAGAACAAATAGAAAATAGAATGGAAAAAAGTGTCAGAGCCTCAGAGTCATGTGGAATAATAACAAAAGCTATAATACACATGCAATTGTAGTTCCTGAAAAAGAGGAGAGAGAGATTGAGGGAGAAGATATTTGAATAAATAGTAACTAAAAATGTCAAGAATTTGGTGAAAAATATACTTACAGATTCACAATGTTTACATCTTCCTTAGCACAGAACAGTACATTCTGAAATACTACTTTTTAGCATCTGTGAAAATAATTCCTTCTCTTTCCTTACCAAAATAAGAAATTTGTCTCTGATGGATTAATGTGTGATACGGAAATCAGATAATTAAGTTATATTGTACCCTACTAAGATATTTGACAAAATTGTCCCTTTTTTGATTAACTTGAGAGAAAGTCAACATGTCTATGAAAGCACTAAATGATCTATTGTAAGAAAAAGGAGGGTTATGGTTATGATCAAGTGTCTAAAAATTGTAAATGTTTGTCTTCAGAAAAACTAAGACTTGACTACTCTTTGGGGAGATATTGTAGATTATAGTGCAGAAACATTACAATGCAGAAATTGGTTGGTTATAAATATTTTATTATGTAGGGGAAATATAGAATAAACTAATGTTTTTAAACATATAGTTTATTCTTGACCTTGTGTTGTACATTTTTTTTCTTTACCTTTCTGTATTTTAATCCTCGTTTTTTAGGAGAGAAAAATGAGATTCAGGGAGCATAAAACAGCACAAGTAGTAACAGTCTGTCTGACTCTAAAGGCTCTCAAGTCTCACACATAATAATATAAAGAATAAATGAATACATCCTTATTTTTTGTAATAAAAATAACAACAAAAATTTAGCAAATGTCATCACAGATTGCATATTGCAGGGTACAGAAAATAGTATGCCTGGAGCACCATTTCAAAACCTGATAATGCAAGAAGCATATCTGAGTTTCTTATAAATCTCTATTTCTGCATATTTTCTGTTTTTAGTACTGCTGCCCCAGAGACAATATAGTGGTCTCTACAACACATAAAAATATATCAAATAATTTGCTTGACAGGTAATCCAAAAAAGCATAGTTATATGCTTCCAAGGATTTATAAGTACCTGATCAAAGCAGGGATATATGTATTTAAAACAGTTAATTATCTCAGGAAACATTTTCTCAAGCATTTAAATCATAATGTTCAAAATCTATTCATTCCCTGGTATTAATAAAACTGTTTAAATTTATTTCCTTTTCCTCTAAAATGGTTCTTTGAGGTTTGGAACATTACTTCTACAGGGACTCTGAAATATTTTACTATTCAAGAGAGAAAATTTCCACTGCCATTACCAGAAAAGCATAGAAATATTTGGGCAGAGTGTGTTCTGTGATAGTAAGTTTATACATGACTAGAACACAAAAACAATATTTAACTTTCATCTCTGAGTTTAGTGAAGTGGAAACCATGCAATTTTTTCTGTCAATGCTTACTAACTTTCCTGAGTCTAGAGTAGCTCTTCCATAAAATGGGCTATATAACTAAAGGGGGAAGTTCAAGGAGGTAGCAGAAAAACTAGACAATCAAGCCATGACATTCTCTTTAAGAAGGTGAACTTTTAAAAAAGATTCCTTTTGAACCCCCAAAATTTTTGTGCATATGAATATTAATGTATATGAATATACAGTAATTTAAAAATGTGTCACTATTCCCAACTTTGTATAGGAATCTACTACTTAAAGCACGGAATTTTATTTTCTTATTTTAAAAGCATCAGTGTATTAATCAGAGTCAATACATTACTTTGAAAACTTTAGTCCCCAAAATATTTTTAA
This sequence comes from Phoca vitulina, assembly GCF_004348235.1. Taxonomy (NCBI): domain Eukaryota; kingdom Metazoa; phylum Chordata; class Mammalia; order Carnivora; family Phocidae; genus Phoca; species Phoca vitulina. The sequence goes on from NW_022589778.1 coordinate 5,863,598, forward strand.
GTTTTGCTTCCCTTTGAGGAAGCCATTTTCAATACATAAGAACAAATAAATAAATAACAAGTGATATCAAGATTGATTTGTCATGGAATACAGAAATAAGTATTGCACATAAACCTTGGTGTTAATGGTATGAAAGTGAGGTACATGTCAACAACTTTGCTATTTTTTACTTCACCAATAACAGTAAAGATGAGTTCCTTGAAGTATAAGAAGAAATATAAGACCCAAGAATGAAAGAGGATTCTGGGAAATTGATGCAGCCATATCACAATTTCTAAATATCTCTGCATCAGCAGAGAAATACAGACCCAGCAACTAAATAGAAAAGTCCCAATCCCATGAACAACATTTATAGTGAAATTAGATAATAGGTATCCCTATGAATCCCAAGATATAGTGAATGAAAAAAAAAAAGCAACAACAATAGACAGAATTCCTACCTAGTATCAGCGTCTTTGTGGGAGAAAACAAAGCAATAGAGAATCTGACAGATCTGAGACCAACAGAAATACACAAGCCAAGGTATTTATTAAAATCATAACAGATCAATTTACATGGGGAAACTAAAATTGGGAAGTTTACTGACAAATATTGGGTAAGTGCAGGGGTATGTGAGAAGTTGTGAAGAGTAGCCGATCAAAATTAAACATTCAGAGCTCATTGCAGAATAACAAAAGGACATTAAGAAAATGGTACCAAACATGAAAGAGTATAAATCAGGATTATAAAAATTCTAAAATGAGATGACAGATATCAGGATGAAATCAGAAATCAACAACATTTCAAAAAAGAAAAACAAAAAAGAAATAACATCTCACCAATGAAAACCAAGCTAGAGAGAACGCAAGAACAAATATAAAAACATATTAGAGCTGTAAGTGAAATAAATCGTGAAAAAAAATAAAAATCTCAAAAATAAAAATAATTGAGAAAAAGGAAATGAAAGGATTTTAGATAAGTGATAGTTGCCCAAGATAGTAAAAAAGAGAATCCAAAATTGGTAATAGCAATCTCTGAGGACAAATACCAAAACAAAGGAACAGAATAATGCCAGCTCAACTATAATTCAAGTAACTTTCTTGAACAATTAGAAAAAAATTGAGGTGACATCAGTGAAAATGACTGAGTAGGGAACTCCAAAAACCTATCCTTCCTCAAAGGAAGTAAATAAATTGGTTAGGATTGTCAGAAGCATCTTTATTGGAACTCTGGAAACTAATCAAGGGTTTCCAGCAACCAGGCAAATATTTAATCAAGAAAAAAAGGAAACAGCTGAGTCTCAGAAAAAAAGATTAGTGCAGTTTTAATTTGCACTGGACCCATCACCCTCTCCCCGGCTGTGCAGCAGCCTGGAAGACAGCAGCCTCCATTCTCAGTAGATATTATAGTTTCCTAGTACTAGAGGGAGCAGAATAAACATTATAAATAAACCTTACTCTCAAAGAATTTTGGCTCCTTGTTTTGAAATGTCTTCTGCTTATCTGAACAGTCACCTTAAAGGTTTTGCCTTTATTTCACTTAACTCTGAACTCTCTGAGGTCTGAGGTGGCTACTTGGGACTGTGTTTGTCAAAAACATTTAAAGGCAAATGCATTAGCCATTTTCCCACTTGGGGCAAGAGATAATAGTTGGAGCAAACAATAGACTAATCTAAAAGCTAGGGAGAAGCTAGGAAATGAGATGCTTCTGAAATAAGGGCTTTGAAAATCTTCCACATACTCCTTGGAATCTAGAAGACCACAATATGCCCAGGATTCGCCGCATGCTCAGAAAAGGCCCATGAAGGCCCCAGTCTCTTTTCTCTGCCTGACCTTCAGGCTCTGCAAAAGTGGAAATGAAGCATGAGGCAAAGTTGAAAACTACCTGCCTGAGTGTCGAAGGTGTGCCCCAACACAGAACGAGAGCACAGCTGCAAATATTTGGATTTTTTTTTTTTAATTCTTAGGTGTTTCAGGAATCACTGTCAAATTATAAGTTGAATACTATAATAATGAAGTGGGAGCTTCAAGGGCCACATACAACAAAGAATATAGACTCTACAAAATTAGTGCCATTAAACAAACAAATGAAAAACTACAAGCAAAACAAAATTCCCTGGGGAGCGGGAGAATCTAATCCTGAAAGGTACACAATATTCACATTGTTTAATTTTCAATATACAAATTATGAGACATGCAAAGAAACAAGAATGTATGATCTATTCACAGGGAAAAAAAATGAACAGAAATTCTCCCTGAAAAGCCCAGACATTGAACTTACTAGACAAAGATTCTAAGTCAACAATTATAGATATATTCACAATGCTAAAGAAAAGTATGGACAAAGAACTAAAGGAAATAGCGAAAACAATGTCTCACTAAACAGAGTATAAGTGAAGAGACAGAAATTATTAAAAAGGAACCAAATAGAAATTCTGTAATTAAAGAGTTTATACTAAAAAATTCATTAGAGGGCTTCTGCAACACCTGTGGGACATCATTAAATATGTCAACATTTCCATAATGTTAGTTTCTAAAAAAGGAGAGGAAAAAGGAACAGAAAGAATAATGAAAGGAACAGAAGAAATAATGACCAAACTTCCCAAATTTGTTGAAAGACATGAATCTGCATATCCAATAAGCTCATGAATTTCAAGTAGAATAAACCCAAAGAGATCAATATTGAGACATTCTAATAAACTGCTGAAAGCAAACACAAAGGAGAATCCTGAAAATAGCAGAAATTCTCTATAATATTAACAGCTAACTTTTCATTAAAACCATAGAGGCTAGAGGGCTATGGGAAGGCATAGTCAAAGTATTAGGGGAAAAAACTATCAACCAAGAATTATATATCTGGCAAAACCCCTCAGTGCTCCCACCTCTTCCCCAGGACTTGCCCCGGCCCCTGTGTGCCCCTGAGGAAGAAGAGGCACTCACCACTGAGGACTTCGAATTGCTGGATGGGGGGGAGCTGGAACAGCTGAATGCTGAGCTGGAGTTGGGGCCAGAGACACCCTCAGAGCCCCCGATGCTCTGCCCCCTCCCTCCCTAGGGCCCAACACGCTGTCTCTGGTACAGTCAGACCAAGAGGCTCAGGCTGTGGCAGAGCCAAGAGCCGTGGGGGAAGGGGTTGCAGGCACAGTAGGGTTTCCTGGCTAGAGGCGCCACTCGTTCTTCTTCCCTGCTCTAGGGAGAGTTCACGCGTGGGGAAGCTGGCCGTCAGATGGTAGGCAGTCCACCCTCTGCCTGCCTGCCTGACTGCCTGTCATCCCAGGCCTGGTACAGTGCCCTGCACTTGCCTCCCTACCTCATCTCTATTCTCATTCCACTATGCCTCAAGCCCTGGTGGTCCCTTTCTCTTTTCCTCCTATCCCCAGGGACCTGTGCTGCTCTGTCTTCGTGTCCCACTGGTGGCTTAGTTTGGGCACTTTATCATTCTTCTCTCCTGTCCCATGTCTCCCTCTGCTTTATTTCCTGGCTGTGTCCTGGCCGTAGCAGCTCAATCCCCACTCTTTGCCAGCAGGCCATGGCTAAGCTTTCAGGAGGCTCCTGTCTGCATGGTACAGACTAAACCTGGGGTGGTGGGTCAGGCCAGTGGTGATGCGCTTAGGTCACTGAAGCCCAGGTAAGCTCCACTGCACCATTGCCCTCGTTCATCCCAGGCTTTCCTGATAAGGGAGGAGAGCAGGAGTCCCACAGCATGTGCACCAGCGCCGCGTCAGTGAGCAGGAGCTCTGCCCTGTTAGGATGAAGGGCTTTCTTACTATCCTAGGAAGGAATAAAGAGACTGCTCTCTGGGGGTCTTGGATGGTCCCAGTGTGGTGGGACCCCCTATTAGGGTCAGGAGGTGGACAGTAACATCTGTGCAGGTGTTGCACTGTGAATTGTGTAAGACTGCTGAATCACAGACCTGTACCTCTGAAACAAATAATACATTATATGTTAAAAAAAAAGAAGAAGATAGTAGGAAGGGAAAAATGAAGGGGGTGGAAATCAGAGGAGATGAACCATGAGAGACTATGGACTCTGAGAAACAAACTGAGGGTTCTAGAGGGGAGGGGGCTGCGGGGGATGGGTTAGCCTGGTGATGGGTATTAAAGAGGGCACGTACTGCATGGAGCACTGGGTGTTATACACAAACAATGAATCATGGAACACTACATCAAAAACTAATGATGTAATGTATGGTGATTAACATAACATAATAAAATTAAAACAAAAAGATTGGAGACCAAAAAAAAAAAAAAAGAATGAAAGGGAAAGTGAGATATTCCCACCTAAACAGAAACTGTAAGTTTATTATTAGCAGACTTGCCCTACAAGAAATGCTAAAAGGAGCTCTTCAGGCTGAAATAAAAGTACAGTAGGCAGTAACTTGAATCCACACAAACAAATAAGAACATCAGTTAAAGGTAATTACATGGGTAAATATAACATTTTAACATTAATGTAATTTTGATTTTTAATCCATCTTTTTTCCTTCATGATTTAAAAGAATTAAATTAAATAATATTTATAAGTCTATGTTGATGGCACAAAAAGTATAAAGATGTAATTTGTGACAACAACATAAAAAGAGGCAGCTGGAGAGGGACAGAATTAATGTACACTATGGAAGCTAAGATGTTACTAATTCAAATAATATTGCTACAAATTAGGATGGTATTTGTAATCTTCACAGAAACCACTAAGAAAATAACTAAAAACCATCTAGCACAGGATAAGAAAAAGAACCAAAATGTCAACTAGAAAATAATTATCTAACAGAAAAGAAGGTAGTAAAGGAATAATTGTGGGACAAAAAAAAAAATACAAGACATATAGAAAACAAATAGCAGAATTGCAAAAGTTCTTCCTTACCAGGAATTATAGTAAATGTAAATGAGTTAACTCTACAATTAAAAGGTAAAGATTAGGAAATCAGAGGGGGAGATGAACCATGAGAGACTACAGACTCTGAGAAACAAACTGAGGGTTCTAGAGGTGAGGGGCGTGGGGGGATGGGTTAGCCTGGTGATGGGTATTAAAGAGGGCATGTACTGAATGGAGCACTGGGTGTTATATGCAAACAATGAATCATGGAACACTACATCAAAAACTAATGATGTATGGTGATTAACAAAACATAAAAAAAGAAAAAATAAAATAAAAGGTAAAGATTAATGGAAAGGATTTTAAAAAATCCAACTATATGGTGTCTATAAGAGACTCACTTCAAATTCAATGACAAATCTGTTGAATGTTAGAGGATGAAAAACACATTTCATGCAAATAATCCAAAGTGAGCTAGAGTGGATATATTAGGCTGGAGTAGCTATGCATATATCAGATGTTAAATCAATCTAGGCTTCAAGTCAAAAATTGCTGTAGAAGACAAAGAAGTTTATTATATAATGATAAAAATATCAATCTATCAAGACTATATAATAATTAAAAAAAAAAAGAAGATAGCAGGAGGGGAAGAATGAAGGGGGGGGAATCGGAGGGGGACATGAACCATGAGAGACGATGGACTCTGAAAAACAAACTGAGGGTTCTAGAGGGGAGGGGGGTGGGAGGATGGGTTAGCCTGGTGATGGGTATTGAAGAGGGCACGTTCTACATGGAGCACTGGGTGTTGTGCACAAACAATGAATCATGGAACACTACATCAAAAACTAATGATGTAATGTATGGTGATTAACATAACAATAAAAAATTTTTAAAAAAATTAAAAAATAACTATACATAATAAAAGAATATATAATAATTATAAACACATATGCAATAACAGAGCTTCAAAATATATGAAGCAAAAACTGACAGAATTGAAGGGGAAAATAGTTCAATAATAATAGTCATAGAATAAAAATCTAGACAAAAGATAAACAAGGAAATATAGGATGTGACAATTATTAAAAAAATTAGACCAACACATATCTATAGAACACTCTACTCAGCAGGATAATACACATTCTTCTTAACTGCACAGAAACATTCTCCAGGATAGACCATACGTTAGTCCACAAAACAAGTCCCAATCAATTTAACAAATTTGAAATCACACAAAGTATCTTAAGAGCTCTAACAACAATGAAATGAAATTAGTAATCAACAGAAGGAAATGTGGGAAAGTCACAAATAGGTTCTTAAACAACCAATGGGTCAAAGAAGATATCAAAATGAAAATTAGAAAATATTTTGAGATGAATTAAAATGAAAACACAACATATCAAAGCTTATGAGGTGAAGTGAAAGCAGTACTCAGGGGAAATGTATTTATATCCAAAAACACATATTAAATAGAAGAAAAAGAGCTGAAATTATTAACCTAAACTTCTACTTTAAAGAACTCATTAAAAAGAGCAAAGTAGGGGCACCTGTGTGCCTCAGTCAGTTAAACGTCTGCCTTTAGCTCAGGTCATGATCTCAGGGTTCTGGGATTGAGCCCAGCATTGGGCTCTGGGCTCAGCAGGGAGTCTGCTTCTCCCTCTGCCTCTTCCTCTCCCCCTGCTTGTACACTCTCTTTCTCTCAAATAAATAAATAAAATCTTCTTTTAAAAAACGAGCAAACTAAACCCAATGCAAGCAGAAAGAAGGAAATAATAAATATTAGAACAGAGATAAATGAAAAAGAGAAGAGAAAAAATCATAATAAAAATAAAACTAGAATTTGATTCTTGGGGTGCCTGGATGGCCCAGTCAGTTGAGCATCTGACTCCTGGTTTCGGCTCAGGTTATGATCTCAGGGTCCTGGGATCCAGCACCAGGTCAGGCTTGCCGCTCAGTGGGGAGTCTGCTTGTCTCCCGCTCTCTCTTCCCCTCCCCAGCTCACACATGAGCACTCTCTCTCTCTCTCTAAAATAAATAAATAAATCTTTTTAAAAAATTAAAAAATAAAAGTTGATTCTTTGATCAGAGTGAATATGCAGTTATTACTACCAACCTTACAGAAATAAAATATAAGAGAATACTATGAATGATTGTATCGCAACAAATTAAACTACCTAAATGAAATGGGCAAATTAGTAGAAACACAAACTATCAAAACTGACTTAATAAGATATAGAAAATAGAACAGACCTAGTAAATAGTAAAGAGATTAAATCAATAATCAAAAACTTCCAAAAAAGAAAAGCCCAGGACAAGATGCTTTCAATGGTGAATTCTCTCAAATGTGAAAAGAATTAATAACAATATTTCTCAAATTCCTTCAATAAGTAGAAGAGGATCAAAACTTTCTAACTCATTCATGAGGCCAGTGGTTATACACACATGCACACATATAAATACATATGTGTGTACACACATACACACACACACACACACACAATACCATTAGAAATAGTAAAATAGGGCGCCTGGGTGGCTCAGTTGGTTAAGCGACTGCCTTCGGCTCAGGTCATGATCCCGGAGTCCCTGGATCGAGTCCTGCATTGGGCTCCCTGCTCAGCGGGGAGCCTGCTTCTCCCTCTCCCGCTCCCCCCTCTTGTGCACTCTCTCTCTCTCATTCTCTCTCTCAAATAAATAAATAAAATCTTAAAAAAAAAAAGAAATAGTAAAATACTTAGGAATAAATTTAACCAAGAAGTTGTAAGATCTGTAGACTGAGAACTACCAAACATCACTGAAATAAATTTTAAAATGCCTAAATAAATAGAAAGGCATCACATGTTGGTTGTGAATTGGAACACTTAATATTGTTAAGATAGCTATCTCTCCAAATTAATGTGCCAATTCAATGCATTTCATATCAAAATTGCAATCACCTCTTGTTGAAATGAACAAGCTGATCCTAAAATTCATACATAATCACAACGGACACATAATAGCAAAACACTCTTGAAAAAGAACAAAGCTGGAGTACTCACATTTTGTGAATTCAAAACTTACTATACATCAATAGTGATTAAAAGTGTGCTATTAGCATAAGGATAGATATATAGATCAATGGACTGGACTTGAAAATTGACATCTGTGAAGGGGCGCCTGGGTGGTTCAGTGGGTTAAACATCTGCCTTCAGCTCAGGTCATGATCCCAGAGTTCCAGGATTGAGCCCTGCATCCAGCTCCCTGCTCAGCAGGGAGTATGCTTCTCCCTCTGCCCCTCACCCCACTCGTGTTCTCTCTCTCTCAAATAAATAAATAAAATCTTAAAAAAAATATTGGCATCTGTGGTTAATGGATTTTTGACAAAGTTTCCAAGACTATTCTATTTAGAAAGAATAAAATTTTCAACAAATAATTCTGGGAAACCTGGATATCCATATGCAGAAGAATAAATTTGGATACCTACCTCACACCATATGCAAAAATAAACTCAGTGTAAGAGCTAACATTACAAAACTCTCAGAAGAAAACATATTTGGGTAACTATTCATGACTTTGGATTTGGCAATTCATTCTTAAATATGACACTAAGGACACAAGCAACGAAAGAAAAAATAGAATATTTGGACTTTAATGGAACTAAAAACATTCATGCATCAAGAACACTATCAAGATGATGAAAGTCAACCCTCAGGATGGGAGACAATATTTGTAAAAATCCAGAATAGGTAAAGAACTCTTATAATTCAACAAGAAAAAAAGAAAAACAACCAAATTTTACATTTCCAGAAATTTGTCCGTTTCACTTAAGTTTTCAAATTTATTGACATAAAGTCAGTTGTACTAATTGCATATATTTTAATATTTGCTGAATACTTAGTTCATCTTCTTTTTAATTCCTAATATCATTCATTTGGGCTTTCTTTTTCTTTTTCACTTTATAAATCTTATTCAAAATTTATCATTTTTATTAGTCTTCACTAAAAAATAACATTTACCTTTGATGACACCCTAATATATTATCTCCACTGATTTTGGCTCTTACCTTTATTATTTCATTTCTTACACTTTCTTTGTCTTTGTTCTTAATCATTTTTTAAATTTCTTAAGTTCAATAGTTAATTCATTAATTCTTAGCCTTTCTTTTATTCCAATAAGCATTTTAAGGCTATAAATTTCCCTCAAAAAAGCACTTTATCTTTTTCTCAAAGTTTTTATAACTATTATTTAAACTATCATTAATTTTCAATTATGAGTTCTTATTTGGACTTGTTGCAGCTCCAGATTTTCTCCCCCTTGTGAACAGCATGTGGCCAATAAAATCCATCCTGTAGGTCCCCACTGATTATTGATATCTGCAAAAGCAAAACTGACTCCACCATATCTTAACTCTGTTCATATTATTTCTTGTCATTTGTGCTCTGTCACATATTTGAAAACACCATATTACTTTACACACAGTTACTTTTTCTGAAGTTTCCCTTTTTTACTAAAAATAGAAGCACAATAAAGAGTAGGAATCAAAAGAAAAAAAAAAGCATAGCAGTTGTTCCTATAAACATCTGTGATACTCTGTACTTCTAGAGGGCAGAGGTTGCTCCTAAATGGTCTTTTTTCCTCAGTTTGAAAGCCTAACACAAGGCACTACATTTTGAATTGTGAATAAATGAATGATTGTGTTTCTGGTTGGAAGACCTTGGCAAGTTATTAGAAACCAATTTAGGAAAATCTACATACTTTCAACAAAATCTCATTTTCTAATATGAACATATGATTTAAATTTTCTATTGTTTTAAATTTCTAGAGTCAGATTTTGTTAAAAATAGTTTTTACCTAGTAAAAACCAAGCCTAATTTCTTACAAAAACCTTGAAGAGGGCAATGGTCACTCTAGTTTTAGTAGCTTTCTGAAGGGACTAGAGCCAAATACCACAAAAAGAAATTTGGTGTTTTTTGTTTTTTGTTTTTTTTTTACAAAAAGAGTTTTTGAAGATTTTTCTTTATAAGTGCAACTTTAGTTGCTGTGAATTTTTGTCTTTATCAATAATAAACCATCAAAGAGAAAAAAAACCCTGCTCAGTCAAGAAAATGGAAAAAGATACTTTTCCATAGCTTCAACATCAAGCTTATTTTAAACACACACACACACACACACACACACACATCATGCAGGAAAGAGATATAATTTGTTAGAATCTGCTCAAAGTAGAATCTTTACTCCTTGTGTTAACCTAAATACCATGGGACTTTTAATGACCATGCTTCTTTATGCCTAATCTAAGAGATGAGGCCTCCAACCAGCTCAATTCCCTGATATCCAACTGAGGCTGTGAATCACCACTGACTCCATACATACCCCCTGGTCAATCCCTCATGCACACTTTCCTTAGCTTTTTAAATCTGACAGATCAATTGGGTACAATTGCACAGGTGGTACATTTAGGCTTAAGTTCTTTTTTACATGTTCTCTCTGTCATTCTCCCCTTCGTCATCAGACTCATTGTTTATGCTACTAAGAGAATCTTTTTTTTTTTAAATCTCTTATTTCATTCCTTTCATTCTTGTATCTCCTTCCCTTCTACCTCTTTCCTTGCCTCCCTCTCCTTACTTCCAAAATACGTATCTCTTTCTGTCTTTCTCCTTTTCCTTCTCTGCTATTCTCTACCATTGTTCGGTGTTAGTATTGAACTTCTCGCCTCTTTCCCTTATCAAGGTTTGATATAATCGACTTGGTGAGAGGATATATAAGTGAGATGTCCTTCTAAATCTTGCTTCCTGTTGTCAGGCTGAAGGAGAAAAACAGGATAAATCTCGGCTTCAGTTTTTAAAAAGGTATAATTTTCTTAGAAGCTTGAATTTGATCTTTTCAAGTTTTGTCCTAAAGCACATTCATTTCACTTCTAACTGATGTGTGTCCTCATTGGTCAGAGTTTGATTCTTCCTAGATCCCAGAATAACCTCTCTCCTTCTTCATGCTGTCTCTGGCCACTCTTTATGCTGTCTTGTCAAAGTTGCAATGTACTTACTTCCATTTACCACAGTTGGTCATCTCTTCTTTTCCCTTCACAGTTTCCAAGCTGAGTCATGTTTTCTAGATAGGCCTAATCTTTTTTTTTTCTTCTGCAAGAATAGACACTAGGGATCTAATTATGGTAGTCACAGCTTCTCTAATAGATACGTTAGTTTTGAGCATGATGTGTGATGTTTCTAGTAGTCTTCAGAGGGAATGAATTAACAGCTCAGTCCTGCTACTTTATTGCTTGGGTGCCATATTTCTGAAGCAATTGTAAAGAGGGTTCATTTTAGTTATATGGTTAAAAGTGTTTTTTTTTTTTAATTTTAAATATTTTCTTATATATGGTCACTAACATTAATTGAACACCTATCATGTACCAGGTCTTATTCTAAGTACTTTACGATACGAACCAGGTATTGTTCTAAGTATTTTTTAATATGATATCATTTAATCCCCACACAGACTCCGTGAAATTGGTAAAATTTTACATTATACATTGGCAGAAGTGGAGGCGCAGGGAGAAGTCTGAGGTCACATGCCATCTGAACCCTGGTGGTCCAACCCCAAGTCCTCATTCTTAATCATTACTTCACAGCTGCCTGCTTGGATAATCACGAAGAGCTTGATTCAGGGAATTTCACACTTAAATAGCAAGTGCCAAGTGCTTTATTATTTGGTTAGTTGCCCTTCTTATCAGCCCTGAGGAATACAGAAAATATTGTCATTTAATTTTATGGCTGGTGAAAATTAACCAGTTTGATTTTAGGTTTCTTGATGTTCCCTAGTAATGATTCCCAGTCTACTGCTTTACAGACCAGCAAACATTTTACTTCTGCAGATAGCATGAGGTGTTTGGACTTTATTATTAGAAGAGTATTCATGGTATCATTATTAATGCAGTCTTTTTAAATTTCATATTGGGGAAAAACAAAAATTAGAGAAGTCACATGTAGCTATTCAAATAGTCTTACGAACTCACAAATAACTGCAAATAAAAACAGAAGAGTGAAAACATTCTTTATGCAGAAAATCCCCAGATGTATTTAACTAGCACTTACAAAGCACCTCCTATTTGCTAAGCATTGTGCAAGGTACAATGAGGTGATGGGCATCAATAGTAAAGGGACTCCTTTCAGATAGAGGGCTTTATGGGTGTCACTTGTGTATATAACTGGTCACACTTAATCCTCTCTCAGGGGTGTGGTTGATGATGAAGAGAACTCAAAGAATCATTATGGAATATCATTTAATAATAGAACATTATATCCTCATGACTGTCAATTCTTGCCTCAGTGGTCCCATGCACAGAAATGGGAGAAACACAAATATGGATAGAATAGGAAAGAAAACAGTTAAATGCAAATGGAAATTGTGATGGCGGCCAAAGCAAAGAGTACAATACAAAGAAGGTCAGATTCATTAAGCCCTCCATTAACCAGCTCTGCTAGAGTTGCTCCCATGTCCCATCGTCAAGTCCCTGTTCAACAGTAGGGATAGACTTTTTGACAACAGATCTCAGGAGCATCCTCTACATGCTTGAACTAATGTTTATTTTAAGACTTAGAGTGTAAGAGAGAGATATATTTAAATCCCACAGTTATTTAAAATTAGCTGTTGAGAAGATGACTTTCAAATTTTCCCCTTAAGCTCCTCATTGCAATTTGCTGCCATCCCGGAAGTCTTATAATGGCTGATAAAGAAATGAGTCAAAAGGGCACCTATTTCCAGACACTCAAAGGGCAGGGCAGGGAAAATGTTACTCTCCCCCAGTTAAACCAACCACAAAGTTCCTGGAAAGCTTATTGACAGCTTATTCAAATGGTTATGGCAGTTTTAATTCCTTGGACTGTTTCCGGCTTGCCCTTCAGTAAATAAATGGGACTTGGACAAGCATGAGTTTGCAGCATCATCATTGGAAGAGGAAATGTCAGTGTATTTGTTATACCAGAAGAATTAAAACTCTTTGAACATAATTCATCATGTATGCCTACTCAGAGAAAGATAGATGGAAAGTTGAGATTGGAATTTGAAAGAAGGGGACAATTTTTTGTTTTAAAGGATTAGGAAAAAAAATCTGAGTTTGGGCCTCCATTGTCCAGAAGCTTATCTCTGTATTTCAGCTTCCTTATTTCCAGAGACAGAGAATTTAAGACACATAGTGTCATCCAGTCCAATTATTGACACAGGGCTGCTTTACCACAACAGCCCCGGCAGATAGTTTATCTAGACTCTATATGGACATGTCTAATGACAGCAAAGCCCGCATGGAAAATTACCACTCATTCCACTGTTTTGTAAGTTGAACAGTTTGAAAATAAATAAGGGGCTCTCTTATTTTGAGAAACTTCTATCTATCTTAATAGTGGCCCCAGACATACCTCATATGCATGACTGACCTTCACATTTTTTGAAATAGCTGTCAGTCACACTCAACCATCCCACTTCTCTGTGGCTAAAATCCTCAAATCTCAGCGTTAAATAGTCTCAATTCCTTAAGATATTGCTCATAATATAGAGTTTTTAAATTCTTCACTATTCTGGTCACAGCTTGGAAGTGATTTTAATTTTCAATGTTTCTTAAAAATGTGTTCAGCACAGTGAGAAAGAGAAAAGCAACCTCTCTCACCCAAAGGCAGGCCTGGCACTATCAGAGAGGCCTCTGTGTTGCTGCCAGGAGCTGGCCTGGAACTCACGGAACATATGTTCAACTCTGTTGAACATAAACAATTTCACAGAACACCAACATAAGACAAGGCCACTCTGACCATGATGGATTAAGCCAAAACCAAAACCACTTTGTAGATGTTAAACAGAAATGACCAAACATCTTTTACCCTAACTAAGTGAGTCCCTGCTGGTTGTTTCTTTCTTTCTTTCTTTATTAACTACAGCGTTGGCCTCACTTTAATCCTCCTACCTTCTCTATAAAAATTACTAAGATATCCAATCATAAAGTTGGCATTAGGACAACAGCAGAGAAAAAAACAACATTTGATATAGGATCTGAGAGACTAAGATAAAGCAATAATAATTGTAGTACTACTTAGTATTACTACTACTACTACTCTTGTTACTACTAATAACACAAAATTAGAGCTAATATTAAGTGCTTGGCCATGTGCTAAATAATTTGACTATGTTATCTCTTTAATGTGTACAATTTGTAAAACAAGTAGAGATATGATCATTTTACAGATTTAAAAAAAAGTGAGGCCTGTCAGAGAAATTAGCCCAAGATCACTAAAAGGTAATAATTAAGTATGGAAACCAAGGTCCAAATCCACATGCCAAAATTTTACTCACTCAGCCGAAGGCAGTGAGTGGGGCTGACATTCTTGAAGTGATTTGTCTAATCAAAAGAAGGATGCCTTTTGAAATTTATCTGACCAGAGGATATGTGTGTTGCAAATCCTCAAAAAGGTACATGTGTGCCAACTATGAATCCTCTTATTACAGAAAGAATCCGTGCCAGCTTTCTTTGAAGAATTTTCATAAAGTTTGGATAATTTTTATTATTTCTATTAACTCTCAGTTCCAAATACATCTGCCAATCTTTATATGCCAAGTACCAACTAAAAGGTTGTTCTGTGTCAGCCAAATTATCATTTTGTTCCATCTTTCACTAAGCTTCCACTGCCTCATCAAAAGTTGGAAATATTGGTACCCAAATTCTACTGTGTAATCAGGGGTATTGTTCATCCCCATGGTCTCATTCTGACCAAGAAGATGATGCTGTTTTATAGAATCTTCCGCGGCCCACTTCTGGAAATTCAACTAATCTGCTTGGTGATTTGTGTTGATTGAAAAGGAAAGATTATAATCTAGTCATGCTTGTTAGAAAAGGTGAAGAGCAAAATAACTCACCAAACACATATTTTCCTTCATGAAAATTCACAAGATTACAAATATTACAAGATTACAAAAACAATTAGCAACACTTCACTGTACCAAAGACACCGGGTGAAACTCCAAAGCTAATGTTAAAAAGGACTCCAAGTCTTTCCTAGAAGAACCAAACAAGGCAATCTGTATAGTTCACCTTTTCCCAAAGAAAGCCAACAAGCTCTGGTAGTAATCTTAGAAAATAGCTAACGTACACAATGTCAATTTCTGAGAATAAGAAAGAATTTAGTTGTTCAGTACTAAGAGAGTAACAATTATTTGGCTCCCACATTGTTCCAAAAGGTGCCAGGCTGAAAGCTTTGAGAATCAAAATCATTTTCTCTCAGTGTTCTGGATCATACATAAAAAAGGCAGCTTCAGGGCAAATGACTGCACCCAGAGTTTGAAAATAGTAGTACAAACTAGCATAGCCCACAGGCCAGTGATCCATGAGAAATCAGAAAAAATGCTAGAGGCAAGTGAGATGCGATTTTGTTAAATGGTGAAAAGAACACAATGCGAAATGTCATAGAATGAGAGATATGGAAAGGGTCTCAGATATAATTACATAGCTGTACAATTTCTCATTTTAATGTATCTCTTATCCATTTACTGTAAGCTGAATGAAGATGGGGACATGTCAGCCTTGACCATTTTTGTATTACAGTTCTTTAAGAAAATAAATGGTGAATAAAGTAATGAAAATCCACCAACTCTCTTGCAATGTATATCTATTATTTTCTGGCCCAGCATTCAGGCCACATTTACCTCACAGCAGGGCTTCTGTTTTCCCAAGGGACTTACAGGTTTTCTATTCTCAGCCCACCTTGCAGGTGAGGTGGCAACCCCACCCCTTCTCATTTGATTAAAGGTCTGTTACGTGATCTAATGCAAACTCATCAGCACACTCCATCTCTCTAAGTATAGTAATCTATTTGGGGAAGGGCACATGACACAAAAGAGATCACTACAACTAAATTCCAGGGATTTGGGCTGAACTTCAAGGCTGGGGTTCTGGTTGTATGAAAACCTGCATATTCTTGAAGGCTACCACGTGGTAAGTTCCTCCCTGAGAATGCAGTTAACATAGTCTAATGAAGAGCCACTAGCGATACTAATAAAAGAGTTAATATTACACTCTTCCTTGTACAGATGGAGAAACTAGAGTTCAGAGAAGGGAAGTACCTTATACTTCCTTACGTTCAATACTTTGTAGTGAAAGAATTTTGACTAGCACCATGGCTCCCAATTTCCAACTCTTTCCACTATGCCAGGCTGCCTTTACTGAACATGTACTATGCTTATTAAAGCCATGAAAGATTATGAAAAGGGATAGCTATCATTTTATATTTAAACCAATGCAACCATTTTCTTGGAGAGAAGAACTCAAAAACTACTTCTACAAGATGCACCCTTTTTCTCAATTATGCTCCTTCAAATTGGAGGCAGGATAAGAACCTCTTAGTTCATTTGGCCATTTAGCATTCTGCTGAGGCTGCCCAAAGAGGAGCCAATTGTGCCCAAAGGGTAGTCTAAGAAATAAATTAAGCAAAATTACTCACTGAAATTGTTATTACCAGAAACAGCACTTGTCCATTTGGCAGGTAATTTGTAGTAATGTTTAGTAATTGATAGCAATTTCTAGTAATTAAATGTTGAGCCATTTCTTCACTTAATATTGGTTTCACTTAGTGAACCCAGTACTAAGAAAAGGAATTAGTGTTTGATAGCCATGTCTGTCATTTAAATGCTTTCCTGAGCAGAGGAAGTAGAGTTAAGGAGGAAGTGGCTAATGTACGGTGCTGGATTGCCTTAGTGGTTTTGTATTAAAGTAAATATCCCCGATTATATGATTAATAAACATTGGGTTGGGTGAAAGAAAAAAAGAATACATAACTGGAATGCATAGGGCCTTTAATGAATATGAATTTCCAGCTAATTTATTGCCTTTCTGAGTTAACTCCAAACTCTCTATATTTTCTACAGGGATAAAATAATTTAAATCTACTTAAAGGTTCTATGAATGACATTTAAGCACATTATGCTAATTGCCATTATGATAATTTATGGATTAATAGATCAGAATGGAATTTCTTTTGCTAGGATGAAATTTCCTTTGTGGTGCATTTTGGATGATCAAGGAGAAAACTAGTAACCAAGATTCTATCTATAACATACTGGTTATTGCACAATTGTAAAAGGGTTCTATATAATTACTGAATTGACAAATATAAGCTCTGATTGACTTAAATACCATTAATATATTTTATATAAACTGTATAAAACTTAAGAAATAAGTTTAAGTTGAGGGTTTGCAAGTATGTATGTCATAAGGTACAAATTTTCAGTCAAGTATTTTATTTTCTCTTTGAAGTTTGACCACTGGATTTACCTTCATCTCTGTTTCTATCTTTTTTTTTTCCATTTTCCCCCCTTTTTCCAGTCCATTTGGCAAATGTAGCACCTCATGCGGTATTGTTTATTATTGTTTCATGACCTACTGCTCAGGGTTGTGGTGGTTTTTTCTTTTGCAAAAACCCTTTGAAATCCTATAACTCTAATAATTTAAGTTCTATAGTGTTTCAAAAATCTTGAGAAGTCCACAGGACGCAGACAAGCATTTTTCAGTATTCATTCCTTCTAAGTAAATGACAAAAAATTTACATATTAGTAATTTAAAATCCTAAATATTTTAAAGCACACAGAGTCGAAGCAATCTCTATTTAATAGCAAGTACCTGAACGACCCCCGATCAGTGATTACAGATGGCTGTACAACTTTTTCTTCTAGACCCTTTTCGTAATATGGGTATTTGTGGTCTTGGGTAAATCATTTAAAAGGTCAATCTAATTCCTTTCAATTTCTAAATATCTGCAAGAAAACAGTATTTTGGCACCGTCAATGAACTGGGATGATTTTGAAAGACAACCAATGGAGGGAAGCTTCATTCTTAAGCCCTTGAACTCTTGAATCCTCCTGGGTTATTGATCTATTTAAATGCATAGCAGTTGAGCTCTCATCAAAATGTAATAACCTCTTTTGTCATTGAAACCAAGCAACTATATTTAGGTCAGGAGAAATCTAGTTACATAGCTTGTATGTAGTATATATACATACACACACACACACACACACACACACACACACACACACACACACATATATATGGCAATATATATTATTAACAGCATGGTTACTTCTACATAAAATTGTGAAGTAAGTGAAGTTAGCATCTAGTTTCTGCCTATTTTATAACTCCTCTTTCACATTTCTCTTTCCTTTTACTCCTGTAGCTCAGAGTATCTACACTGCTCTAATCCAGCTTCCTCCCTCCCACATCACTCTCTTCCTATAGCAATATCATGTATTCTGAAATAAGTACTCCTTTCTCTCCACAGCAAATAATTTGGAAGGACAAAGTAATTTATTTTTGATAGGACTAGACATATATTTTAGATATGGGTTTGCCTTTTCTGTCTATAGGGCCCCAACCAGTCCCACTATGTAAAAATTTAAGGAATGTTGGGTTCCAGAACCCAGAGAACATAATGACTGAGCAGGGAACCCAGTTAACAGCAAAGGAACTACAAAGCCAAGCTCGTGACCATGGGATGAACTAGTCATGTAATATATAGCACCATCCAGAAACTGGTAAAGCATCAGAACTGTTACTATACTTCATGAGGACAAAACACAATCCTCTAGACTATGATATATCCACTGAATCACTAATATTTTATATGTAGCCGTGCCCCCAAAAGGAAGAATACATGGGTCTAGGAACCAAGAGCTTGAAGCACATGTGGTCTCATTTACATCACTCCCAGTAACCCACTTGGGGATTTGTATTTCCTATATATTCAATTCTGGGCTCTGTAAGTTTAGAAGTCTTGGTTCCCAAAAGGGAAACACTTTTGCAGGGAAGACAGCAGAGTTCCCACTTAATTATGAGTTGTGCCTGCCATCTGGGGTCAGCAGGTGAAAAGAACAGGCATTGCCCTGGCAGGGATAATAGACCATGATGATCAGGAGGAGGTGGGGCTGTTCTACACAATGAGAATGGAAAGAATATGTTTGACACCTAAGTGATCCAGTTGGTTACCTCTGTGCTCCTTTGCCTAAGAGTAAATGGGCAAGAGCAACCACCCTAGCCTGAGAAGGGTCTGGTGACCAGCGGCTCAGAACCCTCAGCTCCAGCAGAGATGCCAGTGGAGAGTAAATGGAATATAATATGGATGGTGGAAGAAAGAGATGATGAAGATCAGCTGTTTTCACCACACTCCTGACTGGCTGTAGTAGCAGTAGCTGTAGCCTCCCACTAATCTTCTTTCAAGTTTTCCCCATGAAGATATATCTAGCAGAATCCAGGAATCAGCAGCTTCTGGAATTTGTATGAAGATAATCCAAGCAGACAAGAGATGGACCATGGTGGACACTGATGTGTTGCTCAAATTCTCCTTCAGTGGTGAACTTGTCCATCCCCCCAGCAGTTGGGAGTGCTGACAGTGGTCAGTCTTCAGCAGTCAGCCCTTTCAGGGATTACCTCAGCTGCAAAGAGCCTCCTTGGTGAAAGGGTTGCTCCTTCTCTAGGTAGCCTGCATCCAAAACTAATCTATAAGCAACTAAAAGGTCAAGCTATTGGTCTAACTTGAAACAACTCTGAGGGCAATCCTAACTCCTGAACTTCCCATGTTATCAACTGTGGTTGTCATTCAGCCTGCATCATGACTCAGCTTATTTCTCCACCTAATCATCCATTTCTTCCTCAATTCCACAGGTGTTGACTGCAAGAGCACTCCTTACTAAACATCCTGCAAGCTAAACTCAGTTTCAGGGTTTCGTTCCTGGGGTACCCAACCTGTGCACATGTCGAACAAAGTAGTGATTTATACAAGTATCCCAGTTGATGACAGTACATCTGATTTATTTAGGCAGTAAGAGCTTAGGTTAAAATCCCAATGTATTTCTTGAATCTTTTACAAGATATATAAATAGGTAACAATCACTGACCAACTCTTCAACCTTCTAAAAGATACCACCAGATGACCAACATTCTCTTTATTTTATTTTTTTTAAACTAAGTATAGGCCTTACGTGTTTTTTTGCTAAGTGTAAAATATATTCAGAGTGGGTTTAATGTCAGTTTAGATGGCTATTATTTTGAATTATTTTTCAAAGACTTTTCACTGTATTTGCCCACCCCAAAAAGGGCAGGTCTTAAACATTTTAAAGCCACTAGGAGATGGAATATCATTTCTAAAATTCTTATTTTGTACCATTTAAATAAAATTTTAAAAGATTATCCAATTTTGTTGTAGAAAAATAAAACCTTTACATTTACATTAAATCCCAAGCACTTATCAAATATGTTACCATTTGAGATATAGCAAAAGCCAGTTAGTTAAAGATATAGACTCTGAACTCTGTCTCAGACTTTGAAAACCAGTGCCCCAGATGATTTCATTTCCAAAATCTTATTGTTGGATACATTTTGTTGTAATCAACGACTTTTCCATTTTACCTCTTTCTCATTTTTAAGTACTTTTCTGTTGAAATAAAACATATAAAGAAAAGTGTACTCACATAAAACTCACAAAGAAAAGTGTACTCACATAAAACTGTGTGTTTGTCCAAATTTTAAAAACATGACCCAGATAGGTAGAACATAATCAGTGTCCCAGAAGCCCCTCTCATGCATTTTCCTAGTCACTATTTACTGTCAATAAAGATATCATCTAATAGTTTTGTCTATTTGTAATAGCATTTAAAAAGAATCTTATAGTATATGCTCTTTTGTATCTGGCTTCTTTCATTCAATATCATCTTTCTAAAAGTCATCCATATTGTTAAATGTATCAATACTTTGTTCATTTTCATCACTACATAATATTTCCTTGTATGGATATTCCACATATTTTTCTTATCTATTCTTGTTTCTAGTTCTTTCAATTTTGCTAGTATTTCCAAGAAATGATAGTCCACAGCACTAAACCCACAAAGTTTATTGTATGCAGTATGCATGCAGTATTCATCCTTTACTGACTTGTTTTTAAGTAAGTGTCAATTATTTGAAGAGAAGAACACATCACGAGAAAAATTACATAGACTAAGCATTTATCATCTGCATGGATTTCCTAAGTACTCTAAATAAGAGAGATAATAATAGTAACAACAAGAACAACAGTAATTGAACACTTATATGTGCTAGACACTTTCCTAAGTATAATTCACGTTTTAATTCATTTAATTTTTATGTAACCTATTTTATAGATAACAGAGGCACAGAGAAATTACATAACAATGTACCAAAGTTCACAAAGCAATTAAATAGCAGAGTCAAGATTTGAACCCAGAACCTTAGATCTACAGATTGAGTTCTCTTTAAGATTTATTTATATATTTGAGAGAGAAATACGGAGCAGGGGGAGCAGAGCAAGAGGGAGAGGGAATCCCAAGCAGACTCTGTGCAGAGTGCATGACCCTGAGATCATGACCTGAGCTGAAACCGAGTCAGATGCTTAACCGATTGCGCCACCCAGGTGCCCCTAGAGACTGAGCTCTTACTATCTTCACTATGCTTTCTACATTAATGTATATTCTACATTATACATCCTTGTTATATGTTGTACATTCCAAATTAAGGCCTAGAAAGTTCAAGCAATTTTCCTGCTTGCTAGAAAATGGTAAAGATAGGGTGTGAGTCAAAGCAGCCTGGCTACAACTTCTAACCACCTACAGCTTTACCACTCCCCTTGAGCCATGGTGATACCCATACATACATCCCAATGCATAATAAAAGAGCAACACATTTTACTGAATTCTGAGTAATTAAAAATGTATATACATGACATGGTGAAAGATACTATGGAAAGATAGTAAGAAGGAAGGAAAGAATAAGGAAAAGGGAAGGGAAAGAAACAATCTTTTATATTGCACTCACTGTGATTTAGGTCAGGGATGGCCAATAGGTTTTAAAGCTTCAATCATTTGGCAGTTCAGGTCTGGAGCTCTAAGATGAGGATTCTGAAGTCCTACTAAAGCTTAGGGAGGAAAGAATTATGGCTACAATCTAGAGGAGTAGGGTCCAGGGAATCACATTAGCACATATTCCATGTGGGTGCCATAGTCTCATTAAGGATGATATACTAGAGACTTTCACAAATACTACTTCAAGTAATTTACCTAAAGATCCGGAAAGGTAGATTTAATTATTCTCATTTTTCACACTTATCATGGTGAGCACTGCATAATGTATAGATTTGAATTGTCAGATCACTATGCAGTACACCTGAAACTAATACAATATTGTATGTCAACTATACTTTAATAATACTTTTTAAAATGTGTAAGGATACTGACAGGTAGATTTAATTATTCCCATTTTTCAGATGAAGAAATTAAATAAAGTCATTGAAGCCTTGGTCTTTTCTTATAACCTAATGATTGACTGAGGAAATAGTGACAAACCTCCTCCTGACCCTAACTCATATTCTTGGTCCTAGGCAAGTTAGTTCAAATTCAGATAGCTTCCAGGAAATCATGGAGAGAATCAAAATGAAAGGATTTGCTGCTTCTTTCCCTCCCAAAGGAAAGAAAGCTTTCCAGAAGGTAAACCTTGTCAACTGGTTACAGCTGTTCTGACAAAGGACCATTGGTACAGTTTCAGGATAAAATAGTAGTGTTTCCCAGGTCAGATAGGCATCCACATTCAGGCACTTCATAAGTTTACAAACATTTACTGTCTGTGCTCCATTTGAATTCAGACCTCAGAAGTATTACTCAGTACCTACATAAAACACCTCCATTTTTTGTTCAATAGATAGTCAACTATTCCAGAATAATTATCTCTTTGCCAGTTGCACAAATCTTGAGAAGGTAGTTTTTGCAAGAATGGAAAACCTTTGTTCCTTACCACTATCCCTTAATACTAGGTAATCCTGAGCACCAGGAGTATAACAGAGCAATTAACTTCTGACAATGGTATAAATTTAGGCTTGTTAAAACAAGGATTATTAATATTCCCTCGGGTTATCACCCTGACCTAACTTACCCAACCATAAAGTACAATAAGACACAGACCTGTAATTTTGTGGCTTACATAAAATGTCCAAGGAAAGAGAGAAAAAAAGAGAGAGACAGAAACACATGAACATAGTATAAGAGCCTAATAAAGTGAAATGCATTAATCATATTTTAAAGAGCTGGGACTTTGAATTTTATTTTAAAACCAATAACTGCAACAATACTATAATGATTGTGTTAACTTCTTAAAGGCTGTGATGACATCGTGCTCATAATAGATTGGTCATTAAAATTCCAGAAGCCTCAGCTGTAGCCTATATATACCTTTTTTTTTTAATGACCTTCTCTGGGCTTCTCTGATAGAAAAAAAAAATCCAAAATGATTTAATTGTGTCATTACAATTTAGTGGCCCTGTCTGTCTTGGAGGTAATGTTGTGGCTGAAGAACTCTGGCTCTCCTACATGCATTTTTTTTAAGAGGCAAGATAAATCTGACAAGTAAAGCAGAGAAACGGAGACGTATTGGAAAGAATTCCAGCTTTTGAGATTTGAGTTCGAAACTAAGTTTTGTCATTAAAGAACTGTGGGACTTCAGCAAATCTCAACTTCTCTGCCTTTCTCTGTTTCCTCATTTGTAAAGATGAAACCATGGCGTTTGTATCTTTACCCCAGAGCACAACACAGAGTAAGTGCCTAGTACATTCAAATGATGGAGTAATTACATTAGGGAATTATATAAGGTATCTTAAGTATCTGGCACATGATACGAACCAAATAAATGGTGGTCGCTAAATCTATTATGTATCAATCAGTATAGCTTACTAGTGTTGGATGGTCAGCAATATTTTTGCGAGACAACAAGTAAAGCTTTTTCACAAAGTCAAATCACACATACAAAGAAAAAAATGAGGGAAAAGATCAGGTCAGAATCAATTGCCTTGTATGTATATTGCTATATCCTAATTATTTAACTCATGGTTTTACCCCATTTAATTTTTTTTTTGTTTTCTCCCACTGCAGGATCAGACTGTTAATACACTTAATGAGGCAAAGAAGCATAGCAGTATATCTGAGCAATTAAAGCCCCTTCATTCAGACAGTAATAAAACCTGCAATTGTCTCCTTTCTGCCTGGCAGAACAACTTTATAGTTTATGGAACAAGGGAGATTTTGATCCAGCTCTAACTCTTCTCCTCAAAAGTCTCTGAACTTTGCTGTGCTCATCTAACTCTCTAAGAGGATTTTTTTAATGAAAAGGTTCATAAATCAATATTATCAGGACATATCCAGGTTCAGGACATTTTCCAAGCATAAGTGTTATTTGCAACAATCCCAGTGAAACAGACTCTCTCACTTTCTGCTCCAAAATTTGCTTCCCACCCCCATTTCTAAACATGAAACAAACAGAGCAGCACCCAGGGACAGCCATGTTTTTACTCTACCCTAAATGTAGCATTCTTTACTGGCAGTCAAGTCACCTCCCTTATCAGACTTTTGTGTGTTTTTTGTTGTTGTTTTGTTTTAAATATTTTATTTATTTGAGAGAGAGAGAGCACAAGAGTGGGGTGAGGGGCAGAGGGAGAAGCAGACTCCCCACTGAGCAAGGGGCCTGACCCGGGACTCGATCCCAGGACCCCAGGATCATGACCCAAGTCAAAGGCAGACGTTTAACTGACTGAGCCACCCAGGTGCCCATCAGACCTTTGGACTAAAAAAACTCCTCACCTTCATTAACCATACTTTGCCTGGCATATGCGATAATAGAAGAATGGCGAATATAAATTGGTCTCCTTTTATTTTGAACTTTAACATTTAACATTTACTTGCACCAAGCAATACCTTTTGGAGTAACATACACACTTTTAAAGGGGGTCTGGAAAACTGCAAAGGGAATCTCATAAGAGTGCCATAAATTGAGTAAAAGTTTAGAAGCCCAGTTAATGAAGCTGGAATTCTGCTCCCAATTAAAGCAGCTGAAAGAATGATTTTGCAGTCTTAGAATAAGATGTATTTCAGAAAATGGTGACAAGTTTCCCGTGTTCTCTGAGCACATAATAAAGGAAACAGGTATAAATGGCAGAGTCAAGGACTTGGTAAAATTATTAACAACAAAATGGGTTCCATTTTGAACTTACTTCTAAGTGAACTAGGTTCTTATCTGTCTCAGGGATTTGAGTAGATGTGTGTAGCCTATTACCTTCTTTGGACAATTTTTAATCCTGTGGATACAGAATCAGTGCAGAGAAGACTAAGAGCAAGAAGAATATGGAGGAAAAGAGAGGGTATAAAAAGAAAAAAGAGGAAAAGCAAAAGGAGACAGAGAAAGAGAAGAAACCAAACCAGGATTTCTCTGCATTTAAAAAAAAATTGCCTGCTCCTTGTGGCACAATGAAGGAGATAGCGAACCACATGTAAACATCAAACTCTCTCTCTGATCCACTAGCTGAAGCCATATTGTTCTCAGTGAGCAAGACATCTTAGACATCCTATCTAAGTCCATTGAGAGTAAATGTTTCAGGTCCCCAAAAAAGCAAGCAGCCCAACTCAGTGTGATATAAAACACCATACACTAACAAGAACATGAAATTCATCATCACCCCTCAAGTTGAAAAGAGCTTGTGGCACGGAAAATTATATGAACATTAAAAAACACACACACAAACGGCATGTTTACACATGCATCTATTAATATCAATTCTGGACAGAGGATACACCTCTAGAAAGCAGAAGTGCCTGAAATTACGAATCAAAAAGTAGCAGCATTGAAACCTCTCTCCTCTTCTAAAGATAAACAAACAATTCAATACCAGCTTCATAATGACCACATATTTTCAACCACAGCAGGTTGCTGCCTAGTCCCTGCAGGAAAATGACAAATGAATGCTGTTTAATATTTTGCTTGAACAGTTTTTTCTTTCAGAAAACTATTTGCAATATGATAATGAGAAGAGCATAGCTGCAGAGAGTAGCATTTTGTAAGGATGACTACCTTTCTAGGGCATATCATCTGATACACACTTTGTTTATCCAGAGTGAATTCAGTGGTTAAAATGATTAATTGAGCCCATTTTGTGTTACTCATACTAGCTCTTGCAAAGGAGGTGATTGCTATTTTTTTCTTAGTGACTCATACAAAGACGCCAGCAGTACAGTGGCAATAACAAAATGACATTTCTAAATTTAGCAGTTCATAAATCTTATAAGATGCCAGCCACATCCAGTCTGCCCTCCCCCATGCTCATCTTCTAGTATTTGTTCATATGTGCAAAAGACCTCAATGTGTACGGAGACAAGACAGAGACTTCCTCAGGGCACATCGCTCTGTTCCTCCCTCAATACTCACCAACACCTCTGTGCCCTCTGGTAGGAGCAATGTGTATATTTCCCATATGATAGCTTTTATTATCCCATTAAGATGCTAAATTTGTCTGGTAAAAACATATACAGAATATGTGCATGTTTCCAAAAGAGTCCAATTCAATGAATTATTTTCAAGGGACACTGTGAAAATGAGTAAATTTCCTCTTGTCCTCCTATGTTATCTATTCCGTGACATGAAATATGCAGTAACTTCACAGCCTCAGGAAATGAAAAATATTTTGCCTCTGTCATTTTCTGTAGTTGACATAAGGGGCTAACCAAATGTATCATGCCCTCCTGATGTCTTTTTGCCTATTGTTCTAAAACTTCAGGGCTCCTACTGCCCTCCATGTTTTACCAACATATGACTCACACAGGAGTGTACAAAAAAGAGAATATGAGAGAATTAGGGTTGGTGCACTGAACATTTACTTGGCTGAAAAGAAAGATTCCTGAGCAAAGTGACATACAGGTATTGCTTTTAAAATAGTTAGCTCATTTTGGGGCACCTGGGTGGCTCAGTCGCTAAGCATCTGCCTTCCGCTCAGGTCATGGTCCCAGGGTCCTGGGATCGAGCCCTGCATCGGGCTCCCTGCTCGGCGGGAAGCCTATTTCTCCCTCTCCCACTCTCCGTGCTTGTGTTCCCTCTCTCACTGTGTCTCTCTCTGTCAAATAAATAAATAAAATATAAATAAATAAATAAATAAATAAATAAATAAATAAATAAAATAGTTAGCTCATTTTAATCCCTCCCTCACATAAGCTCTTCACCATGGAGATCTTCCCATCATTGAATGAAAGAGTCCGTAGTTTGTTTTCTGTCTACTTGAAATGACTTTCTATAAATGGTGAGTATGTAATAAACTTTTTGCCTCTCCTCTACTTTTTTCTTTGCATCTCCTGTTAAAAATACATCCCTCTTCAGGTCAATGACAACAATGAAACTGTCATTTAAGAGTAAATACAATCAGCAGATGTGAGATGAGTATATCAAAAGCCCAAGTCAACAACAAAGTTGTTTACAAAATACTAGCTTCTCAGTAGAAAAGATGAGGTGTAGAGACACGCAAATTACAAGAAACACAAAGTTTTATTTCAAGTAGGGAATGAGCATTTTGTGACTGTATGGAGGAGCAGATATTTCCAAACAACCTTTCCTCATTCACATTTTCTTTCTCTTTGTTAGTATTACACTTCTACCATTCTTTTTTAGCTTACCTACTCCTTGACTGCTCTTCTTCCAAACACTTTTTATTGTTACAACTTTTAGAATGAAGCTAGCTGGATTAATTTTCTTAGATAGTACCTGTATTCCTTTCACAGATACACAATAAATTTAGAGAAGGTTTCCTGAACAAATAAATAAATAATACACTCTAGAGTAGGTATAACATTGTATTGGAAAATACAAACATCTAAGATATAAAATTTCAGCTGGTGGAAGTGACTAGACTAATCAAAACTTTCATCTCTTTTTGATATGTCATACATCTCCATTGGTAGATTTGTCCTTAAGACAAGGGATTCTCAGTTACTCTTTCTTTTCTTTTTGCTTTGCCTGATGTGCTTACTGTTTATACTACACCAAATAGAATGTTCTATGTTTTAGAGCAATTGAGCTGAATAAACTGTTCTTGACTTAGGGTATCTGAGATACTAAATTTCAAAGACCCAGAGTGTGATATATTATGCTTGGTAAATGACTCAGATAAGTATTTCTATGAAAAACATGTAAACCCCACTGAATGTCTTTGCCTCTTCATCAGTAAGGCATCTGGAAAACTGAATCTACAAAAAAATAGAGTCATCTGAGTCAAGTGTCCACTCTGGTTTAAGAAAATAATCAGCTTTCCAGTTGTGTTAAAGACAATGGTTACTCCTTGGTTGGGAAGCAATGAGGTCAGATTTTATTTCTACAAAGAATCAGATGATTTCCAGGCTCCATTCTGAAGATCTACTGGGGATAAACAAAATTTCCAATTAGGTTTGAAGAAGGACAAGTCCAAAATATACATCTTCAGATTACTTTGCCAAAGTTTGCTACTGAATTTATGCCAACAATTCAACTAAAATCAGCACCACTTCCCTCGACCCACATTTTCTTTATTTTTAAACATGAAAAAAAAATGCAATGCTACCCCGAATGTTTCTATATTGTTCTTACATCTCAAGAGGTACACATAGGTCCTATTTTGTAATGGATTTTAGATATTGATGGATCATTTAGAATCTAGGAACCATGGAGCAGGTTCCTTTACAACAACTGGCTCACCCACCTTGATCTCAAAGCAATTTACCAAATAATGGGTTGGATGCTAGGAGTGCAGTGACTGTGTAATTTTTTCTTTTCTTTTCTTTTCTTTTTTTTTCTGTTTATAGTCTATGGTGGTTCCTGCTGTGAAACAGTAATGTGACTTTTCATTAACCAGTAACAAAATCCCTTCCTACTTTCCTCCCTTCCATTCTTCCTGAAAGAATGTTGGTTGTATGCTACAGATCTAGAGGATTATTAGCAAAAGATCTATACGGTTTCTTTGTCAGTATAGAACTCTAAAAGGGGCACCAAATTTGTATTAAAGAGATCTTTGTATAAAGATGGTAATCTACTAGCTCAGTATGTGGGGGATGAGGGGAAAGAAGCACTGACTCGGGTCTCCGGTGTTGAAGAAAAGCCAATGTCATAGGAAACAATGATATGACAAACTGGCCTACATTGATTAAGTTGGGCTATTTTCACAGCTACCTTCAGTAAATTCAGGGTAGCAGAAAAACTAAGCTGTCAGTCCAATTCTACCCCTGTCCCCAGATATCACACTTGGCTGTAGAATTCTAGGAAAAGCAGATGCTCACTCTGCCCCGGATACAAAGTCACTATTTACTGGCATCAATGCAATTTATTTAGGCTACTCTAATCCCTTTGGACTCAAAGCTATCAGAATAACCAAGGAAATAGACAGACATGGCTTGCCATGACCAAACTTCTCAATAAATGGGAAGGCAAAATGCCTTCTACCTAAACAGATGTCGCAAAGCAAATGTGTGAAGCCAGTGTCGTTTTGTTTTCCCTTTTTTACTACCCATAGTGGATCCTCCTGTGTCACAGAAATTCTACACCTGCACAGTGCAAAAAAAAAAAAAATGAGGACTTTGATCTACTATAGTTATAATGTACATCACAGAATTTTCTTCCTCTTAAATAAGTTACAGCCATTTCTTCGTTAAAAAAAAAAAAGCAAAATCTGAGATAATTAAGAAGCAGCTGAAGGAGCTATTCAAACCCTAATCTCTCTCCTTTATAAGAAGTGGGACTGACCAACCTGTCATTAAATTAACCATAAAGAAGCAAAAAGGAAGAAAGCTCATAATACTAAAAAACAAGACTTTATTGGGGTGCCTAGGTGGCTCAATTGGTTATGCAGTCGACTCTTGATTTCAGCTCAGGTCATGATCTCATGGGTTGTGAGATCGAGCCCCACGTAGGGCTCCTCACTCAGCCAGAAGTCTGCTTCTCTCCCTTTTCCTCTCCCTCTGCCCCGCCCTCCATTAGCGCTCTGTCTCTTTCTCCCTCTCTAAAGTGAATAAAATAAATCTTTAAACAAAAAACAAAACAAAATAAGACTTAATCAACTTCATACCAGTATCTGGACAGCCAGAGTGAGAATTTAGTTCATAGCAGAGCATATCCCTGCCTTGTTTTGTAAAACAGAGACTTCCTGGTACTGGTGAGGGAAGCAGGGAAATGATAGTGCTTCATCTTAATAAAAAAATAGACCTGGAAGAGACTTTAGAAATAGTCTACAGCAATATCTCATCTTTATGATAAAGTGGGACAGAGGGAAGTTAGCGATCAGCCTATTGGCAAACATTTACTTAGAAATGGAGCTATGAAGACTGAAAAGTGAGACTTGAAAGGGTAAAGGCTCTGGAGTCAGATGAAACTCACTTTAAATACCACCTATACCTTAAGAAAAGTCACTTAAACTCTTGAGCATAAATCCTCTACCTAAATACAGAGTTGTTTGTTAACACATACAGTTTAACCGTGAAAAGTTGCAGGATAAAACAGGATAATGCAGTGTCCACAGAAGTTATTAGTAACACAAACAAATGTGCCTTCTTCAAATTACAATATGAAAAAAAAAAATGGATCAGAGCTGAGAAAAGTGAACTCATCTCCTCATTCAGAAAGGCCTGACCAGAGTTACCAATCACATCTGAAAAAAGGAGTAATTCTTTGGTTCTGGATTGGTCAGTGCAAAGGCATGGAAAAAGAAGAGACTTAGGCAATTGTTGGCCATGACCATTCATGTAAGGCCCAGGAAAAAAATATCTTGTTAGGCTGACCTGAAGATTTGATCCTCTGGACAAATAAACACATGCTGTAGATACGGACACAGTAGATCCTAGAAGCCTGATGTTTTGAGCATTTAAATCTTACAACCAATCTCTCCTTTTCTAGTAGGTACCAAACAAACTTCTGTAATGGTTTGAGCTTAGAAAAATATCCCATAGCAGTGACTTCCCATAGTAGTTTGATTACTTTGAAAAACTAATAAATTTATAGATTATATTCATGAGAATTTGTTAATATGAGTCATCATCCCTGAATCTGATCAAATTGAAAATCTTAATGAAAACTCCTTATGGAGCCTATAAAGGTTAAAGTCAAGCCCATGGCTGTGAATACACAACATTCAAGGTTAAACTATATGTCTCCATAACCTGTACGTTTTCCTAGATGACTCCACTATGATTTTTCATATGCCATATAGCTTTTTTATTTATAACTTCTCTAATAACCACTTTAAAAAACTGTTGTGGGAACGACTAAGAATATATTATCTTTAAAACATCTAGTACAAAGTCTTGGAATATAATAAGTCTCAATAAATGTTCTCTTCCATTACATTTTTAATCCAATGCACTTTCTTCTATATCACTCATTCTAAGCTTGAGCGCCGTATGTATAATAAATCCAAATTAATAGACATTTTTTAATTTTGAAAGAGATCTAAAAACTAATTCATTTTTCAATATAAAATAATCAGTACATTCAGTGTATCAGACATAATGCCATCTGCTGAAGATTCAGTAAAAAGCAGGATGCTTCTCTGATCTGAAAGGACTTACTCTCCATCTAGTCTCTGAGTTATAGTACTGTGTGATTACTGCAATAGTAGAAGCAGCACTGTTGTTTGAGAGTGGATGCAAGAGTAGAGCCTCACCTAGCCTTGGGGAGGAGGGAGAGCTTCCTAGAGGAGGCAATAATTTAGATTTTTATAATAAACAACAAGAAGATCTGGGGGAAAATGTTTGGAGCAGGAGGGAAAAAAAAGGATAAGGGAGTAAAGAAGGGATAACATGAGCAAAGACTCAAAGGTGAGAGAGAGTACAGAGTGCTCAGGGAATTTAAAATTATTCAGAATGATTTGAGAGGTGGCCATTTATCCTGAGATAATACAAGCCATTAAAAGGTTTTGAAACAGCACAGTAACATTATGAGTTTTCTTTTTAAAAATAAACCCTCTGGCAGCAATCTGGATACTTGAATGGGGAGAAGTAATGCTTGAGACAAGGAGGCTAATTAGTAATTTATTGTACAATCAAAAAAGGAGATGAGTTGAAGACACACCATTTGACATAGAAGGATATGACCTGATTTGATACATATTTAGTTGGTAGAATCTCTAGCACTTGGTAGGTTTTTGGTTGTGAAATGAAACAGGATGACTTCCAGGATTTTTGTTCAGGCAGTTGACTGGCTGACTCTTCTCTTCACTAATATCAGATGCAGACTAGAAAGAGAGGGAGTGGTAAGAGGGGGGAGTAGAAGTAGGGTAAGAATATAGATAATAGGTCAGCATGTGGTATGTAGAGTCCTATAGAGAATCAATAGTCATTTGAACTTATGAGAAATGTCTAAGCTAAAGATTTTTTAGTTATCAGCATATAATAACACAGGTTTGAATAAATTCATTCATAGAAAATATGTATAGTAAGGAGACAAGATTAAATTTAAAATCCTGGATATTTAATAACATGATAAACAAGAAATACATTTATTATCTGAGTCAATGAACCTATATAGAATGGTCAAACCCTCTTATCTTTGAGCTTTTCCAAGTTGCATATTTTATAAAATGGCACCTCTAAAATAATAAGGAAGGGCATAAAAACGTAGCCTCTCTCCCCTCATGGACATGTCATTGGCAAAAGATGTGGCATCATTGGTAAAATAATTTAGTTCTTCTTCCTACACTGTTGGTGGGAATGCAAGCTGGTGCAGCCACTCTAGAAAACAGCATGGAGGTTCCTCAAAAAGTTGAAAACAGAGCTACCCTATGACCCAGCAATTGCATTACTGAGTATTTACCCCAAAGATACAAATGTAGTGATCCGAAGGGGCACCTGCACTCCAATGTTTATAGCAGCAATGTCCAAAATAACCAAACTATGGAAAGAGCCTAGATGTCCATCAACAGATGAATGGATAAAGAAGATGTGGTATATGAATACAATGGAATATTATGCAGCCATCAAAAAATGAAATCTTGCCATTTGCAACAACGTGGATGGAACTAGAGGGTATTATGCTAAGCAAAATAAGTCAGAGAAAGACAAATATCATATGATCTCAGTGATATGTGGAATTTGAGAAACAAGGCAGAGGATCATAGGGGAAGGAAGGGAAAAATGAAACAAGATGAAACCAGAGAGGGAGATAAACCAAAAGAGCCTCTTAATCTAAGGAAACAAACTGAGGGTTGCTGGAGTGGTGGGGGTGGGAGGGATGGGGTGGCTGGGTGATTGACATTGGGGAGGGTATGTGCTATGGTGAGCGCTATGAATTGTGTAAGACTGATGAATCACAGACCTGTACCCCTGAAACAAATAATACATTATATGTTAATTTAAAAAATAAATAAATAATAATTTAGTTCCTATCGATAAGAAAGTCTGTTTAAATCCACTTGAGCCAAGAAATAATTTGAGATTATCAATGGTATGTGCAGTAGGCAAAATAATATGTCCCCTTGATATCCTAGAACCTGTGACTATATTACTTTACATGACAAAAGGGACTTACATAACAGATATGATTAAGATTAGGAACCTTGAAATGGGGAGATTTTCCTGGATTCTTCAACTCAGCCCAATCTAATCACTTGATTCTTTAGAAGTGGAAAAACTTTCCTGACTATGTTCATCAAAAGAGAGGTAATGATGGCTAACGCAGGGCCAAAGGATGTGACATGAAGACTCAACCCACTGCTGCTGGCTTTAAAGACAGAAGAATGCAGCCATGAGCCAATGAATGTGAGTCCCTTCTAGAAGCTGGAAAAAGCAAGAAAACAGAGACTTTCCTAGTACCTCCAGAAAGGAACATAGCCTGGATAACAGGTTGATTTTAGCCCTGTAAGACCCATATCAGACTTCTAACATACAGAACTGTAAGATAATAAATTTGCATTGTTTAAGGCACTAAATACGGGGTAATTTTTTATACCAGCAACAGAAAGCTAGTACTGCATCATGTGGTGGCAATGTTGTATAGTAAAGAGTATATGACATTGTAGGTTACAAAACCTACTTGAACTCTTCCTCTCTTCATTCTTCTAACTAGAAAACTCACTCACCAATCAAAATGTGATTCAAGCACCAACCCCATAAAGTATTCCATGACCCTTGCAGACAACACAATGGCTTCTTTTTTTATACTACTTTTGTATTTTGAATACCTCTCATTGTACATATTTGGGATCCTACCCAGCTGTCTCCACATTTGAGATTAGTCCCATGAGTGTAGGTACTTTTAAAAAATTGTTTTTAATATCCTAGTGGGGCAAAACATTGTCTATTGTATAGTATGTGCCAAATAAATGTCTCTGGATTGAACTACTTACAAATTGGGTTAATTTGAACAAATCTCATACTCTTTTCACACCTACATTATTCAACTATAAATAATAAAACTGACACTCATGGCTGCTCAGGAGATCAAATGGGATAATATATATGAAAGGATTAGTGAAAAACAACCACTATATATTATTTTAAAAGATATAAAACCATTGGCACCCAAAAATTGGAATCAGATAATTTATATCAATAAGCTTAGTAATAAGCTTCTGAAAATTAAGTTCTGTTTAACAGTACCAAAGAGGTAAAAATTTGTCTAGCAGTGGGACTTTTAAAAATCATAATATAAAAACGTGTTGAGGAGTAATAATATTTTTCAGCAGTAGGTTTTTTTCATGCATAGAAAATCTGAACCAAAGGAAAAAAAATAATCATTGTGAAGGGCTTTGCTATATGAAGTTAATTTTCTGAAGACAACTTGAGAAGTAAAATATCACTAATGGTGTGGAAAGAACCTGTAATATGAGCAAATGATCTAGTGCAGATAATCGCAATGATCAATGTAGAACAGGGACTACTTTGCTAACTATTAATTTAGACACCATTGTCAATGCTGATTCACATAATTTGTGTTCCACCCATTGTTCATGAAGTAAGCTGTTCTCTTTTTAAAGTTCTTTTTTCTCCCATTTCCTATCAATGGATGCCAGAATACAGAATTTTCAGGTGTATTGTTGAGGAAAACTTTGAATGTCCATTTCACCTTTTTAGTGAAGATTATATCATATTTATTATTCTCAAGTGCTGTAGTCATCCGAATGCTTAGGGTAGATTCATTTTTGTTCTTGCTTTCTTTTCAGAGCCACTTTTCTCAGAATAACTAATCCGTTTTCTTCCACTCTACACTCTTCATAAGGCATATTTCCACTGGTTGTAATGTTTTCATGTTATTGTTATCTCCCGACTATAAAAATGAAATTACATGCCAATGGAGCAAACTTTTCACTCTGCACATAAAAGTTAATGGCTTTTAGAACTCCATGCATTTCAATCAGATAGTTTTGCAGCTAACATTAAGTTGGCTTCTTGGTTGGTTGACTTAGAACATCGGCTACCTAATGTGATAATACCAATTCAAGTAGAAAACTGAAGTGATAATTATCATTCATCAATAACTGCCCATGAAGAAGCGGTAATTACAGAAAAAAGCTAATCTTTCTCCATCTGAATGTATACTTAATAAGAATTATAAAATGTATTGTTTCACAATGGCTATATTTTTATGAGATACATTAATCTTGAGACATTACAGAGATGAATATAAAAAACAAAAAAGGTGTCTTAATTTCTAAAGAAACTGCAATAAAGCATTTACTATTAACATTTTTTAAAGAATATAATTTTGGTGGTTATGGCTTCTGTCTATTCTAAAACTTTTGCTTTATTTTTTTCTCTTAATGACCCAAATGATAATTATCTCTGACCTCATCAAAGAAGTTCATGGAAATTGCATAGTCAATTCCCACCCTACCTCTCAAAGGAGTTTTAGAATCTGGCCATCAGATCTTGTTCATTCCTCACAGAATGGTAGAACTGACCTCTCTTAATCCAAGTGGCAAAAACACAGATATTGTGCAATTTACAGGCCTGTGTCAAATGACAGTAAAGTACAGATAGACACTCAAAGTTAATCAACAGGAATCGACTAAACGCCAGTTTATTTATTTATATTTTTTGGTGCAAAAAAAGGTGATTTTATTAAAGCATGGGGACAGGACCAGTGGGCAGAAGAAGAGAAAGAGCTGCATTGGGATTGTGAGGACTGATTAATTATATGCTTTTAAATTGGCGGGGGAGGAGGGACAGAGACAAAGCAAGCTTCCAAAAGGATTTTCAAATGTTAAAGAAGACAGAGGTGAGCGCTGTGAATTGTGTAAGACTGATGAATCACAGACCTGTACCCCTGAAACAAATAATACATTATATGTTAATAATAAAAAAAGGAAGAAGACGACTTAGAGGATCCTGGAGGTCTGGCTATTGTCAAGCTAAGACTCCTTTTTGCCTTTAGCAAAGCGTTAAGACAGTTGGGAGCTCCTGGAGGAACGTCTGAAGTATTTGTCTCAAGTCTTTGTCAATGGGCTGCAAGTTGTAAGGAAATTTAATTTTATAAATACCATTTTAAAGAATCAGATTTAGACAAAGTGGTGAGTCAGTTATTCTGGCATTTGATTAGGTGATTGAAGAGTAAAGAGAAGTTTCAGTAGAGACTAAAAGGAAAGACGTTTGTGATATGATCAATGCATGTTTTGTATTTGCTTAAACTCAGTCTTCTTTATGCACAACACACAGTAAAACATAGACTACAATTTACATGTGAGTTCTTTCTTTCCTTGTTTTGTGCAGGATACTGGTACTTAATAGAGGAACAATTTCAGAAAATTACTTCATTTTTCAGTCAAACAAATTTCATTTTAGCACACACTTTTTCATATCTCTTTGAATAAAATTTGAGATTATTAAATTAGTTGAGAATTTCAAGTCTCAAAAATAAAGCAAAAGTGCTACAAGAATATGACATTAAAATTTTTTTCTCTTAGAAGTTACTTTTGTGCTTCTATGTATGCTCTATCAATCAGTGCTCTAAAATACTACCATTTGTATATATTTTTCATTTC
Source organism: Phoca vitulina (assembly GCF_004348235.1). Classification (NCBI taxonomy): domain Eukaryota; kingdom Metazoa; phylum Chordata; class Mammalia; order Carnivora; family Phocidae; genus Phoca; species Phoca vitulina. The sequence goes on from NW_022589778.1 coordinate 5,900,205, forward strand.
CTTTACTTAAAACAAAAGTTTAATATAATTAAACAAATAAAAAAGAAAAGCTAGGTTTCTGTTGAGATTTGCTATTAGGGTAGATGAGGACAGGACCTAGGGATAAATTAGCAGCACTGAAGAAAAGGAGAGGATAGGTAAGAGGTTCAGCGAAGAGGGATGACAGCCAATAGGCCAAAGTGAAGAGGCCTGTGCGAAAAGCTGAACTAGAGTGGATCTGATAACACCTCCTACAGCCAGTTGAGTCACTGGTAAAAGAAAGTCAGCTAGGGATGGGATGCACTCTAAGGTTAAAGACCATCTGAGAGAGAGAAGAGAGAGAGAGAAAAAGAGAGGAGGGACAGAGGGAGGGGGAGAGGGTTTGGAACTAGAAGGTACACAAAAGCTAAACCACTAGAAAATTTTATTAGTCAATGAATCTATGGTTGTATGAGATAAAAATGAACTGGGGATCCATGTAGTTGCCAACAGTTGATATATGGAGCCAAATTCATGATGTTGTGTAAACTAGCCTAATTCCCAGACAGGAATGGGCTTTGATGCGTTCCCTCATTCTTCCTGGTTGGCTCCATCTGAGCATTAGATATTCAACTGTATTTGTCACCTGGATCCTCCCATTCTAGGTTAACAATACCTAAAAAGGACCTTTTCCTTCACTTTATAGTCAAATTGGAAAGCTTCGTTGAGAGTGGTTGAAACTATATTTTGGGAGGAATATTAAGCAGTTTACCAGCACAGTTAATACACAATAAATTAGGGTTCACTGGAGCAACAAGTCATTACGAGCAAAATAATAAACATCCTAGAAAAAGTTTTGGCAATTGTTCCAAAGGAAGATGTAGGTAGTTTGAGGGCACTTTTTAGGTAGGGGCAGTATAACTTGAAGGACAAATTTCAGTTGTCTAGCAAACTATGTGTAGACTCCTACACATAATCTATATGTGTAGATACATATAAGTCACAAACTTGAAAATATATATACAGTTAAATTCAAGTATTAATTTTAATCCCTAGCCAAGGTAGGATAACAAAATTATGTCTATCACCACCCTATTTAAATCACTTTTTCATCACCTTGGCTTTGCATTATTCATGAATCTGCTTCAACGATCCATATGGTTCCAATTTGTATTCCAAACATAACTTCCTTATTATCTCGGCTTTTATACATAATTTTTAGTGTCTCTGCCACCATTTTGTTCATGTTCCCATTTGCACTTGATCAATTGACTATCTGTAACATTAGCTACTATTATTTTTAGGTTTCTACAACACAGCTCTAGGCAACACTAGCATTTAAGAAAGTGTGTATTCTTCAAAAGTGTTCTCTGCAAATTCTAGCTACATATTTTACAGAAATGATTGTCCCCTTACCTTTGCAAACCACCATGTGCTTCCTCTGAAATAAAAGGAATGAGTTTGTAGATCACAATGTTGTTTGACAAATAAAGAACAACTATCTGAATGAGTACACGGTCTATAAGCAAACACACATTTGGAGGAAAGTGAGATCCCTATTGACATACGTGCATTTACATAAAATCTGAATTGAACCCTAATGAAGCAGGTATAACAAGAGAATAGAAACAATGATCAACCAGAGAGATACCTAGAGGAATGTTAATCACTAAACTACATGATAAGTGTCCCAGAGAAAACTTGGGCCTCTCTTCAGGATGACAGCAGGTACTTTCCACCATGTCAGGCTAGAATAACTTGAGTGACTAGTAGCTTGAGTGACTGTAGCTTACAGAGGTCAGCCATATTATGAGCTCCATGAAGTATGAGTTACCGTTTTAGGCATTCTTTAGGAATTCATATAGGGGCGCCTGGGTGGCTCAGTCATTAAGCATCTGCCTTTGGCTCAGGTCATGGTCCCAGGGTCCTGGGATCGAGCCCTGCATTGGGCTCCCTGCTCGGCGGGAAGTCTGCTTCTCCCTCTCCCACTCCCCCTGCTTGTGTTCCCTCTCCCACTGCATCTCTTTCTGTCAAATAAATAAATAAAATCTTAAAAAAAAAAAAAAAGGAATTCATATAGAGTAAGAATACTTAGTAAGCTTCTACAATCACCCTTTAGGAGAAAAGTGATAAGATCCAGCACAAAACAGATACTGAGGCAGAACCCATCAAGTTGGCTTTTCCTGACCATTGCCCTGCAGTTACATTAAATCATTTAATTATTAGAATGGTTCACCCATGCCATACAGCAGCGTCTTTCATTCTGCAATAGAGTCCTACATCCTGAGAGATCTCAAGATATGCAGATAGAGATAAATATAAGTATTTTCATAAATGAAATTGTTCTTTTGCAATCATGGATACATCCATTCCTTTTGGCTTTTTCACTGAAATTCCAAATCAAAGATGAAGTCAAAAAGAAAAAAAGAAGAACTCTCTTAATAACAGCTGTTAAACTGATGGGATAAAAAATATAAAGCTTTGGAAAAAAAACATAAAACTTTGAGCACTGAGTAATGTATGAATTGTTGAATCACCATCACCATAGTTATACACCTGAAACCAATATGACATCATATGTCAATTATACTTCAATAATAACTTTTCAAAAGTTTTAAAAAGAAAATAAATTTTAAAAAATTTAAAGAAACATAAAGCTTTAAAAGGGACAGCTTATCATATTTTTGTTATGACATTAAGAAAGCAATTAAAAGTGATAGGATACACTCACATTTCACACAGGGACATGGGGAAATTTATTAATTCATTAAAAGTGTACTCCATCTAGTACTCACATGAGGCACAGAGTAGTAAAAAGATTTATGTATATACTAATTCATAGTATACACATCATGTATACTATGGATATATACCTGTAGTATGTGTAGCAGTGGGGGGCAAAGCATGTGTGTGTGTGTGTATTTGAAATACTAAAAATCTGAGAACTGCAATTGCTTCCACTCAGGGAATTTTGAACTCCCTGGAGGTTAAATAAAGTTGAGAAAGGATACATAAGGAGGTGGGTTTATTACCTACTTTTTCTTTCTCTGTAACCTCAATCCATTCTCTGAGATTAGAAAAAATTTCAGGTGCAATGGTGTAAATACACATCAGGTAAGTCCACTAAAAGTACAGTTTCTTTGTCACTATCCCTAGAGATGTTCCATTGAACTCTGAGGATAGGACGAGTTGAAAATCGTTGGTCACCAACTTAGGTTTCAGAAATATTGCAATGTTATTATCTAGTTTTATTAATTTATTCACTTATTTTACAAACTTTTAGTGAGTGGCTAGTATGTTACAAATTTGAACTAGGCCTAGAGATAGAGATGTGTAAGACAAAAGACCTTCAGCAAGTACACTTTTGTCTTCTGAGAAAAAAAAAAGTAAACTAAAGGGTCATCACACATTATAATGGGGACCACAGTAAAAGGATGCAGATACTGAGGAGGACAGCAAAATGGCTTCTTCCCTAGACTGAGCATCAGGGAATGCTCACAAGCTGAGTTGAGGAATGAGTAAGTGATGTGGAGAAATTGTAAAGGGCTTTCCAAGCAGAGCAAAAAGCAAGTGGGAAGTTGGAAAAAGTACTGGGTAACTGGGAAATAGCAAAGAATTCAATATGGTGGAAAAAGAGTGCATGTGAGAATACTATGAGAAATAAGACTGTGGAAAAAGGAGGAATGTTCTTACATATTTAATAAGCTATTCATTCTAGGACAGAACAAGAGCACGGCCCCCACACATGAAGAAGCATGTCATGTGAGGAAATATAAATCAGTATTTATGAATATCGGCTCCAGAATCAAACTGTGTTGGTTAGAATCTTGGCTCTGCCACTTACTATCTGAGTGATCGGGAGCAAAACTTTTTAACTCACATGTCCCATATAATCATCTATACAATAAGGATAAAAATAATACCCACCTTATGGTTTAAGATATAAAGGATTAATACTTATGAAGTAAGTATTTAAAAGACTGTCTAAATAATAAACTGCTTTACTACTTTTATTAAAAGAACAAAGGAGACAAGTTTCAGAGGAGGCAAGCTTGTTTGGTCCAGTTATGTCATAAGAACCAGTTTCATCGGGTCAGAATAAGGAGTGGGGCCTTTTTGGCATATTGGTCTAGGAATTATGAAGGGCTTTGCCCTGAGGGAGGAAAACACTGGAAGTTCCATTAGTCATTTACTTTTTTTTTTTTTTAAGATTTTATTTATTTGACAGAGAGAGACACAGCGAGAGAGGGAACACAAGCAGGGGGAGTGGGAGAGGGAGAAGCAGGCTTCCTGCTGAGCAGGGAGCCCGATGCAGGGCTTGATCCCAGGACCCTGGGACCATGACCTGAGCCAAAGGCAGATGCTTAACGACTGAGCCACCCAGGCGCCCCTAGTCATTTACTTTTTAATGGAAATGAGTACATAATGTCCATTCTTCTGAAAAGAAACGATATGGAGAAAAGATAAGAGAAAACAAGAAATCTAAGTCACAAAATGGAAAAGGACACCAGAAAGAGAATAAAAAATTATGAGTGAACCCTTCTTGTCTTTCCCCAAAGTCTATCCACAGTCATCTTCCTATGAACACAGTCTCCCTCTATCTAGTACTCACATGAAGCATAGAGTAGAAAAAAATATTTATTTATTTATTTATTTGTTTGTTTGTTTGTTTGTTTATTTGAGAGAGAGAGTGCGCACACGAGTGGAAGGGGCAGAGGGAGAGGGAAAGAGAATCTCAAGCCAATTCCATGCTGAGCACAGAGCCCGACGATGTGGGGCTCAAACTCACAATCCTGAGATCACTACCTGAGCCAAAACCAAGAGTTGGATGCCCAACCAACTTCGCTACCCAGGCGCCCCGAGTAGTAATACCTTTTGAAAGTCTTCCCCAAAACCCAGAACAGTTCCCTGAGAGGATTAAAAGTGCCAGCTCTGGATTGATTCTGTGCTGGTGTTGAGCAAGGCAATATAAACACTTCGTGGTAAAGATTTAAAATTTATTTCAAAAGTTAAGAATTAAAAGTCTTTACTGCCACCATTAATTAGAGACTCTAAGATAGGAATATTCTTAATTTTTTAAAGATTTTATTTATTTATTTGACAGTGAGAAAGACAGTGAGAGAGGGAACACAAGCAGGGGGAGTGGGAGAGGGAGAAGCAGGCTTCCCGCTGAGCAGGGAGCCCGATGCGGGGCTCGATCCCAGGACCCTGGGATCATGACCTGAGCTGAAGGCAGCTGCTTAACAACTGAGCCACCCAGGCGCCCCAGGAATATTCTTATATTTTTACACACACACACACACACACACACACACACACACACACACACACACACATGAGCTGTAATACTACGATTCTGGCACTAAGTATCCACAATTAGTGTAAGTTCCATGGGTTAAGATACAATCCCCAACAAGACTGCTTTCATTTCAGATGCCAGCTGTAAGTTCAGAAGTCCTCAGGCTATCCACACTTCTGACCAACTTGGCTACATATTTGGAGACTTTCATGATTCCTTCAGACTTGATAGTTTACCAGAATGACACAAAGAACTCAGGAAAGTACTGCAACTACGAAAACAGTTTTATTATAAAGCATACAAATCGGGCGCCTGGGTGGCTCAGTTGGTTAAGCGACTGCCTTCAGCTCAGGTCATGATCCCAGAGTCCTGGGATCGAGTCCCACATTGAGCTCCCGGCTCTGCAGGGAGCCTGCTTCTCCCTCTGACCCTCTCCCCTCTCATGCTATTTCTCACTCGCTCTCTAATAAATAAATAAAATCTTAAAAAATAAAAAATAAAAATAAAGGATACAAATCAGGACCAGCCAAAAGAAGAGACCCAAAGGGAGAGGTCTAGGAAGGTCCTAGGGTCCTCTTCCCAGGGAATCAGGACATGCCACCCTCCCCGTACATCAATATGTTCACCAACCAAGCCTCAGTGTCTACAGATTTTATTGAAATTTCATTATGTAGGCACAATTGATTAAGTCATGGGCCACATCATTGAACTCAATCTCTAGCCCCTTCTTCTTCCTAGAAGTTGGGTTGATAGCATGTGGTTTAAAGCCCTACCCTCTAATCACATGGTTGGTCTTCCTGGCATGGCCTAACCCCATCCTGAGTAAGCATGGTAGCATAAGCTTTCTAAGAGTCTACCCTAAATCATTTCTTAAGTGTAAACTCCGAGTAGTCATCCCAGGGGTCCATCACGAACAACAAGGATACTCCTATCACTCAGGAAACTCCAAGGGTTTAGAAGCTCTATCCCAGGAATCTGGGAGAAAGGCCAGACAAAATTTTCAATTACAAAATGCACACATACATATGTGTATATACACATATTTACTTAAATGCCAGGCAGCTCAGAGCTTGATATGTTTAGAATGCACTGTTGTAGACACTGAGCGAATAGGGAACATCCCTGAAATTAAAGAACTTAGCGTTTGATTACTGAACAGGGGTGAGGGCAGCATGATGCCAGGATATCTAGTAATGTTAGGTTCTGGGAAGAAAAGACAAGCATCAAAGACCATGAGCAACACAGCAGGTGCCCAGTAATACAAACCTTTGCCTGGCACCAGCCCTGGTGGTCTTGTCATTCTTACCCTTTCTCTAGAATAAACCTAGGTAAAAAGGAGAATGAGGACAGAATTCCATTTCTCAGCAAGTCTCCCCTCTTTAACTTAGCTTCTCTTTATAAGACCTGGGAAATTATAACCCTTTGAAACATTGAAATTTTGATTCATTTGGAAACTTTTATTAAAATATAATTAAGTTAGGAGAAACTTTACTAGACATTTGGAATGAACTGAACCATTGCCTAATTACCATAACAAGAAATTCCTTTGGGGAAAAAAAAAAAGCTTGGGTGTCCAAATCACTTAGGAAACTTAAAAATATAATTTTAAATGAATTGTTGCGGTGTTTATATATTGAAACTCTCCAAAAGAAGTATAAACTGGAAACTATAAGCCTAAAATGAATACTTTAAAACCATTAGCACATTGAGTTCCTTGTTAATTGTGCATTTTTATATATAGTAAAAATTTAGAAGGGCTTAAGTTTTTCATGAGATAAAATCTATTGAATTTGAAATTTTATTGCATTGCATTGCATTTTAATCTATCGGTTCAAGCTATGTTAATATATCCATTTAAATTTCAACATTTTTTGCAAATGCCTTTTATTTTTAACTCCCCAAGAATCTGAGAATCTCTAAAACAAATGATAGTGCACAAGCAAGGCACTCCAGCTCCACTTGTCTAACCACAGCTGAAAAAAGGCATTAAGTGGGGAAAATAATCATTAAAGGATCTTTTACAGTTGGCTGAGGGATTGTTATGATTGGGATGGGAGGGACATTAACTTGCACATTACTCAAAGCAAAGTATAATGATATATTTTACAAGTTAAAGAGGCTTTGCATTCTACCAAGATCATTTTCAATAATATAGGAGAAACAGCCAACCAGTTTCAGAGTATCTTTTTATCTAAGTGTGTTGAATTTAAGCATAATTGATCGCAAATACATTTTAGGAGTTGCATACAAATGCCCACCACAAATGCAGAACCTATTCAAATATGCCAGCACTGTAGAGCATACTTCTACCTGAATGACCTGCTCAGGTAGGCAGACAGGAGCCCTTTTCCAACAGAGATGACTCTGATACTTTGGTCAAAGCTCAGGGCAGCCCCAGTCTTGATAACGATCACATCATAACCTCTTTAAGGGGGGCTGAACAAATACTAGGTTTGTAGTCAGGTGACCACATTGTTAAACTCTCTGAATCCCGTGATCCAAGTTCTCCAACGCCACAAACAGAAAAGGAATATGATCACAATAAGTGGTCGTTGGCACATAATCCTTACAGACATAATTAGAATAATTCAAACTTCACAGATCCTTCTTTTCTGGTTTAAGCATATCCAGGATTTCTCAAATGTGATTGTGCATGGACTTTTACGGTGCTCTTTTTCACTGATGTCACCCAAATATCTTGCTCCTCTACTCAGGAAACCAAAGTTCAGAGACAGAAAGAAACTTGTTCAAGGTCACTTATAAGAAGGAGTGAAACTGGGAATTTAACTCACATTTTCTGACACCAAAGCCATTGTTCTTTCTCCTACACTAAGTTTCCACCCTGACTGATACACAAAATTGGACTTCATCTAAGGTTAATCTAACTTTACAACCACTAGACAAATGGGATCATCTTCCCCTATCTCTGAAGGTTGGTTCTATTTGGATTCTGTTGTGGTTGAAAGGTTTTATTACAGCTGTCCTGGGAGTTTACCTTGGTCTGAAACAACTCAAGCAATCAGCCTTATGTTCAGTTAATGAGTAAAGTTTAAAGGAGTGCTTATTACATGCAAAATCCCATTCCAGGCTTGGTGGAGAGAAAGACATTCATTTATGAAAAGAATCATCAATCTTACACTCATACACAAGTCACAGATACAAGGCATCAACCATGCCATTGTAGTAGTGTGGAGTTGGAAGCAGTTTAGTAATTTTCTGTGTACCACCAGCCCTATCCGGTCCATCCTATGAGTTGTTGTAACAGTAACTTCTGAAAGCCTGGCTCTAGGCAGCCCAAAGCTCAAAAACTAATCTTTTACTTTGTTTCCTTTGCTTCTTATCTTCACTAAATAAATGCGACACTCTTCATTTACCATTCATTGGACAGTTTCTTGGGTCTTTGGGAATATATATATGAAATTTATACATATAAAACATTAATTATATATATATATATATATATATATATATTTCAACCCTGGATGAGTACAAAGGATGATAGTATTCCAGCAACGCTTGCCATCTGGTTCAGCTTCTTATGATGTATCACTCTATGGTACAAGCAACTTAGGACCTATCAGAGAGGGTTAAAATATAGTCTGTGTTATAATCAGGAGCTTCTTTTTCTAAAAAAAGCTTTTACCTTCTCGATTTATTTCTCAAGATGGATCAACAGGTAAGAAAAAAAAATTTCTAATTATGGTTATTTTGTCCATGGGAGTTGTGGAATGGGGAGGAAACTTAAACAGGCATTGCCCTCCTTTAAACCTGGATTCCTAATGTCAATCATGCATCCTCTCTCTTAGCCCATCAGACATGTCTTCGTTTGTCTGAATCACAACTGGAAACAGGGTTACATTTCTATCCATAGTGATTCCAGGACCTACAAAATCAGGGAATGTAGATAGATCAACATACCAGCATTAGCATGCCCAGTGCAGAGGAAAACATTTGATGGTTCCAATTTCCATTCACAGGAGAAAAAAAAATGTGACTTTAAACTACCAAAGTACCATCTCTCTGTATCAAAATAAAAAACTGATGTAGAGAGGCAAGTAAAACATAGTAGCTAGAGACCCAGAAGGAGTAGAGAAGAAAAAGGAAATATGACTCAACTTTATGCTAAACCATAGCATAGCAACCTACTACTCAACACCTTACATCAGCATCATCCTTTCCTTTCTCAAGGCTTTTTATGTATACTATCTCACTTAAACTGAGTTTCTATTGCATTTTGACAGCCCTGTGATATCAGAGATGTCTATATGCTAATTTTCCAGGGCCTGTGAATATTTTTGGTTACATAGCAAAGAACAATTTTGATTGCAGATGGAATTAAGGGAGATTACTTTGGATTATCCAGATGGACCCAAAATAATTCCAAGGCTACTCAAAAGTGAAAGAAAAAGGCAGAAGAAAGTCAGAGGGAGATATGACTATGGAAGAAAGGCACAGAGGGATACAATGTTGATGGCTCTGAAGAGGGTAAAAGGGAGCCACCAGGCAAGGAATGTGGGTAGTGTCTAGAAGCCAGACGAGAAAAGGAAACAGATTAGACTCTATAGCCCCCATAAGGGAACACAGCCCTGACAGTGCCCTGATCTTAGAGAGATCCATGCCAAACTTCTGGACTAGGGACTTTAAGATAATAAATGTATATGGGGGGCACCTGGGTGGCTCAGTCGTTAAGCGTCTGCCTTCGGCTCAGGTCATGATCCCAGGATCCTGGGATCGAGCCCCACATCGGGCTCCCTGCTCAGCAGGAGGCCGGCTTCTCCCTCTCCCACTCCCCCTGCTAGTGTTCCCTCTCTTGCTGTCTCTCTCTCTGTCAAATAAATAAAATATTTTTTAAAAATTAAAAAAAATAAATGTGTATGGTTTTGAGACAGTACACGTATGGTGATTTGTTACAGCATTAATAGGAAGCTAATACAACGCCCTGGAGAAATTTTTTTTTACACCTACTCCCTATTAAGCACCTGTGTTCACACCTTCTCTCCTCTACTGCATGTGTGTTCTCTGTGGGTAGGATTGCCTTATTCATTTGGCATCTTCCCATCTAGAACATTTAGCACAGTGTTTAATTTAAAAAGAGTATAACTGACATACCTCTTGCTTTTTTAGTCTGTGGTTAATATTTTAGTTTGTGAGTCAAACTTTTAGTTTTGTATCATACTTTGGTGTTTACATATCAATTGCCACTTTCTGTGAGTTCTGAGAGGACCAAGTTCATGTTTCATTCATCTGATGCCTGTCATATAAAAGAAGCTTAAAATATATTTGACAAGAAAAGAAGGAGGAAGAAAGGAAGGAAGAAAGCAAGGGAGGGAGGGAGGGAGTAAGCTATGACAGCTAAGGCATGACCAGAAATACCGTGATAGTAAATATATCAGAGAGCTTAAGTTTACAAATTCACACAATGAGCAATGCCTGCTAATCCAGAGTAGGTGTTCTTTACATATTTGCTTAATGACTCTCTAAATTTGTTAATTTTTTGTTAAACAAACACATGTCAAACTTTCTGAAGTTTAATTGATCAGTGGATTCAGGAGTACTGCATATTCTATTATTGAACCTTTAAGTTTTTACACGTGGATAATAGATTTGTTGAGACTCCAAAGGAACATGTATAGTCAGGCAGTAGGATGACAACACTATGAAAACTGGAAACATTTTATCTCTTCTTGTAGGGGCAATTTGCACTTTACCCTTATTTAAAAATAGAGACTTGCAATCTTATGTTGAAAGTGGGAAAAATCATCACCTAAAATCATGCCAATTTTAGCATGAAAATTCTAATATAATGTGAATCATATGATGCCCCAGGATTGTGCAAGAAATTGTTTCCTTATAACTTAAGAACTTTTAATATTATTAGCAATGACTGTGCCAAACCATTCTTAGACTTGGTGCCTGAACTCCTACCTTTTTACTCCACCACAGATGCTGATAAAATACTTCAGGTAACCTACTTTATAGTTGATTAGTTCACCAAATTGTTCCATTGCTTGACTTCTCCCTGTTAGTCTCACTCCCCTTTGGGTAGTTTTTTATTTTACAGTTTTGTTTTTAGCATGCAAAACTGATTTATTCCTTCAAATTGCTGATTTTTTTTTTTTTACCAGATGATCTTATAACCAAGTTTATACTGAGCTGAGGTTTTTATAAAACAGAGCTGTTTATCCACTAGCGGCAACTATATTTCCCTTTCTTAGTGATTAAAACTTCCAGAGCCATATGCTCATTCTTGTCTAAGTTGTATCCTTTTGGGTTTTGGCCTAAGTCTCCCTGCTGTTGGCAAACAAAAGGAAATACTTCCAATATGTGGGGCTCTCCTCTTGTGAAACCTGTAAACCCAAAAGGGACACTCACTTTTAGAGGTGGATTTAGTTTTAAATTACCTTTCCAAAGTAGGTAATTCTCCAGGCTCCCTCTCAGATTGATCTGCCAAGCCAGCCACTTTGTTAGCATTAGCATGGTTTCTTGAATTCGAGAACTACAGATGGTGAAGGCATATAAACTTAGTGGTAGGAAAATCAGGCTTCTGTAAGGATTCCTAACGAGCATATATTATGAATGTATTCTTCACGTGCCTTTTGAGTGCAGGCACAAAAGGCAACCTAAATGACTTACTAAAGGAAATCTGCTGCTAGTTAGACTTGCCCATCTTAGTCTATTCAGCAAGTTCTGAACGCTAAAAGAGAAAACATATTTCTTTCTAAGTAGGTCACAGATCTGAATACTATTAATGAGTTGAGCATAAGGTATTTTCTATTAATAATTTATTTTATCACTGCAGTTCCTTCTGTCTTTTTAAATCCCCGTTCTAGTTTCCACTTTATTACTGTATTTACAGTATTCACAAGCAAAATTATGCCTACCTTCTTTCATTTTTAAGTCATAGTTTCCTGATTCTGCTGTCCCTTGTTCAAGCAGAACAAGCAATTGACCCTGAAAATGGTTAAATATTTACCCTCCACACAAAATTGGACAAGAAGAACTTTCTCTTCATTAGTTTTGGAAGTCTGATTTCTCTTCCTTGAATTTTTACTACCTCATTTTATTAACTAAACAACTTGTTTGACCTCTCTTAGTCTCTATCATTTTTAAAATAAGCCTAGGATTTGTTTTCATGTATTACAAAGGAACTATGAAAATAAAAGTAGTCTAGTTAATCGAGATGTAATTTATATTTCCTCATAAAATCAGTATCCTCTAATGGGTACTTTTGTTTTCTCAAAGTTTAAAGCCAACCACACTGGGATCTGAATATTTGCCACAGTGGACATATTTAGAGCATCATCATTTATTTAAGAAAGCCGGTAACTCTTTCTGGATGAAGAAAGATTCTTTATTTAGTTGTTTCTCTTCATCACAAAATTTAATCCCTACTAATGTTACAGAAATATGTTGTATTAGAAAGTGCATTTGTCAGCCAGTTAATGCTGACTGTGGCCTGAATGGATTGCACTGGTGGAGTGGGTGGGTGAGGGGGGAGAACAGAGGGGTCAACATCCCTGTTGCACAATTGTTCAAAAAACTAAACATTTCAAAATTATTGTACTCCAGATGCACAATCCCAGAAATCCATGGGAGAATTGAATATCTAAACCACTCAGCATACCTACAAAACAGTTTTGTGTTTCCTAAAATTAAACAGAAGCACCTCTTAGATATCAAGAGTAAAACATGTCCATTTTAGAAGTGCTAAGATATATACATGTAGATAGAACATTTAATCCTCACAAAAACTGTATGAGTTAGGTACTATTATTCCTATTTTATTGATTTATAGACTGAGGTACATATGAAAAAGGTAATTGGCTCAAAGTCAAAAAGCTATAACTAGTAGTCATGGAGTCTCAGTTGTTACCACATTGTTTATTTGTTTAAGACACCAACGAAAGATATTTCATCAGTCTGAATTTTCCTTTTCAGTTGGTTTATTATTTTCAGTCCCATTATTAAATTTAAAATGAACTTTGTTGCCCCAAGTGCCTAAACCTCCCCACCTCCATCCCCACTAAGTAATCTTCTACAGCCTTTATGAACACATAAGCAGTTTTCGTCCACAAGCTATTTTTGCAGTTTTCTATCTTTAAGCTAATCCTGGTATCTTCAGCACTTTGTAAAGACATCTAAATATACAAAAAGTAATAGATGGCCAGGATATGATCTTGTTTCATTTCATCTTGCCTTGTGAAAAAGAGCTGTTATTTTCAAAATTTGATTTACAAACACTGTATGTACAATTGAATACATCACGTAGAAACAACTAGTAGAGTAGATTTCCATACTTCATTCAGACTTTGGCCATTTCCAGGTCATTTTATTTTATAGTTAAGCTTACTGTCTTTAGGGTTAGACAGACATGAGTCTATTTTATGTTTATTTTTTAAAAAGATTTATTTATTTATTTGAGAGAGAGAGCACGCAGGTGGGGGTAGGGGCAGAGGGAGCGGGAGAGAAATCTCAAGCAGACTCCCCACTGAGTGCAGAGCCCACCACAGGGCTGAATCCACAACCCTGAGACTTGACCTGAGCTGAAATCAAGAGTCGGATGCTTAACGGACTGAGCCAGCCAGGCACCCCATAGACAGACATGAATTTAAATACTCTCCTACTATTTAGTAACTCTGAAACCTTGTGTAACTTATTTAACCTCCCTCTAAATTCATGACCTTGCCTTTAAAATTGAGATATTTTATTTCTTATCTCTCAGGTTTATTGTGAAGATCAACTGAGATAATGGATATAAAATACTGAATTCAAAACCTAGTTTATGGTACTAATTCAATTATTATATCAAGAATACCTTAAAAGTTCCTGAATGATCTGACCTCCTCCTATCAGGAAGTCCACCTTTTGCTTGAGATGGTGCAATATAATATAAAGAGCACAAAGTTTGGAGCCAAATGCCTGGGTTGGAAAGACCTCTCGCCCACTTGGGAGATGGGTAACCTTAGATACATTGGTTAGCCACTCTAAATACTTGTAAGACTTTCTCACATACAAGCACACAGAAATTAATGGAGTGCTTTCTGGCCCACTCAGGTAAATGGAAGGATCTGTTTGCAGCCAGCCCACCACGTCTCACCCTACTGCCCTTGTTACTCGGTGAGACCAGCATGTCAGCACAGCGTTGGCATGGGCTGCAGCACGACAGGAAGTCAGATCTACTCTAAGCCAAGTTCCCAATTTGTAAAAAGGCAACAATGGTATCAAATGCACCTGGTTTTAGAGGAGAGAGGGAGATGCCTGAGAGACAGTTGACACACTGATCAGCATAGAGTGGGTTCTCAATTATTCTGGTCTCCTACTCCCTCACCTTGCCCTCTATGGTTTAGTTATAACAAACTACTTAAACATTTACAAGACAGCCATGCTTTTACACATCTCTTCTTCCTTACCTGCCATCCCCTCCGGGAGGAATGCTGTATCGGTTATCTGTCTCTGTGTAACAAATTACCACAAACTCAGAGACTTAAAAAACAGCATACATTTATTATCTCACAGTTTGTGTGGGTCAGGAGTCCTAATGCAACTTTACTGGGTCCTCTGCATAGGCTCTCACAAGGCTGCAAGCAAGGTGTCAGCCAGCGCACGTTCTTATCTGGAAGTCTGGCTGGGTAAGAATTTGCTTCCAAGTTCACTCACATTGTTGGTCCAGGCCAGGCCATCGAATTGTTTTCTAGGCAATACCAGTGCGGTAAAAAAGTCCTACTCATGTGAAGAGATCAGCCCCACTTGATCATCGCCTCTCTTCTCTGTCCCTTTCCCTCTAAACTCCAAGATGGCGGATAACAAGCTAGACACATAATCTTCTCTAAATGCTGCATCTTCCCAAGTTATTAAAGACAAATCCCAACCACAAGAGTTGCCTGGTGGAAGGTCAGCAAAGAGAGACTCTGGACTCCTGAACTCTCTACACAGGAAATGAGCCCTCCTCCCTTCCTAAATTCACGTGGGCATGCACAGAGGAGGGCAAGGCCTTAAGCCTCACATAGTACACATTACCAGAGAGAATAGCTACCAGCAGGATAAAATGAGCACCCAGGGAAGATGACCAGATATAAAAGGATTATAAGGCCCATGAGAAAAAGACAAACTGAATGAACCATCTGAGCACTGGAAGAGATGGATGGAGAATTTAAAATAAGCGTGTAACTTTAGGAGATGAGGGAAGATATTATGAATATAAGCAAGAACAAGAAATCTTTTTTAAGAAATTTGTGGAAATGATGAATATAGGAGTTGATAAAAGAAGATAATACAACTGAGGAATAGATACATAAATAGAAAAATTAAAAGGAAAGGAAAACTGAAGGAAAAAATAAAAAGAGGGAAGCTATAAATCAAAGCTAAAATGTATGGAAAATAGAACTCAAAATGACAATATTCAGACCTCACAAGTTTTGTCCTATTAAGGCCCACCTTTAGAACACTCTTGCTAGAAAGCTCAAGTAAAATAAAAGAATGATGTTGTAAAGTTTCTATATTCCCCAAATAACAATAATCATAAAAGCAAAAAAAAAAAAATCAAAGAACAGTGGGAGAGGTGGCCACGTTATGCCTCCTTAACACCTTATACAAACCTCTATCATGGGACTTTCCATTATGTTTTGATATCATCTGTTCACGTACATGTCTCCTTTGGTAATTGATAATATCTCTTGGAAGAACCAGTGTAGGCATATTTTACGTCTATCTTCCAACATTTACCCAAAGGTATTATGATCTATCACAAATCCTGGCATATAACTGACATTTTCTATATACTGGTTAAATGGAGCTGAATTGGTTTTCGCCTGCCTCCTCAATCCTATTGCTCTTTTCCTTGATCTCCTATGGCCTTCGGGTTTTCAGATCTCAGGATGTAGTTGACTTCAGATAGCTATTTTGCTATCTGTCTGTCTGCCTGTCCTGCAATTGGTCCTAAGACTGCCTCATTCTCTGAGCAGTGCACTTGATCTTCTGACCTATTACATCGTCTGAAGACAATAAATAGGTGCGTGAGAGATATACAACCCAGACTCGCCATCCTGTTTTTATGTGCCCACCTGCTGGCACTGACATTTAGAAAAGCCTTAATTAGGAGATTGGATAGAGGAAAGAATGAAAGGCATGAGAGATTGAGAGACACTATAAAATACACTATACAAAGTATTGTTGGGGGGGGGAACGTGCTGTCAGACAGCCTTAGGAATAAATAAAGTAGCCCCCCTCCTTATGTAGACTTACCCACAAAATGGAACATACCTGCATACTCTAGAGAAACTTTGCTTGGGGACAACTTGGATAAAAGTCAGCCTATTTTTTTTTTAATTTTCTTGCCTTGCTTTTTAAATTTTCAATAATTTCTCTTGCTGTTGATTAGGAGATAAATGTAGAATTATCTCTGCAGTTAACTTTGTGTTTGAAGTTCTCACATTGCTACCATCCTTCTAAGCCAATTAAGCATACCTTTATCATGCCTCCTGGTGGGGTTATTCAGTATGTGCTAAATGGTTTAATTAAAATCTGTCCTCTTTCCCTAATGCCCATTTGGAGGAATACCTTTCTCAAAATAGCAATTAAATATATAACAATCCATTACTTGAGAAGAAAAAAGAATCACCAATTGTCCCCTAAAGATAAACAAGCTGACTTTCAATTATCTCATTTTAAATCCTACTTTGCAAATATATAATGGCATTTTTCTTTCTCTTTCTAACTGTATTGGCTAAAGTAATCCCCCAGCTGGGAATTTTGATGTTTTGTAATAGAAATTGTCTTGTGACTCTCATTAGAGTGGACAGGGAAATACATAGTGACAAACATAGTGATGTTGCCAATTGGAAAGATCAATGATATGCATAGTCAAGAGAGAGTAGGTTTATAGATGAGCACTTACTAAGTGTACATTAGGCAACCTCTTTATAAATGACATTGAAAATCCTTATAAAGTTTAATATTATTATTCCCCTTTTATAACAGATGATAATGAAGCTTTAAGTGGTTTCCCTCGAATCAGTCAGCTACTAAACGATGGGACAGAATTTGAGCCCAAGTTTGTTTGACTCAGAATCCATGTGCTCTATAAATACTTCCTCCTTCCTTTCCAGAAGAAATCAACAGAAGCTTCCAGTATCTAATGTGAATACAACAAGTCCGGTATATGTCACACATTACATCCTCTGGTTGAACTTTACCTTACCTTCTCTTCCAAAGATCTGAATTTAAGTCTCTATCCTTTTACAAAATAGGGATGTGACCTTAGGCAAGCAACAGCACCACTCTGGACCTCAGATCGAGTGGGATTTTCCTACTTTCACACTGTAAGATTCCTCCTCCAGAAAGAGCATAGCAGTGAGAATGTGCCTATGGTTGCTTATAAGAATCAGTGATATGTCAAAGACTAGCGGTACATAGAGTCACTAAGCTAGAAGATGGACCTTAACCTAAGGGACAAAAGAGGTGAGATAATATGGTTGAAGTAAAGTGCTGAGGTATCCAATCCTTACATTGTTCTAAGGACTTTTAGCCAAAATCTGCTCTCCTTCCTTAAACCAGGTCTCGACACAAGATGGTTTGATATGCTTTGCAAAGTTTAATACATACATGCTTCTAGTGGCGCTCCCAAATCATGTCTAATATGGACTGGCAGACCAGCGCTAGTGAATCCCGAATAGCTAACCATTTCTGCTAGATCCATTATGTAAGGTACAGAAGACTTAATTCTCCAAGGCTGGACGCTCATGAATTTTCTGCCAACAATAAATTCACTGTAAATGAAAAGAAAACATTAAATTTTAAACCTATGAATATCTTTAAATGGCTAAGATACACACCAGAATTGAGTCGTCTTTGTACTTACTAAGTCTGTTCATTGATTGAAAATCATTTGAAAATGGTATTCTAAATTCAATGATTAATTTACAATTGTTCTGGGAATCTCTACTTTTGGCTGCTTCTTCTGTAGCTAATAAAGCAATCCTCGAATATAGGAGCCTAGAATTCTCTCCACGCAGAGAGCAAAAGCTCAGACTTGCTGGTGCAGGTTATACTGAGCTCCTGGAAATGCATTTTTTAACAGGCTTGGTTTACAAAGGGAATTGCTGTTAATCCTAGTGCACATTAGTTTTCCCAAAATAACATCGTTTAAATCAAGAATCAGGAACATAACGAAAAACAGAGAGAAGGGATGTAGAGGATGCTGCTTAGGGACCTGTCTTGAACAATATATATTTACTGATACAGGGTACAACTGATGTGGATTTAGAATCTTTGAGTTAGAGATTGAATTTACAAACGCTGGTGTACAAGGAGGAAAACATAACAAGGAATCCACTTGAAAAGATTATCTGAACAAGTTCACTCCATGTAACAGCAAAATGGAAAAGAAGACAGTATTTGAAGTGGTAGGTAGGATTCAGCCAGGATCATATAGAATCCTCTCAGAAAACCAAATGAAAGGAATCCTCCAAATAATAAAAACAGCTCCTCTCACTCAACTCTGCTGCCATGGGCACATCAAGGCAATAGAATCACTCATGCCAAAGCCCCACTTACTTTTTCATCTTTCTTTTTCCTTTCTGCCATTTTCAGCAGTAGCTCACGGGCTTCAGCCCTGTTCTATGGCCCGTGTCAGGGTCACACAACTGTGTTGGAGCAAGACTATTGGTTAGAGCTGTTTTTTCTTTGTTAGAGCACTAATTACTTCCCTCCAATGGTACTGAACTACCTTCTCCTCACCACCAACCACCAGCTTCTCTGCACAAATGTATCACAGGGAGGAGAGTGTGATTAGAAATCTGATAATCATCCTAAGAAAGGATGGCACTCATTACATACTTTAACACCCCCCTCATTCTAAAGTGTTAATTATGGATTTCAAGCATTAAAGAGAGAGCCTCGCAGCCTGTACAGAAACTCTCACGAAGAGATTGTTTTCAGAAAAGTGCCAAAAGTGTCTCATCTTCTCCCATAAAAGCCAGAGAAGATGATGACAGTCCAGCTGCTCGACAAGGATTGCTCAGCCTTTATGGGCTCCCAGAAGCTTCCATGCAACATAAAGAAGTTCATATTTTTATTGCCTCATATTCTCTCAGCATGAAGAAGAATTTACATTTCTTAATTGGATTTCTTTCTCTCGGCATGAGAAATTGCAACTATCTCACTAGACTCTACTGCTTAGCAGCCTCCAAGAAGCAATTGTATAACTTATTTATAAGGCAGGGTGTAGGGCAAAGTTTTACAGTAAAGTCCAAGGACTACTTACATTAGGATCGCCTAAAATGCACTGTAAAAATGCAGTCCTAAGCTATACTCCAGAGCTAAAGAATCAGGCTCTCTAAGGATGGGACTCAGGAATCTGCATTTAAAAAGTTCTGTATGCTTTTTATTTATGCAGAAATTTGAGAATTACCAATTTAACAGAAGTGATAAAGATTTGGGAACCCATCTGGGCAACACTTTCTTTAACTGTTTTTTGGTATTTTTGTTTGTTTGTTTGCTCTTTGTGGGTTTATCAGTATGAAATGGTAACCTGTACCCATGCCCTTTTAAGTTCTACAGGTGTGCTATTTGGAAAAGATGGACCTGGGATTCATACAGTTAGAAGAATCCTGAATGTTTTTATCCAAAAAGGAAGCTTGAGGAGACGTTTAAGCCCACTCCTCTATATTACAGACACACCCAGTATCTTCTCTACAACTCTGAATTCTGGAGCCACAAGCTTTTGCCTTAAGAATATTTTCTAAAATGAGACTCTGCTCCATTTCAAAGGGCCAGTGAAGATGAACACTGTTACTCAGGATCTGTCATTTATCACAGTTTTAGGGTTTAGTGATGGGACCAAAGCTCGGCTGCCTATTTAGAAGTTCAAGGTAGCACCTATATCGATTAAAGAACTTCCACTGGTGGTTGTAAAGATGTAATGGAGTAATCTAACCATAATTCTTACTCTGCATGCTATTTAGGTATTTGTAATTATATGAAATAATTATATAGTTCTTTTTTTTTTAATTTCATTTATTTATTTGAGAGAGAGAGAGAGAGTGGGAAGGAGAGGGAGAGAGAATCTGAAGCCAACTCCATGCTGAGCGCAGAGCCCAACTCGGGGCTCAATCTCATGACAGCAAGATCATGACCTGAGCCGAAACCAAGACTTGGATGCTCAACCAACTGAGCCACCCAGGAACCCCTGAAATAATTATATAGTTCTTGAAAGCATTAAATTGCTGAGCTAGGCAACTCCTAGCTTCTCCTAATTGCTAGCTGCCTCAGATACTCCAGGGAACTAAGCTGATTGAAAAGGAAAAAAAAAGTGAAGAAAACGTGCCAGGTACTTCTACATATTAGTCCATGTGTTAGCCATTCTACATGCATTATTGCAATTAAGTCTAACCCTATAGAATGTATACTATCTCCATATTCTATATGACGAAGCAGAGAGATTGTAGAAATGAAATAACTTTTCCTGACACATTTTTATGTGTGACCAAGATAAAATTTGAGCTCAAAGATGGCTGCCTGGCTCTAAAGAATGTGCTTTCTTCAAACAGAAATGAAGAAAGGGGATTACCAGAAAGCTGGCCAGGGGGACAGGGGGGAGCAGAGGAGTAGATATCAGGAGAGAAAAACCCCAAAGGAGTTTTTCCATGATGGGCTTTACTAAAATTGGGAAGTTTCTGGGGAAAGATCATTGTAATGAGCCAAAATGCGGAGAATAGGAGCTATATTATATATTCTAGAAGCAAGGTAGTTTTCCTATAAAAAGTATGTTGTGGGGCACCTAGGTGGCTCATTTGGTTGAGTGTCTGACTCTTGATTTTGGCTGAGGTCATGATCTGAGTCACGGGATTGAGCCCCGAGTCAGGCTCTATGCTGAGCATGGAGCCTGCTTGGGATTCTTTCTCTCCCTCTACCCCCACCCCCCCGACTCGTGCTCACTCTCTCTCTCTTAAAAAAAAAGTACATTGTAATGGTGTCCATAAGAATCTGCTATCCTTTCAGAAAGAGTACAGCCCTGGAATTCCATTCTGGCATGAATCCCATAGAACTACAGTGACTTATCAGAATGCCTTTATGAGTTAGTATAACAGAGAGAGAACAAAAATATCTACCAACCATCCATTTTGCAAACACAGCGCCAAGTGTTTTGCAACAAAGTTCTTTTTCTATGCACAGTGTCAACTGGAGACAATTTGGCTCCTATCACAACATTGTCACTAAATGCTTTCAGTTAAACAATTTTTCTTTCTCTTGGCCAAATATAGTTACAGTGTGTAAAAAGTAGAATTTCCTTTAAAATGTAAGTCTCCAATAGCTGGAATCTTTATACTTAGACATTTTCATTATGAAGTGTCAATGATTCTGAGGCTAGCAATGAGCCCATTGAGATTTCTTTAAAGAAAGCTGAGAAGTCCAAAGGCTTCATATTTCGATAAAGTTATAGCTCTTTCAAATTTTTCCTTTAGGCTTTGGGAAGTGGGGTAAAATAATGACAACTAAGAAGAAAAGATGGGTGAGCTTGACTTGGTGGTAGCTGAAGAAGTCTTAGCCAGAAAGTTACCTTCTTAAACTTGGAATATTTTATAAGATGCCAGTAATATTTGTATAAAGGCCAGATCTTTCTTCCTAAGAACCTTCATGGTCTATATGATTAAAGTTTTTATATCGTCAATTCTCAACTCAATAATAATGAAATGGGAGTCACCAATAGTATTAAGCTTAGAATTGGGTATTCCAAAAAGAGTCCAATCTAATGTAGTATGTCAGGCCCAAGGACAGCATGTCCACAAAAATCACTGTTTGGGGGCTAAGTGATTACATAATTGACTATTCAGGACCTAATTTATAAGCAAACATGTCCTTCTACTAGAATGGGCTATTTCTGAGTTCTCTGCACTCCTAAAGTTCTTCTTTGTTGCATTATCGGCTACATCAGAGAGGCAAAATGGGAGCAATGAGGAAGTCAGGGGAAGGAATCCATTACCTCATAGTCCAAAAGCATGGCTGCTCACTTATATATGGGATGTCCATAAGATTTTTCAAAAGGGGCTTCCACCAGGTGGAAGGGTGAGAAGAGGTACACAGGATCAATGTTTAAAACTTCTCTACAGCATGGCTGGATTAACACCTTCATGTCAACCGATAGTATTCTAGCCACCTCACACCAACAAATTGGGTCATTTATTTCCATTTGATTCATGCATTATTACTAAGTAGCAATCTCTTCCTTAGAGTGTCCATTTGTCCTTCTCCCTCTCCCCACACAGTTGTGTTCAATATTTTATATGAGAGAACATATTCCTACAAGTGCATGCTAAAGTCAAACAGAACTACTCCATGTCCCTTGCCCAGTTAGAATA
This sequence comes from Phoca vitulina, assembly GCF_004348235.1. NCBI lineage: Eukaryota > Metazoa > Chordata > Mammalia > Carnivora > Phocidae > Phoca > Phoca vitulina. The sequence goes on from NW_022589778.1 coordinate 5,922,816, forward strand.
CATTCCTATCAAAGTACTTTTAAAAGACAGCCTGAAGAGAAAAATTGGAAAATGGCATAACAAAGAAATTCACATAAAAACATAAACAGGCAATATATTTGAATAAATATTATATTGTAAGTAACAAAAAACCTAATTAGAAACCATAATGTAGTATCAATTCTTTACCTATCAAATTGACAAGCAGTAGCAAATGAAACTGAAAACATCAATTTTATTATAGAAAATAAATACTCTGGAGGACAAAGTTTAGCAAGAAAGCTTAGGCAGACTTCTTCCATTTACACATAATGCTGGACCAGGACATGTATATCCATTTGTCAGATAAAATCTTGCTCCCTACAGGCAGCTGTCTCTCAAGACAAAAGGAATGGAACTAATCTGAGCATGCCTAATTCAATCTCTCCAAATTCATCTATCAGTCATTCGGCCACTCCAGGTGGGTGATGAATAAAGGAGCAGAGAGAAGCAAGTTGTGTAACACATGGAAGGCTATGTTCACTTGCAAAGGAGTTTCAGTATTTGGGGCAAGAATTCCACCCTTCCCCCAACACAAAATCCCCATACACAAGAATTTCTCCGCTTGATCTATCATGGTTTCTGAAAATCCACTAGCAGGGGTTCATTCCTTTGAATTAAGATGCCTTACAGAGTTTCCTTTTCATTTAAATGACCCTGGAAGTCAAAACAACACTCCTAAGATCTTTACCATATTAGCAGAGATTAGAGCAGCCTTAAGAAAGAGAGGGACAAGACAGGGCAATATAAAAGTGACTAGATTACTGATGAAGACCAGATAAAGTGTTATAATAACTGGATCACTGGGCTGGGTCAGGAGCCCTAGTGACAGTATTGATAGTTTGCTTAACATCTGTTAACTCGGCTATAAAGACTGGAGAACTGAATGTATTGAGATCTAGGGCTCCCTCCAATACTAACCACCAATTATAGGGTACCTGGAAATAAATACAGAGATGGAACTGTAGTTTAAGTTGTTGAGGCTGAGAGTAGAGTGAGAAACCTAACAGGAATGTGCAGTATGATCAGACACATGTTACCTCTTTTCCATTTCCTTAGTCACAGCTGGTCAAGGCTACATACAGATTTGTTTCTACTGTGCTTCACCTATCAGTATAAAAATAATTTGGAAGAAGTGAACTGTCTTCATCTATTTTTTTGTGGTGGGGAGGGGCAAAGGGAGGGGGGAGATAGTATCTGAAGCAGACTCTGTGCCTAGCATAGAGCCAGGTGCGAGGTTCAATCTCCCGACTCTGGGATCATGACCTGAGCTGAAATCAAAAGTCCAACACTCAACCAAATGAGCCACCCAGGCACCCCTATCTTCATCTATTTATCTTGGATGGGCATTCACAACTTACTCTCTTGGCACCAAAAACATAAAGCCTAGAGAAAACTCAGGTAAAAATCTTTATAGATGTACATACTAAATATTTTTATAGCTATATATGTTCTACTCTTAAGTGGGTCAGGGTAGAATTCTCTTTGATCTCTCTTCACTTAGAGGAACAAAAAAGAAAAGACCAAGAGAGCAGCCTGTGATGGAGGATGCATTATAAGCTGAAATCTGAATCACTATAATTACACACAGTTCATAAGTGCAAATAGTACCCATTTCTTGGTAGATTAAAAAGCCAAGTGATGAGAAATATTGCTGAACTAAACATGCCTGTTTAATAAGCCACTCAAATCAACACTCCTGTTATCCCTTGACACATACACACAAATTTATCTGTAAGCCTAATAAAATCTCATTTGTTTTACCTGAAGGTCCTATGAACCACCTGGTGCCTCTCTTTACACTTCTTATTCTCTATTAACTTATGGTTGGTAGAAATTTAGGCTTTTATATGATCATTCTTTCCACTAGCTTTAAATTATTAGGTCAATGCATGCATTTGGAGCCAGCAGTCCAGTATGAAACTATTAGGAAAAAAAGTTGAAAATACTAAATGGTATTAGCAATTTTAGATTGTAAAATTTAGACTATAAGCAAGCCTCTGATTTTTTTGTAATGACAGCTCCTTGGGAATACTATACAATGCTAAGTTATATTCACAAAACATGTGTTTCCAGTTCCAGATCTTGTTTACAAAATTTGATGCATTTCTGATCACTAAATCTATAAACTTTCCAGCATGTCAATATCACTATATGTCAATATAAAATCTCTCCTTAGCTTTAAGTTTAATGACATCTCTGCTGACCAAAAAAAAAAAAACCTAAATAGGAAAATGCAATGAATATTGTCAAATTAAAAATAATACTGCTCCAAATAAGTTTAGTAATTAGGAAAAGAACCTGAGAAATTTCTTAAGATATAAATTTTGTGGCCCTTCATTACTAAGTGAAGGAGAAAATTAGTTGCCAACTATTTGCTGATAAAGCCTTAAATTAGTTGAATTTTAGATCCCTTACTAGAAAGCCAAGTTCTTTTTTTTTTTTTTTGAGTTAAATAATTTTTTTTTTTTTAAGGTTTTTTAGATTTATTTTCTGACAGAGAGAGACACAGCGAGAGAGGGAACACAAGCAGGGGGAGTGGGAGAGGGAGAAGCAGGTTTCCCGCTGAGCAGGGAGCCTGATGCGGGGCTTGATCCCAGGACCCCGGGATCATGACCCGAGCCCAAGGCAGGCGCTTAACGACTGAGCCACCCAGGTGCCCCTAAATAATTTTTTTTATTAACATATATTATTTGTTTCAGGGGTACAGGTCTGTGATTCATCAGTCTTACACAATTCACAGCGCTCACCATAGCACATACCCTCCCCAATGTCCATCACCCAGCCACCCTATCCCTCCCACCCCCGTCCATTCCAGCAACCCTCAGTTTGTTTCCTGAGATTAAGAGCCTTTTAGGGTTTGTCTCCCTCTCTGATTTTGTCTTGTTTCATTTTTCCCTCCCTTCCCCTATGATCCTCTGTCTTGTTTCTCAAATTCCACCTATCACTGAGATCATATGATATTTGTCTTTCTTTGACTGACTTATTTCACTTAGCATAATACCCTCTAGTTCCAACCACGTTGTTGCAAATGGCAAGATTTCACTTTTTGATGGCTGCATAATATTCCATTGTGTACATATACCACATCTTCTTTATCCATTCATCTGTTGATGGACATCTAGGTTCTTTCCATAGTTTGGCTATTTTGGACATTGCTGCTATAAACATTAGAGTGCATGTACCCCTTCGGATCACTATACTTGTATCTTTGGGGTAAATACCCAGTAGTGGAATTGCTGGGTCGTAGGGTAGCTCTATTTTCAACTTTTTGAGGAACTTCCATACTGTTTTCCAGAGTGGCTGCACCAGTTTGCATTCCCACCAACAGTGTAGGAGGGTTCCCCTTTCTCTGCATCCTCGCCAACATCCGTCGTTTCCTGACTTGTTAATTGTAGCCATTCTGACTGGTGTGAGGTAGTATCTCGTTGAGGTTTTGATTTGGATTTCCCTGATGCCGAGCAATGTTGAGCACTTTTTCATGTGTCTCTTGGCCATTTGGATGTCTTCTTTGGAAAAATGTCTGTTCATGTCTTCTGCCCATTTCTTGATTGGATTCTTTGTTCTTTGGGTGTTGAGTTTGATCAGTTCTTTAGAGATTTTGGATACTAGCCCTTTATCAGATATGTCATTTGCAAATATCTTCTCCCATTCTGTCAGTTGTCTTTTGGTTTTGTTGACTGTTTCCTTTGCTGTGCAAAAACTTTTTATCTTGATGAAGTCCCAATAGTTCATTTTTGCCCTTGCTTCCCTTGCCTTTGGCGATGTTTCTAGGAAGAAGTTGCTGCAGCTGAGGTCTGAAGAGGTTGCTGCCTGTGTTCTCCTTTAGGATTTTGATGGACTCCTGTCTCACATTAAGGTCTTTCAACCATTTTGAGGCTATTTTTGTGTGTGGTGTAAGGAAATGGTCCAGTTTCATTCTTCTGCATGTGGCTGTCCAATTTTCCCAACACCATTTATTGAAGAGACCGTCTTTTTTCCACTGGACATTCTTTCCTGCTTTGTCAAAGATTAGTTGACCATAGAGTTGAGGGTCCATTTCTGGGCTCTCTATTCTGTTCCATTGATCTATGTGTCTGTTTTTGTGCCAGTACCATACTGTCTTGATGATTACAGCTTTGTAACAGAGCTTGAAGTCTGAAATTGTGATGCCACCCACCAGCTTTGCTTTTCTTTTTCAACATTCCTCTGGCTATTCGGGGTCTTTTCTGGTTCCATACAAATTTTAGGATTATTTGTTCCATTTCTTTGAAAAAAATTGATGGTATTTTTATAGGGATTGCATTAAATGTGTAGATTGCTCTAGGTAGCATAGACATTTTCACAATATTTGTTCTTCCAATCCATGAGCATGGAATGTTTTTCCATTTCTTTGTGTCTTCCTCTATTTCTTTCATGAGTATTCTATAGTTTTCTGAGTACAGATTCTTTGCCTCTTTGGTTAGATTTATTCCTAGGTATCTTATGGTTTTGGGTGCAATTATAAGTGGGATCAACTCCTTAATTTCTCTTTCTTCTGTCTCGCTGTTAGTGTATAGAAATGCTACTGATTTCTGTGCATTGATTCTATATCCTGCCACTTTACTGAATTCCTGTATGAGTTCTAGCAGTTTTGGGGTGGAGTCTTTGGGTTTTCCACATAAAGTATCATATCATCTGCAAAGAGTGAGAGTCTGACTTCTTCTTTGCCAATTTGGATGCTTTTTATTTCTTTTTGTTGTCTGATTGCTGAGGCTAGGATTTCTATTACTATGTTGAATAGCAGTGGTGATAGTGGACATCCCTGCTGTGTTCCTGACCTAAGGAAATCAGCCATGCTAAGGAAAACCCATAAAGGGAAAGCTTTGTAAGCCAAACAAAGAAAGGTTGGGCCTATCACAGGCTTAATTATGATACCTCTATGGAAAATTGCTCACAAGTAGCAAGATATGACAAAATATTCCCAGATTCTGTTGATGAATGAGCAGTTAAAAGGGGAATAGTCTATCATCAAGTGTAATTGTCAAGTCAACAAAGTTTGACTTCATGCTCCCTATTCTGTTCTTTATGTTTTTTCATTCTGTGTTGTCCTCTCTCATCTGGGATTTTGGATGTCCTGTGACCTCCTCTGCTCTTCCACAGACCCTTGATAATCAGGAGGAAATTGACACAACTATATAGCTCCAGGCTTATATTTGGCATCTTTTCTAGTCCCATCTGTCGCTAGATGATCTTCTGTAACTTCCTCGCCTTACTGCCTTCCAGAATATGAGTTGACCTGCAGGGAGCTCATTGCTTCCCAAGACTGCTCATTTCTGATTTAGATAAAACTAATATATTTCTTTTTAAAAAGTTATTCCTTGTGCTAAACTAAAATCTTTGTCCTTTTATTTTCTTAACATAGCTTCCAGTTCTGCTGCCTGTTTTCTACATGATAGGCCCTTTAAAATATTAAAGATCACGCTCTCCTATGTCTCTGAGTTATTTTACTTTTCTCTACAACAAATATCAGCAGTTCTTTATACCATTTTTCATATAAGATACTGCTTGTTGTTACTGAGACACGCTGTGGTTTCTAGCCCAGGGAGGAGAAACTATGCAAATTTGAGGTGGTAAAGGATCTTAAATTGACTGTGGGGAGGTAAGGGTGAATGGGTGGGAGAAATTCAGTTGATATAATAATCTTGAAGAAACATTAATGTAAGAACATGTGGTCAAGGAAGATATTCTTAGACAGTTCTCACTGGAATCCATATAGATTTCTTGCTTTGCAGGGATAGTATTTAAAAGTAGAGACTACGGTCAAAACATCTGGCTTCAACTGCCAGTTCCACAATAGCATACATGTGTGAGGCCAAGACTGCCACCTCTCTGAATATCATTATCTGAAAAGTGGGAAAATAGTAGCTAATCTGAACTTAAATGAAATAATGCATGTAAATTTACTCAATGGTGAGCTTATAGTAGCTCAATAAATATTGGTTTATGCTTAAATTTTCACTAGAACAAAATTAATAGCTTTCCAGTGCAGATAAACAGATTAATAAATGAAAAAAAAATCTACTGATGTCATCATTTTGATTGGGAAGAGAACTTAATACCTAGAATATTAATGAATATGTTCCATGAGTTCCATATTAAAATTTTTGGCTAATAACTGAAGGTACTTAACAATTATGAGTATCTTGGGAAGCCTGGAAAAGAAGCAATTTGAAAAATGAATTCAAATGACTTAGCTGGAGTTCTGATCTCTGATGACTTTAAACATGATTTTGAGGTAGTGGCTGTCAAAACTGAGGTCACAAGTTAGTAGTGGTAAAACAAATAACATTTTCCTGAAACAAAATTGTTAGAATGCATTATCAGCAGTGGGTGCTGATGGTTGAAATGTGAAAATCTCAAGTTTGATCACTGAAATTGCCAGTAGCACCCAAGTTTAAGTATATATATACATATATTTAACATAGGTTTCTATTTAATGTATAAATAATATTAATATATTTACATATAAAAGAAAATAATATGTATATAAATGTATATATAACCATTAACAGTTTAAAAACTTTAAAAATGGAAAAAATGAAAGAATTAGGTATTGTAAATTTTAATATTTACTTTATGGACTAGCAAGTTATAGGCACCTTGTGTTTTATTTTTCTGCTTCCATTAGATTTTTTGGAGTACTGATAGATGAGTCAAAATTTTAACTTCTTTTTTTTTTAAGATTTTATGTATTTACTTTGAGAACAAGCGAGCACAAGCAGGGCAAGGGACAGAGGAAGAAGGAGAGAGAGAATCTCAAGCACACTCCATGATGAGTGCGGAGTCCCACGTGGGCCTCGACCCCACAACCAAGTGAGCCAAAACTGAGTTGGGCAATTAACTGACTGAGCCACCCGGGTGCCCCAAAGAATTTAACTTCTAATAATCAAATATTTGTTTTGCATCTACTGTTTACCAGGTACTTTACAATGTGCCTTACATAAATCACATCATTTAAACTTCCCTAAAATCATGGGATATAATTAAAACTGCCCATTTGACAAATGAGGAACAATGACTTTCAGATTGAGCAATTTGCCTGAGTCTTGGAGCTAAATGGGTCAGACTGGAATCCTGGTCAGTCTCGGTCTCAAATCTGTGCCCTTATCATAGATTTGGTATAGTTTTTTTTAATCAGAAGAAGTAAGATTGTGGATATTTGCATGACCTGGAAAATTATTCTCAGGTATTCAAGTCCCACTTTTACATAATGTAACAATTTCTGGTTTTAAATTTTGTGGGAAACATTTGAAACTCTTGTGATATTTCAAAATTTCATTATATAAAATATTGACATGAATGCATTTCATAGATGTTTTCCAAAGAGCTGTAAGTACCTTGCTAGATCCATCTCAGCTGTCTTTATATGCATTTTTGATGAGGATTCTAAGGAAAATGGCTCTTTCCCTATATGCAGAATATGGAAGATATCAAAAGTGACTTTACCAAGGAGAAAAGGAGAAAAGAGTGCTTGATAAAGAGCCCTGGGTCCCAGGCATCACTGCAAACTGTCCATTATTTTACCAGACTATGTTGTGTTTTCTGTTTCTTTATGGAAAAGACTACTTAAAAATTTAAATTTCAGATCCAGAAGTCTGCTCAGTGGGATGAGGCAGACAATCAGTGTTAAGACTTCCTGGGAGATATAAAAACAGCACCAAGTACAAACAGAAGCTAATTTTAGGTACCAAGGGTATAAAGGATTTTAGTTGTCTCTCTCAGAAGTAGGGTCTCTTTTCTCACTTTATCTTCTACTTCTGTTTGAAATCCTGATTACAGTAATATTAGGCAGTATTTTCAATTATCTTTCTATTAAAAGCTCTATAATTACTAAAATTGGAATTATGAGCACTGTTCAACATATCATCACTCTTGCAGAATGATCTGAGGATGCTGACTCTTTGGAAGGTACGTGGTTTAATTTACATGGCAGATTTCCAGGCTACATAATTACTCTAGTATGAAAGGCAGACTAGAAATATTTGGGGTATACACCTTCTAGTTACCAGATGATCATAAGAAACTACATGGCTCTTATTCATCTAACATGCTGGCCTTAGAGAAGCCATTTCTTTCACTTCTTAAAAAAAATCTCTCTCCACCTTAACTGAAGTACACACATGTAATAATTGTGTGTGTAAATCCTAAATGAACTAATAAGCAAACACTTTCTGTGGATTTCCCATGTGCCAGGTACCATGCAATGTGCTTTACCTAAATCATCCCATTTCATCTTCTCAACAACCATGGGGTATAACTCAAATGAGGAACAATGACTAAGATTAAGTGCAATTGAATCTCAAAAATAGATTTGCAATTTGCCCAATTTATAATAGGTTCTCAGTAATCTCATATCAAAAACTAAAAACACATTAAAAGTGAGGTAATTTTGACAAAAGAGAGAGATGGTTTCAAGCAATATGTTATCTAGATTCCATGAATTTAATTAATTCATTCAATTGCTATTTTTTGAACAAGAACTTCAAGTCCTTCCTTGAATACCAGTTACCTTGGAGCTGAGGCTGTACCTTATTTACACTTAGTATTTTGGCATCTAGCATCCTTATCTCAGTTTCCTTATCTGATTTATAGCTCCTGCTTTTGGACTTTTTGTTACTGTTTGCCTGCTTTGAATGTTTACTCTTATTTTTGCATTTGACAGTTACAGATTTCCTTGTAAATCCCCTCAGTTGTGTCTAGTTTTCTGTCCCAGCCAAAAGGCAAGCACCTAGCAAAGAAAGTCCCTAATGTAGGAAATGTAAATAAGAAAAGGAAATGGGTAAAGAGAAACTCTTTGTGATCTGACCCATCTAGCTATGAATGGGAGATCTGAGCCATTTACATTTGTCTGAGATTGCGGGGTGAAGTTCAAACTTTCCCAAAGGAAATTAAAAAAAAAAAAAAGAAAATGCTGCCGTGTTCCACCTCATCCCAACTGCAGATGAATGCAGTTATCCCTATGAATTCTCTGCACACTGATCATGTTTACTATATAACTTGGGGTGGAAGATCTACCAGATTAGAAGATGACCATGTACATTGGGACAAGCATGTAAATAACTCTCTGACCACTGGTCTGTGATGTGAACATGGCATTCCCTTCTCTCATCTTAAAGTCCTTGAAATTATGCATTACACTCCTGCCCACTGCTTCACCTCGGTGTGAAATAACTGGAAAAGAGAATCTAGTAATAATCAAGCATCTGGAGGTCAGTGGCTTAGCAGCAGAAATGCTGTGTAATCTGTTGATAGTGAGTCTGGGTTCCTGAGCTGTGAAGTTAATTTTTTAATAACATTTCTAGTCAAATGGCAACGGGGTTCTCGCTTTTGCAGGCTCTGTTTCATTTGAAAATAACCAGTGAAGCTTTCCATCAAATCAAATAAATACTGAAAAGGCATTTACCGTGTGTACTTTGGTAGTCGTTACCAAAAAATAAAAGCTAATATTAATTTAGTATATTACCTTCCTGGTAACATATTAAGAACTTTACATGTATTATCACAGACGAGGAAGCTACTCTTTAGGTAAGTTGCCCAAGTAATATAGCTGGCAAGGGACAGAACTAGGATTTGAACACAGAAGAGTTTCTCTTTGGGATCTGGCTTCTTAACAGCTACTCTAATACAGTTTTCCTAAAGAATAGCAACCACTAAGGTTGTGTTCTCTGCCTACAAGCTCATTTTCAATGAAAGAAATGGATAGATACAGACACACAGAGGCAAGCAAAACATTAATGAAGACAGCAAATCATAGATGCAAACAAACTGTAAAACAAAACAAGCAAAGCATAATACAAAAGAGATGAAAGAAGAAATAATTCCTAATAGGAGAGCTCTATTCATTCTGCCTTACATGGGGCCAGAAGGACTTGTTCTGCATGCTCCTAGCTCCCCTTTACCTTTTTAAGCTATCCATTTTCCTCCATCTTGTATGAACCCCTGTCTGTGATAGATGCTGCTGATTATCTCTTGGGATTTTTTTTTCCTTCTAAAGAAAGAGATATATTGACGTTTTATTTTGGCACATGCCTACCTGGAATGGAAAGTAAATTTCAATGTGAATCAATTCTGACTTAACGACATTTAAATAGAAGTGTATGTATTTCCAACTTACCGAAAGTTTTCTTAATTGGAGTAGTATGCCCCTTCACTCTCCTCCTTCTTGTTAGCTAGGAAGTGGATGGAGCTGGATCAGCATCTGAGATCATGAAGTGAACTTGGGCATGGAGGATGCAGGTGGAAGAGCAGTAAGATCTATGAAGTCTGACACAATGGATTGCCCTACTTCCCCTAGAATGTTGATGACCTCCAAAATTTTACTTAAAAATTATTACTTCACAATAATCAAAATCTTGTACTTTCAGCTTTCTGATTCTAAACCAAATTCAAGCCAATCTACCTTCCTTATTTGGCGTTCATGAAATCAGGGTTTATTAGCTTATCATTCCTCAGTACTACCATCTGTTAAGTTTCTTATTAGTTCTTCATATTTATTAAGAACATGGCATCTGGCCTTCATATTTTCCCTCCACCCTAACTCTCATCACCACCGTATATAATTTCAGTGTTCCTAGACTTGATCTCCTTGGGTACAACCCTATTACCTACACTGTACTTAAACACTACCTACCTATCTTTCCTAGAACTGTCCTATGAGAAGGGCTGGGGATAGGAGTAAGCACTAGCAATGAACACAACTGGCTCCTAGATCTTGATTTCCTAATACCATTTTCCACTAAAAAAAATAATTATCCATGGATTAATGGCAAATTTCAGAGCTGTGTAAGATAATATGGACCTGTTCTACCTTTTTATGCCAGAAAGCAAAGAAGTGCTCAAGAACAATGAGGGCATGTCAAAAGGGCTTTGAAGCCAACTTCAATGGGCTTCCCACTGTTAAATGTTCCTTTGTTAATATCAAACTATAGCCAATCTTCATTATTCACAGATTCCATATTTGCAAATCTGCCTGCTCCCTAAAATTTATTTGTAACCCCCAAATCAATATTCATTGCACTTTCACAGTCACTCACAGGAATACAAAGAACAGCAAAAATTTTGTGTTGTTTGATGCACATTTTCCCATCTGAGGTTAAACATAACACCCCAGTTCCTGTTTGAGCTCTTATACTATAAAAAAGTATCCTTTCACAGTGTATTTAATGCTATGATTTTCACATTTTATGCTTTTTGTTGATGAATATATCATTTAAAGTGGTCCCCAAGCATAGTCCTGAAGTGCTGTCTAGTGTTCCTAGGCACAAGAAAGCTGCAAAATGCCTTTAAGTAGAAAACAGTGTTAGATAAGTTTCAGTGAGTCATGAGTTATAGTACTGTTGGGGTGAGTTCAATGTTAATGAGTCAACAAAATATATTAGCTAAGTTCCCTTTATTTTTTAATTTTTTTATTGTTATGTTAATCCCCATACATTACATCATTAGTTTTAGATATAGTGTTCCATGATTCATTGTTTGTGCATAACACCCAGTGCTCCATGCAGAACGTGCCCTCCTCAATACCCATCACCAGGCTAACCCATCCTCCCAACCCCCTCCCCTCTAGAACCCCCAGTTTGTTTTTCAGAGTCCATCGTCTCTCATGGTTCTTCTCCCCCTCCGATTTCCCCCCCTTCATTCTTCCCCTCCTGCTACATTCTTCTTCTTCTTTTTTTCTTTCTTAACATATATTGCATTATTTGTTTCAGAGGTACAGATCTGAGATTCAACAGTCTTGCACAATTCACAGCGCTTACCAGAACACATACCCTCCCCAGTGTCCATCACCCAGTCACCCCGTCCCTCCCACCCCACCCCCCACTCCAGCAACCCTCAGTTTGTTTCCTGAGATTAAGAATTCCTCATATCAGTGAGGTCATATGATACATGTCTTTCTCTGTTTGACTTATTTCGCTCAGCATAATACCCTCCAGTTCCATCCACGTCGTTGCAAATGGCAAGATCTCATTCCTTTTGATGGCTGCATAATATTCCATTGTATATATATACCACATCTTCTTTATCCATTCATCTGTTGATGGACATCTTGGCTCTTTCCACAGTTTGGCTATTGTGGACATTGCTGCTATAAACATCGGGGTGCACGTAGCCTTTCGGGTCCCTACTTTTGTATCTTTGGGGTAAATACCCAGTAGTGCAATTGCTGGATCATATGGTAGCTCTATTTTCAACTTTTTGAGGAACCTCCATACTGTTTTCCAGAGTGGCTGCACCAGCTTGCATTCCCACCAACAGTGTAGGAGGGTTCCCCTTTCTCCGCAGCTAAGTTCCCTTTAAACAAACACACACCACACAACAAGATTGATTATTGATCAGTGAATTAAAATGTTCTAACCAGAGGCTCACAGGAACCTAGCCTGTATTTTCCCTAGGAGTAATGTTTGAATATTTGCAATTCAGTGTTCATGGTGACTTTATGGAATGCAGAACTACCACAAAGATTGAGAATCAACAGTAAATAACAATAGCAACAGATTGTAACCTATTGAATAAAACGGGAAACCATAAATCCTTAAAAATATAATTTAATTAATTAATTAATTGGAAATCTGATGAAAAAGAGGATACTTTCATAGTCTCAGAATTGTTTCCCACCAGATATTTATTAATTGAAAGTATGCACCACCTGGTAGGGTGCATAAGAATGTGGCATCTCTTCTGTGATATTCCTACAAAAGTTTCATATTCTGTATCTAAGCATGAGGAAACAAGAGTCAAGCCAAAAAGTTTCAAGGTTATGAAATCAAGGAAAGATTGAGGAACTCTTCCAAAATAAAGAACACTAAAATGACATGACAACTTCATGCAACACAAGATTCTGGACTGGGTCATTTTGCTATTAAAAACAAAAACAAAAACAAAAAACCGTATTGGGACAATTGTCAAAACTTGAGTGGGGTCTGGGGATTAGATGGTGGTAATATATCAGTTTTGATTATCTGATTTCTATGCCTGTGTTGTGTTTATGTAGGAGAATTTCCTATTTGTAGGAAATTGGAGTGATTAGAGCGTTCAGTTGGCAATTTACTCTCAAATGGTTCAGAAGAAAAAAGTGCTTTGCGCTATACTTCCAATTTTTCTTTAAGCTTGTGATGCTTTCAAAATTAAAGGGTTTTTTAAAAAATAGAACTATTGGTTTAAGGAAAAGAGCTATACATGCCATGTCTCCTACCAAAAAAAAAAAAAAAAAAAATACGTACTATATCATCATTTATTTTGTCTTAAATAGTAAGTTAAAGAGCTTTATATTCCAATGAATACCACACGATTTTGTAAGGCTAATGTGATCATTTAAATTAATTTATACTGAATAGCGTGATAATGTATCCAGTGGCATGGAGCGTCTTATTGGACTATGACCCCCACATTATGGGCCATTTCTGGCCCTATCCTTTTTCCCTTAACCTTCATTTTTATGTTGTTAGTTCTCTTATTTAAAGTACTTTCTCAGTTCATCTCAGAGGGATTTTCTATAGAAAATTCTGATATATGTTTGTGCCTAATAGAAAAAAGAAATTCAGTGCTTGCCTGATACAAAGCTCCCTATAAAAGTCTGTAGTCTTTTTTTTTTCCCAATGTGTACCTACGAATCTCAAATTCATAGGCTTACTGATCAAATTTCTTAACTCTAATTTCTTCATTGGACGATGCAATATAAAGGCTCAGTAGTCAATCTACGTGCTTACAGCAGTGTCTAACTGCTATCTGTTAGGCACATGGGTCCTGTTCCCAGGGGTCACTTGCAAACTAGATCCACATAAATGTAAAAACATTCACGTCACCTAGGTTCTTATTAGTGTTCCATTTTGAAATAAGAATCCTGTGCTAATTTATTTGAAAATCCTACCATCCACAAAACATTTATTCAGCCACATTCCCCAAAGAATTTTTTTAGTAACCAGGCAATATAAATGGCATTTGTATCAAATGTAATCGTAGCATCTCTGTCAGCTGGGCATCATGATTTAAACTTTAAAAAATGCAGTTGGCTGCTGTTGGTAGTGACACATTTCTCAGCTCTTTTTATTCTTTCACATTCTTCCGTCTAGTGGATTTACTTCTATCTATTCTTTTTTTTTTTTTTTTTGCTACAGTAATGCAATTTTCAAGGTCCTGAATTTCTTTTTCATGCACAGTGATTGCTATTCTTATCCCAAAGAATTCTTCAGTGAGATACTGTTTGATTTTGGTGCTCCTTTTGTCATTGAATCTAATATGTGTGACTATATTTTATTGTTTATTTTTAAAAGGTTAATAATACAAAAAATTATAATAGTATATATTGAACTCTAAACAAAAGAATTTAAAAATATCATTTATAGTATAGTCACCCCTTGTTATATTTTAAAAGCTTGTATTTAAGGTATGAGAATATAGCTGTGTTTCTTAGTTTGGGCTACAGTTGAAAATTCCTTTGGGGTGCCTGTCCAGCTCACAGTGACCCCTTTTTCTGAGAGTTGTGTCCTTGTGATTGTACTTACCATTTATAGAACCAGGAGATCAAATTGGACTCAAATTTAGCCAAACCTATTCTTCTCTTATAAATTTGGAATTGCAATTAAGAAAAACAAAATATGCCAGTCTTGGCTGGACTCATGAATGGGGGAGAAACTTAATAAATTGGGGGTGGCTGTATCACAAAAGATTAAAGAAAGCAAATTTAGGCAGAAAGAAGCTGATATGCAGTGAGATTCAGAGAGAGGGGATGGGAACAGAGAAGAGCCTCCTAGATTCCTGACGGATTAGTTGTTCTTAGATTCTATAAGATTCCCAGGATTTTTTCTTTTTTTGGCTTAAGCCATTTTGAATTTTTTAACTATATTTTAAGACAGAGGGGATAGAATGCCAAATTATTCACAGCCCTTGAGCTTCAGATCAAACGGTGATATCAGAAAAGTAATAACTCTATGGAGAAAGATTCAGTCATACCCAAATCCCTGGCCACTCCATCCAAACCAGAAAGTCTACCATAATATTAAGAAAGAGATTAGGAGTCCAACACTGAAGGACTGTGTGAGAGAAAGGAGTATAAGAAAATGATTAAAAAAAAAAAAATCTTCTCAACAGTTACCATAAGTCACATGATTTCACTGTAAGAGGAACGTCCATATTTCTAAGACTACACACACACACAATAATAAGAACCCACTGTATTAATGTATCTGTGTATGTGTGTGTATATATATAGCCCATATAATGTGTATACATGTATATATGTATATATAAAAAGAGTATGTGTATATATATAGTCATCTTAGAATATGTATATTTGTATGTATACATATATATATTTAGCATATATGTATTCATACACATTCTATATTGATATAGAAAATATTGATAGTAGTAAATATTGATAACTACCTATTGTAACTATTGTGACCATAGGATTTACTTTATCCATAGCCATATCAATTTTATGCCACTGTTTGGCATAATTTCAAATACTGTGTCATGAACTCACAAGAGTATCCATTTTGAATGATAAATGTTATGGTCACCCAAGCACATTCATTTTAAAATTGTAAAAACATAATACGGTTAGGAGTAAATTGTTATGTTGTGCATTTAAAATAAAAATAAATCAATTAGTCACTTAAATTTATAATAATTCTGTGAAATATGAATGTTATGACCCCAAAGTTGTAAGAACTGGAGTCTCTCCAAGTTGCATCATAGTCTCTCCACAATGTCCCATAGGACTCTTAAAATAAGAAATAAGATCAGAGACTTAAAAAGAAAGAGCTCAGTTAATTTGAGGACCTAGTGAAAAAAATAATCCAAATTTAATATACAAAGGAAAAAGTGAAATATTGAAAAAAAAATGAACAGAGCATCAATAACATGTGGGAAGTCTCAAGCTACCTAATAGATGTATAATTGGAGGCACAAAAGAATAGTAAATGAGGAGGACAAAAGAAAAGTATTTGAAGAAATAATGTACAAAATTTGCCAAATTTAATGAAAATTAAGAGGTTGCAGGCCCAAGAAACTCAAGGCAGAAGACACAGTTTCAAAACATCTTATTTTTTCTCTTACATTCCCACATTTGGTAATATTGTTGTCTATTTCTACATATACTAGATATCCCATAATGCTTTGTTTTTATTTCAGACAGCCAATTTTTTTTAAATTACACAACAATAAAATATATTTACCTGCACATTACCATTTCATTTCATTCCTTTATGTGGATCCAAATGTCTATATGCTATCATTTCCCTTCAGGCCCCAGAAATTAATTTTACACTTCTTAGGGTGTAACTTTGCTGGTGAAAATTTCATATAACTTTTATATATTTGAAAAAGTCTTTAATTTGCCTTCCTTGGTGAAGACATTGTCTAGGTTGACAAATTTGGTTTTTATTTTGGCAAGTTAGAGATGGCCTTCCCATTGTCTTGAACCTTGCATTGATTTTCTGATAAATCAATGTAATTACTTATCAGTGTTCTCCTACATACAATGTATCTTTTTTCTATGATGGCTTTTAAATTTGTCTTTTAATATTTGATTTTCAACAATTTGATGATCTAGATGTGGGTTTCTTTTTGTTTATCTGCTTGATATTCCTTATATTTCTTGGTTTGGAGGGTTAACATTTATCATAAAACCTGAAAAAAATTCAGCACTACTTCTTCAAAATTTTCCTTCCCTAAGTTCTCCTCTATTTCTTAAATTCCAACAGCATATATATTAAATTGATTAACTTTTTCGTTGTTTTTTGTTTTTGTTTTTGTTTTGCAAATCACTGAGGCTTAGTTCATTTTTACAAACTTTTTTTTTTTTTTTTTTGGTCTGCATGAGTTTCTGTTCCCCTCTCTTCATGTTTATTGATCTTTTTTTCCTGTAGTATCCAATGTGCTATTAAGCTCATCCATGAATATTTCAATTCAGATACTGTACTTTTCAGTTCTAGAATTTTAATTTAATTTTTCATGATTATCCAATCTAATATCTCTGAAATTACCCATCTGTTCACTGTGTCCATTCTTCCTTTATATCCTTAAGATATTTAAGATAACTGTTTTAAAGTTCATTTTTGCTAACATTAACATTTCTATTATTCTATTTTATTTATTTATTTTTCTTGATTTAGATCATATTTCTTGAGTCTCATTTTATGCAGGTCTAGTAATTTTTATTGTATTCTGAACCTTGTGAATGGTACATTGGTGGATGTTTGTTGTTTTCTTTTTTAAAGTGTTGAGTTTTGTTCATGAGGACAGTTAATTTACCAGTAGATGAACTTGTGTTTTAAACTTGGTCAAGAAGGGGTTAATGTCACCACACTCTAGAACTAGAGTAGTTCTATTCATAATACATGCCTTTTCAGGGGTCTCAAAGTTTTCCCCAACCTGGCTGATTAGACTTCTTACATTTTTCAGTACTACAGACCTCTGGAATTTCTGTTCAGCTAATATTTCCACTAGTTCTTCTCTGCCATGCTTTACAAAAATTTTACTTGTATTTATGATCTTAGTACTCATCCAAAGAATTAATGCTACTGCTACAATAATTTTTGGAGCTCTTTCTCTGTGTTCTTCTCACATCTATAAGACTCTGCCCACACCAAATTGAGCAGCCCCAAACTCAGGTCTCTTAACTTCTCAGTTTAGCGAGACCACCAAAATGTACTTGGGCTCTACTTTCCTGCACTGTGGTCTAGAAAGTGCATCCAGGGTAAAATCTTGGGAAATCATGAAGATTACCCTTTTCTTAGGTTTCTCTTCAGATCACATAAATCTTTCACCTTTTACCCTTTTCTTAGGAATCATAGTTCTCCACTGTCTACAGTAAAGTTCCTGAAACAAGCTTCACATAGTCTGTCCAGTTTTATATAGCTGTTTATATGAGAAGGGCTAGACCAATACCCATTATTCCAGCATGGCAGAACAGAAGTCCACCTTAAAACAATTTTAAAGCATAGGATAAGTGGCTTATTTTCTTCTCACTCCCAAACTGAATTGCAGCTTAATCTCACCATGGGAGTGATTGTTACCTTTATCAAGCAAAGAAGATTTAAAAGAAACTACTTCAAAGAGCATTTTATAGGAGCCCCAGTCTTAGATTGTACTTTATCTTCAATCTCTCTACAACTGCTAGTGCCGGGTTAACTTCAGTTGGAGTATTTGGCTTTTCCAAATCTCCAAGCTCTAAATCAACAGCCTTTCAGTCAATGTGAATTTCAAGCTGTAGATGGAAAAGACTGCTCTTAGAAATGCTGAATTTTCTTCTCTTTTCACTTTCAGATAGATCTTATTTCAAAGCAAGCTTATTTCATGTAATTGTAAAGACCTAAAGGAAGTATAATCTCAAGTTATGTTAGATCAGAGTTCTGGCTCTGTGATTTTCTTGGATTCATTCTTCTGTGTGTCAGTTTCATTGCCTAATTAACTTCCTTTATGATGGCAACATGACCACAGCATTTCTAAGCTTTACATCTATACCTCACACCATACTAGAAGGAGAAAGGTCATTTGTGTAACAAAATTTCCATGAAAAGTCTTGACATGGAACTCAATGATTGGTTTAATCTAGTTTGCATGCTCCATCATTAACCTAGATAGGTTCCCAGAGGAGGCTGAGTGCTCTGGAAAAGAGAAGCAGCAGCTGAATGCTTGAGAGGGAATCATAGGACTCATTACAGTTGTAGTCTGATTTTATTTGTTTGATATTGTATCATAAGCAATTTTTTAGTCTTCAAGATTTTTTGTTAAGATCGTATGATACAATAAACTATACTTCACAAATTCCTATAATGTTTTGAAAACGGAATTGTTTTCTTGAAGTCTCAATGGGTAAAAATATCTTCCAAAGCATCTTAAAATAGTTCCTGGGAATAGCTTGTTTGAGAGAGTGTATGTTTTTAAATTCTAATGATGTCACTATGAAAGGGGTTAAAGAAGATATTATTAACCTACCTTACAATTTACAAATAAAATAATTATGTCATAATATGTTTAAGTGGGTAGGCCAAATTCATAGACTAAATCAGTACAATGCCAGTTATCACACCAAAATTTCACTCATCAGACTATACCAAATTTAAACATCCATGTTATAGAAAAGATAAAATCACAATTTCAGTCAATTTTGTTAAGTTTCAAATAAAGTAAAGAATTTCAACTTTTTTCAAATTGTTGAAGGCAAGATATTAATCAGTCAAAGGGCACATAATGGAAATTCATTTGTGAAGGTTAATTTATAGGACATTTTAAAGATAAAAAATCCTTTGTCCTACTGTGCTCTTAATCATTATCTATAAATTATTATGTTCTAAAAGATAGGCATCACTCATTTTTCAGAAATTCTTCCTGTGTCACTAATTTGATACTCAGTCCTTCTTCCCTCCCTGTCCTCTTTACTTCATCCTTCCATTCTCTCCTTCCTCCCCACCCACACCTATTAACTCTGCCTCAGAGACATAAATAGGTAAAATGGAAAGACATGAGCACCAACAATTCATAAAACCCTACCACTATACCAAATAAAAGCATATTACTATAATTTTATCCCAATTATATTCACTCTATTTTTTTTGCCACAACACTGCACAACATACTATAATACTCTACTTCAATTATATAAATATGTCTTACGTAAGTTTCATCCCCTAATCCTCATATTTATTCCTAAGAGTCAAAAATAAATCAGTTTATATGGAGTGCTTAGCACAATGCCAGGACAAAGTAAATACCCAATAAATATTAGCTATCTTTATTAAGTGATATAAGAAAAGTACATATATTTTTAAAATCTAGAATAAAAATTTCAACCAAAAAACTCACTTAGTGAGAAGCTACACTGCTTCCTGTTCTTAAGTGTTCTTTGGTTCTGGATGGCACTATTTCTCATAGAAAATTAGTTTTTCTACTACTTTCCTCAGGAATCAGGAATCAGGGCTATCCCTGTTTAGAAATTTCAGGGAAGAAAAAAATCCAATGAGGTCTATGATCGAAACTGTAAGAAATACAATAGGGGAATCTGAAATGTGTACAAGAAAGAGATTTGGTGATTAGAAGAGCCAAAAAATTAATATTCCTAAGCTATAATCAGCATTTTAAAAGAATAAGATTCTACCGGTCTTTTTGAGCTGCTTGATTCATCCTATTACTTTATTCAGAAAAATAAGAACAGCTGCAAATTGCACAAGATGAAATGTTTTGCATGAGGCCAAAGACTTTGTAACCTTAAGTAAGATTAAAGAGCTTTTCTCTAGAGGATCAACTTAGACATACCCTGAAGTGTTTTCCTGGTCCTCTGACCTGAGACAGAGCTCTCCAGCACAGCCTCCCACTGAGCTAGCTGGTTACTACCCCCTCACTGTGGGGCAGAATTAATTAGTGTCTCTGAAACTCTTCCAAGCTACTGTCCAAAGGACATACATAACAGTGGCCCCTCAAGCATAATCATCCTGTCAACCTTTTACCACCCCATGGCCCATTTACACAGCTGCTGTTTTAACACTTATAGTCCTGCAGTAAATTTAGCACAGCAACATGCATAGTGTTGTTATTCTCCAGGGAGAGCATATGTAATATTTTCCTTTGCAGATTAGCAGCACTAAATGTACTCTTTCCTTCATGCTTTTCAGTATAGCCTTGTATTTTGGCATGTGACCTTAATAGAAATGTTTTCCTAAGCATTTGAAACACAAACAGCATCAGAACAATTTCCAGGCAGGGTACCAAATGAGTGCCTGTCAGAATAGGGGATCACGAGCTGTAAAGGGATTGAAGACAACTGCAGGCAAACCATCCATCATGTTTCTGTCTGAGGCACGAGTGGGGAGAGTTTGTCGCCTCTGCTGCTCCTGGGAGTGCAGAGCCTATCAATCTAGCCATTTCAGCAATGTCCGCTATGCCTTTCACTCTCCACTCGCGTGGTAGATCTGGAGCCTTTCTGCAGACGATCCCTGCCCTTCCATCTGCTTTGGCATCTGTGCTACGAGTAGGAGCAAAGCTTCACAGCTGTGGTTTCCCTTGCACAAGCCTCCAGGACCAACTCTGCAGATGCTCTAAGCACATTGTAATTGGGATATTCTTTCAACCGCTGCTCATATATTCCTTTTGAGTAATGCAGAGAAGAGAATAAAACCCATCAGAAGTAATCCTGAAAAGGGAGGTTTCTCCTCTTTATCCAAAGAACCACAACAAATTATCAAGGCAAACAATTTACCAATATTTCTGCTAAGGATGATTCAAATAACCAATGATCTCCTATGGAACGGGTAGGAAAAAACACTCAATGGTACTAAAGATTAAAAAAAAAAAATCAGAGCAACTTAATTTAGAAATTTTTTATTCTATAATTTGTTGTTGTGTGTATATGTGTATGTGTGTGTATGTGTATTTGTAGAACTAATACATGCTTATTGTAGAAACTTGGGAAAATATGGACAATTATTTAAAATAGGGATTGGAAGATTATAGCCTATGGGACAAATCCAGCCCATTGCTTAATTTTTATAAGTAAAATTTGATTGGAATACAATCATGCCTATTTCTTTACCTATTGTCTATGGCTGTTTTCATGCCACAACCAGAGGATTGCCTAGTCGTCATAGAGACAAGATGGACAGCAAAGCCTAAAATATGTATTATCTAGCCTTTTGGAAGACAACAAAAATAATTCATAATCTGATAGCTCAAACATAACCACGGTTATGGTTTACATAGTCTCTCTTTTTTAGGCCCTTAAGGAAGGGAAATATACCCTTCTCTGAATTATACTTTAATTCTCCTTTAAGAGGAAGAACTAGTCAGATCCAAAGAAACAGATCCAGGGCTCCTGGGTGGCTCAGTCAGTTAAGCGTCTGCCTTTGGCTCAGGTCATGATCCCAGGGTGCTGGGGTGGAGCCTGGATCAGGATCCCTGCTCAGCAGGGAGTCTGCTTCTCCCTCTCCCTCCGCCCCTCCTCCTGCTCTCCTGTTTGATCTCTCTCTCTCTCTCTCGAATAAATAAAATCTTTAAAAAAAACCACACACAACAACAAACAAAGAAACAGATCCCTGTTTCCTAGTGAATGAAAAAGCCAGCAAATAGCAGCAAATCAATCTTCCTTCTTCACATGGGAACGCACTCTCCTTTCTGCTGCTTCCTGTCTTCCCTGAAGCTTGGCCAATGGTGAAGTCTGGATTTGGGCTGAGTCAGGGAGTGAAAGCCTTTTAGGCTTTCAGCCTAAGTAGTTTGCTTTGGCCTAGGTTAACAAAGAACACTTTATCTTGGAGTTTTGGATCCAAACTTAATGTCACAATTGAAATTCAAAGTATCAACTCAGCCATGATAAACATACACAAGTTTTATTTTTTCTAGTATGTATCAATTTTTTTCAAAGATCATCTACATACCCACAACACATGCATCCCACACTTAGCAATTAGTAATATGTCAGTCCCAGTAATTTTGATATTTTTATAGTCATTTTTGAGTTCCCACCATGAAGAAAATGCATATATCTGTGGTGAATCGTGTCAGAGATGACTATGGATTGGAAGGGAAAGATCTATTCCTTCTTTTAACTTCCTTTTCTCCTCCCTTGCCCTTGCTTGTGTTGATAAGTATGATATTCATCACACATTCTTGGTGGGGAGATTGTGCTTTGCGTCCTTCTCTGCTGGCTTCTGATGCTAGTCCAAGTCACAATCTTGTCTATAGAATCCGTATGGGCATGTAGGGAACCACTGTCTAAATACTTCAGACCCAGCCCTATGCAGCTCCCACGATTTCAGGGGTCTGCGTGAGAGACCCAAGTGCCACTTCCATCTGGTCCCCACTCCAACTGATAGCCACATATATGCATTCTTCTAATGAAAATGCCTATCTGCTCCTCACTGAAGTAGCCTCTGATAAGCCAATGAAACTTCATCTGCTATCTATGGTTCCATTTGAAGGTAAACACAGATTGATGGGATCCTTTTCCCTACCTCAGAGGAGTTGTAGGGAGTGCAGGGAGGGAAGGTTTTCTTTTCCCCTTCTTTGCTACACCCTTACACCATCCCTTTGGCATTTTCCCCCTATGCTTGGATTTTTGAAATGGTTATCTCCTAATAATCAGAAAAGTCCAGATAGGGAATAGCAAACCAGGTTCCTCATCTTGGATATGAATTTAAACTTCAATAAAAGATAAAGCCATGTCCATCTTTTTTCCCTGAAAGATGAAAGAAATAGGAGGGATGAAGCATTATTGCTCTATAATATTCTCCTGTCCTAACTACTTCTTTTCCAAAATAGGGTCCTGACCCCCCTTAGTTACCCCTTTGATTAGAAAAGATAGAGGTGTAAGAGTGCCGACCATACTGACTCCAGCTTTGGCCCTCCATCTTGTTCCTGTCCACACAATGACATCCTTTAGGGTTACTTGTTCCAGCCCCTTGGAGGTTAATGTATGCCCTGACTGGAATACTAGAAGGCTTGTTCTGATCGTCCCTCTGTTGCACAGGTGACACCACTTTAGATAACTAGTAGAGATCACTCGGCACACAGATGGCTCTATTCTGGATACCTACTCTTTGACCTCACCACAATCATAGCTGCATAGTGCCTGGATTGCCATCCGCCCAGCCCCCCAACTCCCTCCCCATCCCCCACCCCCCATCAGTAAGTTACCCTGAATAAAAGTCTGTAAATAGCATGGGGTGGCTTGTTTTGCTTTTTGGTCCCAAGGTGCCTTCTCAGTTTGGAGGATACCTTACTGTCCCTCCTCCACCTTCTAACACCAGGGTTCCACTGGACTGTCAATGCTCTGCAAATTCTGTGTTGGGCTCTCTAGCATTTCTATCTCTAAATCCCCAAAACCTAAATATCAATACTCTCCACATCACAGATAGGCCAGTAATGGACTTTGGTCCATATTAATCCTTTGGTATTTTATATAGATAGCATCCTTGTAACTGTTCCCAAAAGTGAATCATCAATTTCAAACTTCTTCCTTTGAATTTGGTAAAGCACAACATCTCTTCTACCATAAGATATAAGCTATTTATACCAGCAATCTCTGAAGTCATTAGTAATACAAGGAAAAATAAGAGTCTCTATTGATTATGTATGGCCTCATGTTATTCTAGCTAATAATAAAATTATACTTCTCTTTTCTTCGCTTTGTTCCAGGTATGAATATTGCAGAACCTAGAAAGGAGTGCTGAGCAAAGAAAGCACAAGGGTTACAAATTCTACCAAAACTCCTGAATTTTTCTTTTTTTTTTATATAGAGAGGTGGGGAAGGAGCAGAAGGACAGGGAGAGAGAGAATCTTAAGCAGGCTCCACACCCAGTGCAGAGCCCTACACAGAACTCAATCTCATGACCCTGAAATCATGACCTGAGCAGAAATCAAGAGTTGGATACTTAACCAACTGAGCAACCTATGTGCCCCTCTTTTAGCCAAACTCTTATTTGATCAACATTCATTCAGATGTCATTACTATTTGTTCTTCTGAGATTTTTTTCAAACTCTAAATGAAGGAAAGATTTGAAGGCTCAGTGAGAGAGACAAGTATACACAATCCAAAGCCTAGATTGAATTGTGCTTAGTGTTGTTGTATGAGTATTATTATATGAGTTTATTTAGGCTATTAAATTTATTGCTGTTAAAGGACCTATGCTAGACACAGACTAGTAGTAAAAGAAAGACTGACAGTTAAGACTTCTAAATCATAAAGGTTCAGTCTTCCACTCAAAATCTGGACATACAGAAATGTTCAAATCTTTCTAGAAATGAAGAGTGTGTTTGAATGCATGTTTCTGTACTGACAGCTTGATTAGAAGGTATTGGTTCTTTGAGATGTATCTGTAGCCAACAAAAGATCATCAGCACATAGAATGATCAAACGCCTTATTACAATTCACTGTGCCAACATAGTGTCAGGGTAGAACTGATTAGAAAACAAACTTCCCCATTTGCCATATCCTTAGTTACTATAAATTATTTTGCAGTTCCTTGATTATGCTATATAGGAATCTACTCTAGAGAATGAGGTCTTTCTCAGAGATGTGAACTCATAGACAAGTAATAGGCTTGACTTGACTTCTGTTGGGAAATGATGAAAATGGTTAAATATGTTTTTTCATGAATATTTTACTTGGTACAACTCAGAAATACTTAATATTTCAGTTGTCTTTCTGATTAAAAAAATTAAGTGGAGCATATAATAGATGTTGATTATGGCATCAGAGAATGAGGTTTTTAAAAATCCACTGAAGAAATTCAAAAGATCATGGAACCAATAAAATCAGATTGTGTTTTATTTAGTATCTATGATGAGAATGAGCATTGACTGAGTGTTTACTTTCCAGTTCTGTTCTAAGTATTATTTTTCTTGAATCAGTGTACTGTCATATTAATATATTAATCTATAATATTGATTAATATTAAATAGTATATTAACACACATACTATCTAATCAATTCTGTAAGAGTTTTACAAAGAAACCAAAGTTCAAACAGGTTAACTGAATTGTAATTATGTGAGATAATAGATGTGTTAACTAACCTTATTAAGATAATCATTTTGCAATTTATGCAAGTACCAAATCATTACTTTGTATACCATAAACATACACAATATTATATGTTAATTATATCTTAATAGAGCTGGATGAAAAAGGAGAGTTAACTGATTTGCCAAGTTGTGTACCTTCTAAGTACTGGAGTTTAATTCAAACTCTGGTTGTTCTAGCACCCATAGATTTCCTATTAGCTTTGATTTATTAATGTATGTATTTATTCACAGATATTTATTTAGCATCTGTTATGTGCTAGATGATGAGATACAAAGCAAAATTATACATGACTCTTGTCCTCAAGGAGCATACAATCTAATAAGATAAAATGTCCATGGAGACTGATAAGCCTTACACATCTTTGTAATCCCAGCATATAGCATAAAATACCTGACATGGAGGAGAGGCTCAGAAGTGGACATTATACTGGACATGGCAGCATGCACTTATCAGAACTGTGAATATAGAATGGAATATTACTCAGCCACAAAAAAGAAGAATAAGATCTTGCCATTCACAACAATATGGATGGACCTAGAGGATATTATGCTGGGTGAAATAAGTCAGACAGAAGAAGACAAATACCATGTGATTTCACTTACACGTGGAATCTAAAAGACAAAACAAATGAACAAATTAGCAAAAAAGCAGAAATCAGACCTATAACTACAGAGAACATGGCAGTTTCAGGAGCGGAGGGGGATGGGAGGGGGTAGATGAAATGGGTGAAGGAGTCTAGGAGGTACAAACTTCCAGTTATAGAATAATTAAGTCACAGGAATGAAAATCACAGGATAGGGAATATAGTCAATAATACTGTCATAACAGATGGTGACTCCACTTAACCACAGTGAGCACTGAGTAATGTATAGAATTGTCGAATCACTATGCTGTACACCTGAAATTAATATAATACAGAATGTCAACTGTACTTCAATAAAAATAAATAAATAGAGAGCTGGATAGATAGATTGATAAAAGTGTGAAGACAGAGTTTGAAAACAGGGATTTCTAAATCAGATGTGAGGGTGAGAGGTGCTTTCCAAAGGTGCTGACGTCTATGTTCAGAAGATGTGTAAAGGCAGTCCAAGCAGCATGCTGTCTCCCAACTTTGATCTTGGTTGTTTACATCCTTGCACTCCAAAATGCTGTTCCTCAGGAAATTTGTATTCCCTTTTCAAAGACTGTCTCATGTGGCTCATACTGGCTATTATTTATCACATGACAATCATATCAAGGTATCCAATTAAGACTTTTCTGAGAAGAAAGAACATGGATTCTCATGGGACAAATATTCTTAGGAATATGCACACTACTTCTTTCCACTCAGTGTACCATCCCTGTAAGGCCTAGCTGGGGACTCTTCTCCCTCATAAAGTCTTTCCCAACTATGTAATAGTGAAGTGAATATTCCCCTCTTTGAAGTCTCTGAGTGCCCATCATCTGTTGTGATAGGTAGGCACTTAGCATAGAGAATCTTGTGCTATTACTCTGGTTTTAGGTATATGTGTAGTCTCACTACTCATTCCAGCGGGACACATGACTCATTTCTTATTCTAATATAGCCTAAGTTTTCTGAGCCCACTGTCTTACTTATTTTTCTGTATCTTTCAGAAATGAGATGAAGTTAGCAACCAATGAAATTATTTCTATCAGCTCTATGACCCTGGAGGGTAGCACACTGCTCTGTAACGAGCATGTATTCAGTAAACATTTCTTGATGAGAATGAATAAATGCCTAATATTTTCCTGAAATGTAATCACATTTAAAATTTTTTGCTTGTTTGTTTTTCAGGTTATTATGTTGAAAACTGCTTTACACATCATATGAAGGGATGTCCTCCCTCAGCTAATACGTCCAATTCACATAAGCACTTTTACAGAATAATCATTTTCCTCTTCCCATTAAATGATACCAGGAAATGATTTTTAAAACCTGGTCTAGTCTTTCCCTGAACAACAAATTCACCGTGTTGCCAAAATTATGATTTATTAAAGTGAAAATTAGATATCTTATGCACCACAGCATAGTGAATTTTTGTGCTGCTGTTGGTATTACTCTTATCTTATTTTACTCACAGTCTGGTACTTTACCATGATTAGTTAAATAGCTGGGATAATGTATGTAACCAAACAAGGATCATGCTCCCAATATTATTGAAATGCATATAATTAATTAGTGAAAATCTGGGAAACCGGTAAAATGTTAGATCTGACAAGGAAATACTGTTTCATTTGTTTCTGAAAACACATGTTTGTGGAATTGAGAAAACATTTAATAAGCAAGGACCAATCAGGCTTAGGATGTTGTGGCAATCCTGGATGTTAGGCACAGAAAGTACGCGAAGATGAAAATACATTATTTTACCTTTGCTTTTATCCTCCTATATTTTTTCTATTAATATGCATTTGTTATATGTACAGTCAAGAGCAGCTTAAAAGAATTACATAAACTTAATTTTATTAAATCATTGTTTCATAACAATTTTTTTTAGGATTTTTTCATTAAAGCTTTTGAACTGCAGTAAGGTAAATAGAAGAGAGACTAAAGAATATTCACAAAAATATCAAAAATAATAAAATTTAAAAGATAGACTCCATTAGTAGAATACTTGTCTTCGGAGGCACAAATAAAATAGGAAACGGAGCTTCAAGCATGGTAGAGGAAGAAGGATTGGTCACCCCTGCCCACTCCAGCAGAACTTTAGCCTTCTCCCACTTCTCTTGGAATAATTCTCCATGCTTAAAAGAGACAAAGTGGAAGTTCTACAAGTCAGAGTGCTGTTTAAGCCCCATGAATGTGGTCTCCCTTCAAGCATGGCTCAAGTCTTACCCATGCCTAAGAGGGTTTTCTTGGTTAGGACTCATCGAGTTGCATGGAAGAGAAACACAGTCATCACATCAGCTAAGTGCAATGGGGGAGAGGGAGAACATTGCATCTCAATAAACCTTAGGAAGAGGGAGAAAACTAGGAATGCAAAGTTAGCCAGAACCAAAGTAACAACTCCCTGGGGCTGCTCTTTTTTCTTTTCTTTTCTTCTCTCTTTTCTTTTATTTTCCTTTTCTTTTCTTCCCCTTCCCCGCCTCTCCCCTCCTCCTTCCTTCCTTCCATCCTTCCTTCCTTCCTCCCTCCCTCCCTTCTTTTTTCTTTCTTTTTCTTTCTTTCTTTCTTTTTCTTTCTTTCTTTCTTTCTTTCTTTCTTTCTTTCTTTCTTTCTTTTTCTTTCTTTCTTTCTCTCTCTCTCTTTCCTGCTTTTCTCTAGAGGTCTCTGCTTTGTTCTTTTTTTCTCTACAGACCAGCTTTTTCTAATACCT
The DNA here is from genome assembly GCF_004348235.1 of Phoca vitulina. Classification (NCBI taxonomy): domain Eukaryota; kingdom Metazoa; phylum Chordata; class Mammalia; order Carnivora; family Phocidae; genus Phoca; species Phoca vitulina. The sequence goes on from NW_022589778.1 coordinate 5,951,685, forward strand.
TTCTTGAGCCACCACTGTGTCAGTCCCTGCTCATTTAAATGCCCTAAAAAGAATAAACAGAGTAACTGTACCTCAGATCCAAATTCCTGGGAAAGATAATCTAATTGACTTCTTGAAAGGCAAAGGGTAATCTCCTGCTGGATTAGCTGTGGTCAGGAACTCTAAGTCATTTAGTCCCTCCTAGGGCTATCAGAGAAATTTGAGCTGGGCTAAAATTTGACCTAGTTTCAGCTACAAACTGTAGGTATAAGAGCACCACAGACTCCGCCTTAGCCAGGGCCTCCATAAACTCAGCTGCAAGGGGACCAGGATCTTACCCAACTCCATCTGTGAGCACAGATTATCAGATCTAGCTTTGTTCCCAGACTATTGACTGATTCAAGTACTACTATTTACTGTGACCAAGGAAAGCTGTTTTCTTAAAATACCCTATCTGATAAATTACTGATTTTGACATCTTTTGGGATAGGATTGGAGCACTACCTGCATCAGTAAATATTTAGAATGCAGACCTTAATTTCTGCCACCTGCCTTACTTATCCATGATACCAATTCCCTCAACTTCATGAAAAACAACACAATTAAAAACAAAACTCCAGATAATTTGAAATCAAGGACTATCACCATTCTGCGCATTATAAATTCTTTTACAAATTTTCTTAAGAATTATTGTATCTGTTCCCCTGCTTTCCTCCCTTCCCTTTCATTCTGTTCTCTCCCTTCCCTCCCCTTCTTGAACAATTTAGTTCAAAGGCCATTTGGTGGAACTGAGCAAGGCAGGTATCCATGTGGTGGGAGGGAAGTCACAGCAGCCTGGCATGGTGTGCTGGAACTCAAGAGGGATGGCTATGGCATCTCGGCAAGAAAATGGCCCAGAACCAAGAAGAGGAACTAGGGCATCTATGCAGGATAGCTTCCTAGGGTGGGGTGTCAGAGACTACTCAGGATGAGATTATCCACTCAAGGGACAGTGGTGAAAATGGCCTGGTGTTCAGGTCCCAAATGAGGTGAAGAGAGTGTACATTCAAGGGGAGAGGTGCTGTAGGGATTCTGGTGCAGGGTATCAAAGCCCAAGCAAGGTAAGGAGGCATCTAGATAGATGCACAGTGAAGCAGACAAGCAGTGACAATGGCAGTTTGGATAAATACTTGAATATGTAACCAAAATGAAGAATGCATCAAGTAACTATACTGAGGATAATAGGAACCAATTTTCTCACTGTCAAAGAAGAGAGAAACTAGAATAAACCCTGTGGTGCTGGATTTAAATTGCAGACATTAGAGTTACCATATGGGTTAAAATATACAGAGATAGAGATATATAGAAATATATACAAATATATTTATAGCTAGATATATAAAATCTGTAAGTGTAGATGTAATATTCTCTAGTTCTGTCTATTGAGAGAACAATACCCCCCAAAAAAGAAGCATACCTACTTTCCATATCTTAGTTTCTAAAAGCCATCCTACAAAATAAGAAACCATGGATCCCTGGAAAAATAGTTGGTCTCAGGATGGGGACAGGCAAATATAAGATGACTCTGAGATACCATTTTCATGCTAGAAAGTAAGGAAGTAGTCAAAGAATGATGAGGATAAGTCAAAAGGATAAAGAACCTATGAAGAGGCTCCTACTAAACAAATCTGGGATAATTTGAGCATCAATAAAAATAATAATTATAAATTATAAGCCATTGAATGAAATAGTATTTCATAAACCCACACTGTTATAAAGCATAAATGAATATATTGAAATTTTGATGAGGACCAGAATTTTATATAGCCTCAAAGTAATTCTTCACAAAAGACCTTATAATTACAAAGGACAAATGAGTATATTTACGGTGGAAAAGCTTTTCATATCCCACCTTAATCTAGTAATCAAATGAACACCACATATAATGGGACAAATAAAAAAATGTGTCCCACATGATGGGATGAGAATATGGCATTATTTCTATGATATTCTTACCAAAGACACATATTCTGAATCTCTTTCATGAGGATACATCATAAATCCAAATTGTGACATATTCTACAATACAACCAACCTATAATCCTCAAAATTAACCAGATCATAAAAATTAAGGAAATTCTGAGAAAGTGTTCCACATCTGAAGACACTAAATATCAGGAGAACTAAACACAATAAGGGTTTTTGTTTTGTGATAAAGAACTTTATTGGGACAACAGGTAAAACTTGAACAGGAGATATGATTGCAGTAATAAATAAATGACATTTTCCCAATTTTGAGCATTGTATTTTGGTTATATAGAAAAGAATCTATTGAAAAACATGAGTATCTTAAAGCTCCAGCATTGTCCAGGTCCAGAAAGCAGGAAATCAGAGACAGGCAACAGAAACAAAATGCATAAAGTGATTAAACATTTGTATTTAAAGTGTTAAGTTTAAATAACTAAATACAGATATTAAAATTCCTTACAATTAATAAAAGAAAACATCTATTGAGTACTTTTTGTTAAGACACCATAGTTTATTTATTATACATTCTCTTAATTTAAAAAATAAAACAGCTAAGAAAGAATTATATTCTTCTTTATTTCCAACATAAAAAAAAAACTATCTTAATCATAGGAAACAAACAGGGTCACTGGGGGGGGGGTGGAGGGATGGGGTAACTGGGTGATGGACATTAAGGAGGGCATGTGATGTAATGAGCACTGGGTATTATATAAGACTGATGAATCACAGACCTGTACCTCTGAAACCAGTAATACATCATATGTTAATTAATTGAATTTAAATTTTAAAAATGTTTTAAAAAAAAGAACAATTATTTGCCTAAGATTACATCATATATACATGTTAAGGCCAGTAGAGTACAGTGAATGTTTAACAACTGGCTTCCTAGATGGAGGAAAATCCCTGCTTTGTAATATTTGCCAATTTCTGTGCTATAAATACTCCCACCAAGGCTGATTTCAAGCTACCATCAAACATGGTCTCTGAGCCCAGTGTTAGGAAGAGATACCCACAAGCTCTTCTTGCAAGCCAAGGCAAGCCAGCTTTCAGGATAGCACGGATTAAGGCTATGATTTGAAAACAGACAACTGAAGTCTAGAGCCTACTATGTCATAATGCCTGTATTTAAATCTTCATATAAAGGGTGTGGGTGCCTAGGAGTATGCATACCTGTCTGCACATAAGGGCCAGCAGAGGTCTGTATGAATGAATGACACATTCCCTGCCCCGATAAAGAAATGACAGAAAACCTTCAGATAGATAGATAGATAGATAGATAGATAGATAGATAGATAGATAGATAGAGTCTTCATGTAAAGAAAAAAAATCATTTTAATATAAAGCAGGTATATATTTTCTAAAAAAGGATTAAGGACACATTCCCACGATAACACATTTTGTCCAAATAGGATCCAAATAGACCAGAATATTTGGCTAGAGTTTCACCAATTATTAGTGAAAAGGAATAAAGAGAATAATACAAATAAATAGATGTAGGTAGATAAAAATAAAATCAATGCATTGGATGTTATATGCTACACATTATGGATTATATTAAATTATATGTTGCATGTACAATATATAATAGACACATGAAGTTGTTAACATATCTCCATCCAACCTATAACGGTCATTTTAGGTGTCAACTTGGCTATGACCATTCTGGATGTTTCTGTGAGGGTGTTTTAAATGGATGAGAATTACATTTAAATAGGTGGACCCAAAGTTGGGATTATTCACTCTAGGAAGCTCTCTCTAATGAAGCTTTTCCTTCAGAGTCAAAGAATAACTGTAACTCAACTACTCTTTGACCTTCATGATTTTTATTTTTTGGCAACCATTTAGCTCTCAGTGATATATTTCATTCATATCTATTATATGTTGTCATCAAATGAGCTTCCAGATCAGAAAAATCAATTAATTTGTATTTACTGTTTTGTTCCCCTTTTTCAGAATTACAGTACTTCAAGGATTAGAGGAAATAGCACATTCATCTCTGGGCCCCTTCCTACAATTGATTGTTGTTTACCTGTTGATGACCTGTTTCTTCTGTTTCAGGTCAACAACTGTGATTCTCCTCTGCTTTTTGCTTTTTCCACTATCCCCAAACATGGTAATTATGGGCTGCCTCTTAATTGTGACATCTAGAGTAAATTATGATACAATTCAGTTGCTGGATGAGGATATTGAGTCTCAGGAAATATAAGAAATCTACCTGAAAACAGGCCCAATGACAGACGATAGAGCTGGGTTTACAATTCTTAGTTCAGAGTCGAGTTGTAATATTGGCAAATTTTTACAACTTATTTTTTTCCTTTGGAAAAACATCTATCTTTAGCAATCTTCCATCATATTTCATATTAATATGGCAAACAATCTTAAAATTACTGATCATTTTCAATAAGTATCTTTTCGTTCTCAGTGCTATTAATAACAGGCTTGTGCCGTTATAAACAGAACTAATTAAGAAAATAGCCCTGATTCTATCTTTGTGCATCTCACTTTATAGAGTGTATCACATAATTATAGATACATATAAAATGGATGAAGAAAAACCCTCTGGGATAAATGAAGGAAGAAAATATTGTTCTAGATATGAACAAAATTGTCAAAATGTAGATGTGTTCTTACTTTCATTTCTAGTACATTCTTTATATCTTATGACCCTAAGGAGGAAGGGCACAGGGAATAGAAACTTAAATACACACACACACACACACACACATCTCAAGAGAGACAAATAATAGAATGAAAACTCAAGGAAGAAAGAGATGGAGTCCCTGTCAAATTCTTCTCTGGAGTGACAACTCTCACACACAATGGTAATGAGTTGAAATGGTTCTTGCTGCTGTTCCTCTTGCCCTACTTTACTAATTAAATTTCACAACATCAACACTATCAAGTAATATAATTTCCATGCTGCATGTTTTTATGTATAAATTCATTCAATCCCTATAGCAATGAGTGAAGTATTATTTTCCTTAATTTATAGAATAGACAATACAAATCAGGGAGGTTAGGGGTGCCTGGATGGCTCAGTCAGTTAAGCATCTGACTCTTGATTTCAGCTCACGTCATGATTTCAGGGTTGTGAGATTCGAGCCCCCCATAGGGCTCCTCACTGGGCACGGAGCCTGCTCAAGATCTCCCTCTCCCTCTGCCCCCCCCCCACCTCTCTCTCCCTCTCTAAAAAAAAAAAAAAATATATATATATATATATATAGCAGGGAGGTTAAATAACTTTTTTAAGGTTTTAAGTGAGAAAGTGAAAGAATAAGATAAAAACTTGAACCTGGGATCCTGTGAAATTAAACCAGTATCTGTACCATGGATTCTTCTCTGCTTTGGAGTCCTGTAAACCAATCAATATTTGGGAAGGTGGAGAAAGCATTTATGGTTATATAAGAGTTTATACCACTCTCAACCATCCAGCCTCAAGGCAATGTCTTAGTCAAAGGAACACATTTTAGAAAAATTTTTTAAAAATTCCAAACAATTTAAAATCTTTACCTCCATTTTACTAGCATAATGAAGGGACTTGAAGGCCATAGCAGTGCTTCTTTGAAATTTCTCTTTTGCCTCTGATGAGGTTTTTTTTTTATATATATATTACTGCTGCTCCTACGCATCAAAACTTCCAATGTCTCTGCAAAACTTAGCCCCAGCCCTAAGCCACACATGATTCTTTCTTCTTTGTCTTTCCTTCTTGTCCTGAATTTCCAAGCTCCAAGGATCTTTGCATAAATTATCTTATTTAGTCCTAATAAAAATATGGCAAGATAAATATAGTCTCAGAGACACTGACTTGGCCAAGGCCTCACATCTAGAAAATGGCTAAGCAGATGTATCTAATTTCAAAACCATATCCTTTCCATTATACCACACTACCAGTTGTACAGATCAAGAAATCCTAGAAGCTACTATAGAAAATCTGAATTTTTGATTTTTAGATGTTTTCCCTTTTGAACAGTTCATCTCATATGTGTATGGGATAATGTCTTTTAATCTAAACTGAAGGAAAAAGTATCAAATTAAAATAATCAAAAGATGCTAGTTGGTATCATGAACATCACTGGAGTTCACACTGATGCTTTGTATGAACTGAGCTTGATAGCATCCATAGAATAGACCGAAACTTCTACATTCTGCATGTAAGAGTGACTATGGGGTTTCTGAGGCTTAATGTTAAGGCCCCTAATTAGACAGCATGCTGAGGCTCCTTCAGCATCTTGCTTCTGTACAAATGGCTAAAAACTAGCATTAAAAAAAAAAAAGGAGTAGCATTTATTTTTTCCACCATTTCTTAACCTTTAGAAACCCTTTCTGACTTATTTTCTAGAGGAGTCTTTTTCTATAAAGGCAATTATTTCCCAATTTAGATATTTGGTGACTGAACCCCAGTTGTGCTTGTCATCATGGCTGTCTTGGTCTAAGTTAAACATAACGGTTTAGGGATTTCAATGATTCTAGGAGCTTTATAAAGATTGTACGTAATGTATAATGTGCTGCATTATTGGCAATCATCCTGGAACTAATAAGAGCAGTTATTGGGCCCATGATCTCCCTGGAATTAACAGCCAAACTCTTTTTTCTCAATGTGCAGGACATTGTCATTACTATTAAAGGGCAGTGAAGATGATAATGTGCCTCCGGAACCCAGACGGTGGGCAGCAAAGGGTTATAAGTGAGAATGCTGACACAGCAGCCCTGACTCGGCCTATAGACATGGATGTTCTTCCTCTTGGGCTGCAGTTGGGAGAAAATTTTAAAGCAACAGAAAGTGGGCACTCAAGATAAACGTGTCTGTTCGTTGGTTTGTTTGTTTCCTTGGGAGGACTCCCTTCCTAGTGGCACTGCAGAAAGTCAGTCCTTTCTCACTCAGATGACAGGATTTCCTGTGGGCCTCCTTATTCTAAGATTTATAACAATAACCAAGGATTTCGGAACAAAGGGATGCCATTACAGCACACAAAGAGAGTAGGAGAAAAACTGTAAGAACTACCCTAAGGTAAGGTGAGACCACAGATGTGTCAGGTGCAGGGTAGAGAAAGTAACAGAGAAATGCAATTCAAATCTATAAATATTTGTTGAGCCCCTACTGTGCTGCAGGCATCATGCTATGTACTGGTGATAACACAGAGAACTACAAAGCCTTCATGATCCCTTCCCTCTTACCTGAGAAGATAAACACATATGATAAATATTTTCTAAATTAAATAAAAAGTACAGGGTGCCATGGGAACATACAGCAAGGAATTCTAAGTAGAAGTACATAAAACACTACCATGGTAATATGATGGTTACCATTTACTTAGCTCCTGATTTATGCTATGCTAAGTGTTATACAAAAGATTTTATTTGAATCTATATGATAACTTGATTGGGTGAGTATTAACATCTCCTATTTATAGGGATGTAAACTGTAACATGGGTAAATTACCCAAGAACAGCTAGCAAATATCAAAACCAGGAGTTGAATTTATTTTTTTTTTAAAGATTTTATTTATTTATTTGAGAGAGAGAGCACATGAGAGGGGGGAGGGTCAGAGGGAGAAGCAGACTCCCTGCTGAGCAGGGAGCCCGATGCGGGACTCGATCCTGGGACTCCAGGATCATGACCTGAGCCGAAGGCAGTCGCTTAACCAACTGAGCCACCCAGGCACCCTCAAAACCAGGAGTTGAATTTATATCAGACTAAGTATATAGTTCATTCTGTTGACCAGCATACTATATTTCAATCCCCAGAACTAAATGGAGAATAACATTTAAGATTCAATAGCCAGCTCCATTAGCAGAACCAAAAAATATATAAGGGACTGGAGGGAAGACTAGAGAACAGAGGAAATACAATGATATTTGGGCCTCTAAGTACATGAGCTCTCTCTTACTAGTTTGCCACTCAGGTAGAGTTGGTGTTCAAATTTAGTTGACTTTATATAGGTTACAAAGAGATCAAGTTAAATAAATATAACCGATTAATTTAGCATTCCCAAAGATCTGCAGTGTATTAACTTCCCAAAACTTTTTGAATGAGTTCTACTTGTTTAAATGACATCTGTTCCAAAACACATTTGAAACACTTTAAATAAGGATGATAATAACAGCAAAATCATTTAGCACCAGAAAAACAAAACAAGCATCGGAAAACAATAACAGTAGGGAAGCGTCAAAAATTCTGATTCAGGAGAGCTACAAAAAAGGAGAGAATAAGATTTCTTTCTGAGCTTTGTAGAAACAAAGGCAAAGAAAGATATAAGATATGATACATAGCTCTCACTGTCTACCAGAAAAGCAATCCATTTAATGAGAAGAAATATGGGGTTTTTTTTCAATCTAAGCATTAAGAGGAATTTGCCACTGGCATCTTCATACAAGACAAATTGAGCCACATAAAGAAGGCACTAATAATTTCCTCCATAACGATCTTATCAGGTTATTTTCACATCATCTCTGTCTTTTTAAAAATGTATGGGAAACGATTTTTGAGTGTGTCTGCTTAACATGTAAAGCACAGGGTCAAGCTGCTAGTGACTACATTTCTACTGACCTGTGCCAGATACATGACATTCAAGCTATGACAAAGGGGGATGTGCACTGGTGGGCTGACTTGGAGGAGAGAGTAGGTACATGGTGGCAGAATTAGAATCAACATTCACCTATTCCTTCTGCTATTGTTCACAGGCCTCCTCCCTTCCTGAGGTCTGGTTCTCTAACTTTTCCTTGAATTCTTTGAGATGTTCCAGGAACCTTCCAAAAAATTCCACTTTTGTAAAGTTAGCTTGTGTTGGTTTCTTTAATTTGTATCCCAAGTCCTTAATTAGTACAATTCCAGATTCAAGAATCATAGGTCTACTTAGAGGATACCTGAATCAGTATTGCTCCTGTTCACCAGCTAGTTTTTGCTTACTAGTTAGCTTACACTAACTCCGGGGCAGTCGTGACCAGCCCTACTTACCTGACAGAAGAAAAAGCAAATGTTTCTGAGATAATATCTAAATCAGAATTGGCATAGCAGGTGGTATCTAATCAAGGTTTTAATGCACGCTTTCTGCTTTCTCTTTGCAATTTCTAACCAACGTCAAAACGCACTAACATTAATGAGGAAGTTATAGGCAAACAATGATGGGGAAAGAACATATTCCATCATTTAGGTACTTTGCATAAACTTTGTCTTTAAGAGTCAATCCTTGGGTTGGTGTGTGTTGTTGGGGTTTGACAGCCCTTTGTCCTTTACATTCTGCAACTTTGAGACATAGGAGTCAAATAGACATTCAAATATAAGATTACTGTGGGGAGAGGGGGCTCATATATCCAGCTCGGGCCCAAGGACAAGATAGTCTTTCTACTCCTTCCCCCTGGATCCATGTTCCTCACAAGGTCACAGTAACTGCTGTTTCCTCCTTGACACCCCCGCCCCCATTTCTTCACTGCAGAGAACAAACTGTGGAGTTTATTTTGACCCGGTAAACAGATGAAAATCTGCATGCTAAGAACAGGCCAAATCAAACCTAGGAAAAGGCAGGAGATGACTTTGCAGATTAAGTTTCCTTTTTCCACTCAAAAATGAGAAAATGCACCCACACCTTCTTCTTCGTGAATAAAGTTAAGATGTGGAAAAAGAAAACTGAACTGTTGCCCAGGTGCCCCTGCCCCCTAAACATGAGAGCCCCCTCCTCTCTGCAGTACTCCTCCGTACCTCACGGTATTATTACCTCTGTTTGAGAAAAACGGATCCAAAATCCCAAATACTTTGCTCAAGTGGGTTTGAAATCAAACCTGTGGATTTGAGGCCAAAGCCCATAATGGAGTGTTCTAAAGCTATCCCACTCTAAGGACATTTCGGAATAATAAATAGGGCCCAAACACGGGAATGATGAGTTCAGACAGAAAAAGGACAAAAACAAAACAAGAACATATGTACATTTAATTAAAATTGGGAGAGGCAGCACAGTAGGTGGATGTGCTGTCTTGGCAGGCTAGAGAGTCAGGCTCCGGCCGTGCCTGAGCAAATCAGCATCTGCGTGATGCGACCTGCCTGGAGCAAAGCGCTGAAACCCATGGGGACTCCATTCCCTCCTATTTAAGATATTTGAAAATGTCACGAAAGAGTTAAGCAAATTAATCATTCCTAGTTTGCCTTCTCCTCCGCTTTGGCCGTCTCTCTCTTTTAAATGCCTTTTAAAAGGATGCTATAATAGAAAATGCCAAGATGAAGTATAGCCAGACAATCAAGCTCTGATCCCACCATCTCTTCATCTAATCTCGGACAAATCACTGAGTCAGTCACTGCCTTTCCAAACGTCAATTCCTTGCTTCAACTTACGGACTTGGCCCGATTATGACCCAGGCAGCTGTTACTTAAGGATTAGCAGAAACAGACAGGACTTGAGGCTTTCCCATCCTAAGCTTGGTTTCCAGTGTGACCGAGAGTACTAGGCTCAAAGGCCTTGATAACTGTGGAATCTTATCGAGCTTAGCTCAAGCTTTAAATCCCTGCCTTGCTCCTACCCTGCCCTGTCTTTACTCTACAAGACAGACCAAAATACATGCCTATACCCCTAGTTCTCTAAGTTGGTGCTCCTATGGACTGATCAACTATGACGTAATAATAGCACCAGCTGCCTGTAAGGATTCATGGATAACTGCATCTCCTGATGGCATGCACATTTGACTTCCTTGTATATTGTCTCTAGTCTGAAGCAAGCCTATCCCAATATCTCCCTGCTGGTATTTCCCACACCAAAACTAGGAGTTGTGTCATTTTCTTCCCATCCAGGTCACTCCTTGGCCTTACTTTTCTCCCTTCCCCACTGACCTATTTCCATCATCCCAGCATACCGCATAGCAGAACCCATCTACTTTATGACAACTTTATGCTTTGAACCTTGAGTTCTTCACCTATTTAATAAGAAAGGTGGGCAAAATAATGAAAAACATCTCTTTAAACTTTGAAATTCATTCACAACATTGCATTACGTATCTAATAAGTAACTCCCAAGTGTTCCTTTAGATTTTATGTTTTTTCTTCTAAGCCACATACTTTCTATTTATTATTATAAAATCTTAGAGGTTGGGACTTTTTTCTTCATCTTTTATACCTTGCCTTCTTCTCTCCTTTATCTAACAATACTCTTCCTGCCAGTAACTAAAGTAATGCCTTGCATCTAAGAAACAGTCAAAGTTTATCCAATTAAATTGAAGCCATTTTCATTAGCCAGGGAAATTATATAACAATGCTTCAAAGAGAAGGTCAGGAAGCTATTGAAATAATATAGGTCCAAGATGGTAGTGACAGAAGAGATGAAAAACAGTCAAATTCTGGAAATTTTTAAAATTAAAATCCAACAGTATTTGCTGAGGGACTGGATATAAGATATGAGAGAAGAGAGTGTGAATGCTATTAGAATGTTCTACAAAGATTTCTTTTCTCCATTCTTCGAGCATGTGGTACAATTTTCTCTGTGATCAGATGCTTTTTTTATTCTGATCAGTGAGTGGAAGCCTTTCCTGGGCTCATCAAATAACTGTTGGTGGTCCTCAAGAGCAGTTTGTTTTTTGTGTTTTTGTTTTTTGTTTTTTTTGGTTGTTCCTTCAGTTTGCACAGAGATCAGCAGTGTTTGAGATGGTGACCCTCTTCACTAAATGAGAAAAGTCCCCCAGTTGACTTACGATGAACATGTAGTATGAGAGAGAGAACTCTTTGCTGTTTAAAGCACTAAGATTTGAAGGCTGATTCTTAGAGCACAATACCATAGTCTTCCGTATTGATAAAAAAATTTCCTCTAGAAGTACATGACCAGGTGGTGTGGAAAGAGGAAATAGTGATGTCAAAAGGTAAAAAGATGGTAGTTCATGTTATCCAAAATTATAGCATTTAGTAAAAGCATCATTTATGGTGACTGAAATGCATATAGTGTACCCAATGAACTTGTAGCTTTATAGGAAAAACTGAACATTAATAGGATGTGGTAGCTACTATTGGCAGCATTTGAAGAGTGTTACAAAAATAAAAAGAAAAAAAATGGCCAGTCTGCAAGCAGGAATGAAAAAGATTGGGACAGGACCAAAATCAGAGATTTGTAACACTGGAAAAAGCAACTGTAAAAGTTGCTGTAGAAGTAAATGAAAATTTATAAAACATGTTGGATGACAAGACCAATCAAATCTCAGCCTGTGGCAAGGATCAAACCAAGAGCCTGGTCATTATAGACATTTTTTAAAGGTCTGAATGAATTAACAGGTTGAATGAATTAAGGTTGTATTTTAAAATCCTAGCAGTTCTACAAAATGCCCTCTGGAAAAGATGATAAAAATGTGCTTCTCCACCAAAATCTCATAGGCTCAAGATTCCTACAATTTAGTTGAGAAAGAAAAATAAACAGATATTACAAAGAGAACCATGGGTTGGTTATTGGCACATGTTTCTTACTGGAATCAAATAAAGAAAAGCTAAACACATTTCTGAGCGGGATAGTTTGGAGAGAGAGAAAGAGAGAGAGAGGGAGGGAGGGAGAGAGGAAGGAAGGAAGGAAGGAAGGAAGGAAGGAAGGAAGGAAGGAAGGAAGGAAGGAAGGAAGCTTCGAAGGAGAGAAAGAAAAAAAAAAAAGACTGTCAGTTTGGACATAAAAGAGACTAAAATTGGGCACCTGGGTGGCTCAGTCAGTTAAGCATCTGTCTTTGGCTCAGGTCACAATCCCAAGATCCTGGGATGGAGTCCTGCATCTGGCTCACTGCTCAGCGGGGAGTCTGCTTCTCCCTCTACCCTTCCTCCTTGCTCATGATCTCTCTTTCTCTCACTCACTCTCTCTCTCTCAAATAAATAAATAAAACCTTAAAAAAAGACAGAGAGACTAGAATAGCTTAAAATCTACTCTAGAACTTACTCTTACCTTCTAGAGCTCTCTTTTTTCATTCTGGCATGGGGATCAGCAATTTTAAGTAGGTAACTACTCCATCTGTCTGGATCCCTGAATGATGACAGTGACAGAATATCCCACTTACCCATAATGGAAAAGTAATGTGAGCACTTTGTTATTTTGTTATTTAACTACTAAGATTCTGATTGATAAAGAAAAGAACATTTCCATATAGCAAATAATTTGTTATATTTATGGTAAAATGATACATGTTTTTTATTACTGCTGGTAGATAGTATGATTTGTTAAGTCAAGATTAACGGAAGGTTTAATTTCTGAAGAGATTCCACTTTTTTAGTTTTTACTGAAATATGTAAAGTTTCATTTGAAATTTTGATCATTCCTCTCTTAAAAAAACAAAATAAAATGATTAAGTGATAGAATGACTCCACACAACTGATGCATGTTAACCAGGCAGGTGTCTGTTTGCTTTATTATTAAAGAAACTTTCCTTTGAGTAACTCAACAATGTTAGAGTTAATTCCTTTTGGAATAGGCACAGGCTAAGACTGCCATGTAATCTGTTTTTCTTCTATAATAGTATGCACCAAAGTTTAAAACATAATGGGAAACTCCAGTGAAATCAAAGAAAGATTAACATAACTGCAGATTACAGATATTCCTTGGACATAGGATGATGCATTTATTTCAATAAATATCATCACTAGGAAGGGAAATGGATGAAACTCCAAAGACTAAAACCCTTTGGGGCAGCCAAAATTATTTGAGTCTCTTAAAGAACAATGTCGCCCAACACTATTTCTTTCATCTTAGTGGAAAGTGACAGCTTCTTCTCATTCCCTAAGGCCTATTTCAAGTTCTGTGTTTGGAGATCTAACTTCTAAAGCCTAAATCATCCTTGATCCAGAATCCAACAATGTGAGTGAAAACAAGCAGCTTCTCTGCCCAATCCTGTTTCTGGCAAAAGGTAGATAATGAATTTAACAGAATTGAGTTTTATTTTTCCAGATTATAATGTTCACTCTTCAGTGAGCCAATGCGGTGGTTTATTTGTATGAGAGCTTAGATAAAAGCAAAGCTATTTTAATTATTTGGATTTCTTAACTGGCCATTATCAAGTGGTCAGAATTAAAGAAAAAAAACTAACTCAATCAGCTAAAACCTCTTTGGATGTAGTATGAAATCATCCATTGGCATCAGACTAGATATTTTTATTAAGATATTGAAAAAAAAAAACAGTTAAACTTTATCCTTTCCTCTAAATACTTGGTTTCATGAACCCACTGTTTCTATTCTATTAACTAATGAATCATTTTCTGTATAATTTACTGGGGCTACCCATTCTGGTTTTTTTTTTAAATAACATACCACTATTTTCCAGATAAGATATGAAAAATTATCCTCTACAATCCTCTATCACCTAGGCCTCACTCCTAAGGATATATTAATTTATTCAACTACTTGAAAGAGGGCAATGATAATAGTTATGGCTTCAATTCAGACAGGCCTTGAAAAGTTAATCAAGTTCTCAAAATCTCTTTCTTCTGTTAAATGGGTATAATAACATCTACCGTAAACGGTGGCCATATGATTTTGGTGCATATAAACACTAGGTACACAGCCTAAGGCTAAGTAAGGGTTCAATAAATGACAACTGCTATTAGAACATGATAGGATAAAAAAATAACACAGGAAGGTTTAGGAATGATAGATTTGTATCAGAGTCATAATAACTAACTCTTTAAAGTTTTAGTTGATAGTTTTCTGAGAGTAAGGATCATGTTTCATACAAATTTTGGGTGTTTTAGACCAAATACCATGACTTGTACATGGTAGATATTTAACAAATGTTTGACAAGTGACTACATTTTCACAATTATGAAACTTAAATTTATGTCCATCTTGCATTTTTCTTGCAAGTTTTTGTGTTGTGGTGGCACATTTATCTGGAGTCTACCAATTTCGTTAAGGTGTGGTGGGGGTACATGCAGAAAAAAGAGAAGAGATTAACTGCTCAATTTGGTGCTCTGTTTTTATTTGTTGGCTATGTACTGGTGGACAGCATAAAATATTTTCCCATATTTAGAAGCTAGTCAAACTATAACCCAAACTTTGGGGTTTCTAAATTTATTCTTATTTGGCAAAAAGAATGTTTTCATTTTCCAAAAGGACTTAAAATGCTCAAACAGTTGCAAACAACTCTTAGAAGGAACATTTTAATGAGCCAAATGTAAATATATGTAAATAAATTAAACCCACACAAATTAACTTTCCATACAAGTACTTATAATTAAGAGAAAAAGTGTCTGACAGTAGAAATTTGGGTTTTGCTTAGCTTTAGTTAGCCAAGAGAAACAAATTATGTCCAAGATTATACTGAATCTATTATGTGGAAATGTAGAAATATCACTGATTTCCTTGGGCTTTCACTGACAATGTAGCTCCCAGAACTCAGGACAAATCCAACCTGCAGGGGGAACACATTAGCATCCAATCCATGTTTTATATTTTCTTCCCCCCCCTCCCCCACCCAGTTCAGAGCAGCAACTAATGAGAGAATAGCCTAATTAAAGAATGGTAAACTTAAGGCAAACCCAGTAAGTTCACGTATAATCTTAACCCTCTGTCCTCCAAGTCACTACTATATACTCCCACCATTGGCAGGTACCCCAGCCCTAGTCAAAGCCATCAGTCTGTTCTTTCTTTCTATCTTAACATAGACATCATTTTTCAAAATAGGGATCACCAACATTAGCATCCTTCCTGGAGATGTCTTCTCAACAGCCATGTGGCTCTGTCCACCCTTACTTTGTGACTTCCTAAGAACTCCTTCCTAAACTGAATCTAAACTCAGATTACCTTAAGAAATTCCCCATAAACAGCAGTTCTTTACAGTAATTAATGCTTTTCATACAATTATGAACAAAACAACTAAGAAAAACCAAAGCTAAGGCTTCTTCTGAAGCCAAGAATCCTGGGTCCAGCAGCAACGAGGACACTGTAATAGTTTCAAAGCACAAATGATGACATCGAAGAGAGGCAATTCTTTATTCACTGGACAATCCCTGTGACTTCCTCTCTCCCTTAGGTGCCTAGAAGCATTCTATTTCTGCGGGGTCTCTCATCAATACTGGTGACAGTATGCACACTAACCTAGACAATCGTTGTATGAGTTCCCAAAGCTCAAAGCTCAACTTTTCCTGACTAGAAACCTCCCTTTATTACAGAGTGGATCAGGTGCTCTCTGCCCCCTCCCTGGGCTTCTCTATAGAAGTGTAAATCAGGATGGGAATAGGGGTCCTCTCCTGCAGCAGGATCCACTGGGTATCTAGCTATACTCCAGCCAAGCACTCCTCTCTATGGGATGAGAGCTTGGGAGTCCTGCTGACTCCTGGCTTAGGTCTTCTTCCCCAATAAACCATACTTTACACTCAAGTGGTATCTGTCCCTATTCTCTGGCTGCAAATATTTTTTTTCCCATAAAGATGACCTAGACCAACATCCTATCTAATGCAAAATCTCTGTCTAAAGCATCCTCAACAGATTTCTTTTATCTTCAATAACTTTAACTTCCTTATTGCCTATTTATTCATTGTCATTCATTACAAAGAAATTATTAAGTACCCACAAGTGCTTAGTTAGGCCCTGTACTAGTATACAGCAATTAGTAATATAGCAGTCCCACAGCATTCAAGATCTTCTGTGGTCTGAGAACAATCCACATTTTTCAACTTTATCTCTCACTAGTGAAAAGTGACTAACACATCAAGCACCTATAATAATCCAGGTACCATATGTTTAATTGTCATAGCTCTTAAAAATTGTCCCAATGATACCATGAAGGAGGCATACACGAAGTACCCACTTCTTACCCTACCGTTGTTACCCTTCCTATGGACTGATTCTCAGTGCCTGCTTTGTTTTCTCCAACCCCTACTGAGAGAAAAACAAAAAACAAAACAAAAGCCAACCCAAACAAACAAAAACTCTGAGGTTTTAAAGGTTATTTTCTTTATGTGTTATCACTCACCTAATAAGTGGCAAACAGAATTCATATATGGGTTTGTGGCTTCAGTGCCTATGAGTTTCCTCGTATACCATGTAGTTCCTATGCCTGGTACAGAGTAGACGTTTGATAAATATTTTCAAATACGTGGATGAATAAATAAATAAAATTTAAAAGACAACATCATTTTGCCATTTTAAAACTGCTTTTGACCTGAGGCTTTTAGAAAATTTGACATTATTTTCTGCACAAAAGAAATTACAGTAAACATATGTTCCCCAACAATTTCTAAGATATACATTTAAAGATTCTTTTTCCATAGTTTTTCAGTGATCTCAGAAATTGTTCTCAAATTACTCTGTGTTCCCGTCTTCTGCCTTTAATAAATGGATTGCCAAGTACCACAAAACATTAGCTTTAAAGTGGATAAAAATGCTGCTTGACTCATAGGTTGGCTGAGCTGCAGAAGTGTGAAGGCAATGTGAGGCTACTGATGAATTTTATTTACTGACTACGGAAAAAAATCATCACTTAATTTATAAGGCCTGACCTAGATGAAACCCCCAAGAGCCAGGCTCTTGAGAATGCACATCAGCGTCTTCAAATTCGATTAGTGTGATTTTCCAAGACATAAACACGGCTCCCAGCAAAGTGTCCAACCACTGGAAACACAATCAATCATGCCAGGCATCATAAGCTTAATGCAAGCCCCCTGAGTGCATCATAGAGAGACATGGGGAAAACAACCAGGGGGGAAAAAAAAAAAAAAGGCAAAGCCTTGCTAAGTAAACATAATTCACACACAGAATTTAAAATTGCCCTTCTCCCACTCAGTGAAAGATTTCACGCTGGTGATAAATAGTGGAGATTTGATACCTGAGCAAATCTCCTCTGGAGATATCCTTTGACAAGGTAAGAAGCTAAACAGAAACAAACAAAAAAATTCAAGAGATATCTTCTCACACTGTCATATAAATAGTATAGCCAATAGCTTAACCATTTTCCCCTCACAGGTGTAAAGCACCTTCAACAGCATTCTCTTACAGGTAAAACAATTAAGTGAGTAATTTGTCTGTAGTTACAGAACTCATTGGGAACAGGGCTGGAACTCAAATTGAAGTCTCTGGACTCAGCGTTCAGAACTTTGATCACTCTATCATGCAAGGTCCTGAGATACACAAAACACTGTGCTAGCGAGGGATGAGGAGAGTGAGAAAAATAGTATTATTTTTCTGCTGTCAATGAGCTTATACCTAAAATGATGTTCTCTTAGATCTGGAAGTGCACTTAGAGATAATCTACCCCAGGCCTTTGATTTTTTTGCAGATAAAGAAACTAAGGTCACATAAATAAAAAGATTTATTTAAGGTTCAAAGTTAGCCACAAAATCTGGTCTAAAATTCAACTGTTCTAACCCTTCACCCTTTTTTCCCCCTACTTCACCATGGTAAGTCATGTACATGGGCTAGTGTAGGGTAGTCCTTGCTCAAGGCAGAACTGAGCTGTGAATATATCTGCTGAGTGATGTTAAGTAGTACCGCTCTCCCACACACACTTTGTTTTCCAGGAAGGCCGAAGAGTCTCCTGTATGAATGAAGCAGTCACATCCACGGCTGGACTCTGATAGCACAGTAAAGTAGCATAGCAAAGTACACAGCAAAGTAAAAAATCCCTGACACAAAGGATGTATATCCAAAGAAAGCAAATTGCCAGAGGATACTGAAGAATGCTTCCTCCTTCCAACCCCAAATAAATGTCCTATGTGAAGATGGTATCAGCATGATGAGCCAAAGTGAGCAACAGGGATTAATGGTTGAAGGAAAAGTAGTTCAGGAGTGAGCAGTGGCTCAGACTCACTTTACAGAAGGTGTGTCATGCCCCCGGGATGCCCCAAAGTATTTGGAAGAACATGGAGCTCTGGAAATGGGCACTGAACTATTATTACACAAACAGGGGCTAATAAGATTCAAGTGATATTGTTAATGTGATCCTGATGGTACCCACAAGCTAGTAATCTGTGAGTAACTGCAGTTAAGTTTTAAAAAAATCTAAAATAAGACTAGGACCTATTTAATAAAGAGTAGGCAACAGCTTCAGGGACTTGGTACCATGGAATTATAGACAGTGGCTTCATTGTGACCTGATTAGGGATGGCTACGATTAACAGAAAGACCAGTTTATAGAATAAATGGTGAACTTGAAGAACAAGGCTGAATAATGGAACTCCATAAACTTCAACAATTCTTTGGGATTCTTGGTTATATCAGTGAATTCTGACTTTCAACCCGGACTAGAAAAACATTCTAAATCTTCCAATCTTCTAAAATCATTCTGAATCTTCTAAGATTCCACTACATCTGGCAATTGCATTAGATATATGAATTAAATACCACTTGGTGAGTTATTTCTTTCTAATCTGTCTCTAAAACAAGATTTCTAAGTTTGGAGATAACTCTATACACAGTAGTAAGAAAAAAATTTATTACTGAAGAAAATACCAGAGGTAAACTAACCCCTTTGTTTTTCATCTGGACTGGGTACCAGAATTATACATGAAACTCTAGAAATATCTACATGCCACTTACCTCCATGGTCTCTGATAGGTAAAAGCTCCATTAATGACTTTGATGTGCATCACTGATTGAGAACCTTTATTGAATCTGTTTTCCTCCCAACATACCAGCCACAGCAAATGGGTAATCAGACATAGCTTGAAATACCTTAAACTTATGTCATTTCCATTTTTGCACAGCTCTAATTACTTGAGGATTCATCCACATGCTAATTAACATTCCATTTCCCTGTATTTTCTAGCTACTTATCCTGGTTTAAGAGCAACACAGGGGCACCTTGGTGGCTCAGTCGTTAAGCAGCTGCCTCCGGCTCAGGTCATGATCCCAGGGTCCTGGAATTGAGCCCCCCTGTTGGACTCCCTGCTCAGCAGGGAGTCTGCTTCTCCCTCTCTGCCTGCCCCTCCCCGCCCCCGCTCGTGGATGCACACTCTCTCTCTCTCAAATAAATAAATACAATCTTTAAAAAAAAGAGCAACACAGAGAAAGTCTATTCCCTCCACTGTAAGTCACCCCAACTTTTAAAATTTACATATAAGCAAACTACAATTTGCAGAAGTAATCTGGCTCATGTCAAAACTGGTATTAGAACTCAAGTCTTCAAACCCTGAAGTGGTCTATCCACTATCTACGTAGTGCTCTACCTACTATGTAGACTAAATTCTAATTTTTCTTTCAGCACTAAAATGCTATGAACTTTTTCTTTACCCTAAGACTGTGGTTCTCAACTCAATCAGATTCAATGTCCCTTTATGTGAGAAGCATTTAACTTAACTTTTACTCTCCTAAAATGGAATTCATAGATAATGCAATCTACCAAACACATAACTTTTTTAAAAAGCAATATAATTGTGATATAAAGTAATATATTTAAAAATATTATGTATTTCAACATAAATGTTTGGGCTACACTAGTAGAATGCCTGCATATATGTGTAGAACGTGTAGAACTACTGGGAATGTGACAATTACAGATGCAGACTGACTCAGGTGCGTCACAATATCATGAGCAGCACTATAGAGAGTCACATGCTTTTCTAAAATGATGAGTAACTCTAGGTAAGGAACAGGATAAAAGACAGCCTTCTCCAATTTTCACAATATCAGAATTCCTGGAAAATCACTTATGTTTAAACTATGTAAAATTGTTTTGCATTTATACATAAAATGGAGTTTGTTTCTCAGCTCAAAAATTATAAACAGGTGTTTCATGTACATTAACGTCATGTGGAACATTCAAAAGTCATGAAAGAAAGAACACAATTTATTGTTTACATCTCTTGAGCATTCAAGGCATCGGGTATCCCTAGGACCACCCATTAAACGCCAGTAGTGCCACCTCCAATTATGAGAACAGTGAATATCCTCCCAACAATTTTCAAAATGTCCCAAAGGAAGGGAACCACCTCATGGAAAAATAGAGTGACAGTGATAATTATAAAAACTACAAGAAATCTGATAGTGATTTATTTTTCCTAAGATTTTATTTATTTATTTGACAGAGATAGCAAGAGCAGGAACACAAGCAAGGGGAGTGGCAGAGGGAGAAGCAGGTTTCCCGCTGAGCAGGGAGCCCGATGCGGGGCTCGATCCCAGGACCCTGGGATCATGACCTGAGCCGAAGGCTGACGCTTAACCGACTGGGCCACCCAGGCGCCCCCTGATAGTGATTTCTACATAAACTTAAATCAATACTCAAAGAGAACTTAAATATCAGCACACTGGTTTTGTTCAACATATCATCAGATACCTTAATAACTTTAAACCAGAAATGTACTTCTCTTTAAATATCAATTCCTATTAAAATACACATTGTGGCTTAAAAAAGAAATTAGTGAATCTTCTTTACATATTTTCACATCCCTCCTTTCCTACTTGTGTCAATAGCTATTGCCCTAGTCTGTGCTTTCTATTACTTTTACCTGAAATATTGAAATAGATTTCTAATTTGTCTACACTTCCGATTCATTTTATAAAATGATATTAAATGTAGCTGTGACTTCACTGGGCTCACTCCCAGGATTGTTGCATCCCTGCTACCAGCTAGTAGACATATTTTCCTGATTATAAAATTATTTCATCAATATGAATACTAAATTAAACTGGAGTATGAAATAAAAACTGAAACATGCACCTTTCTCCAAAAAAGAAGATATTTCATAAAAATTCCCTCAAATATTTGAGAACATGTTTTACAGAATTATAGAATATTGGAGATGTAAATAACCACAGAAATTATCTAATGCAAACTCATTTTAAACATGTAAAAAGAGACCAAGGGAGATGATGTAACATACTTGGATAAATTACATGCTGAAGTAATTCATGACAAAATTGGAATTAGAACCAAGGCAACCTGAGTCTTAGTTTCTACACTCCCACATACTTCTTCTTTTTTTTTTTTTTTTTTTTTGGTTGGGCAAGTCAATTTATC
This sequence comes from Phoca vitulina, assembly GCF_004348235.1. Classification (NCBI taxonomy): domain Eukaryota; kingdom Metazoa; phylum Chordata; class Mammalia; order Carnivora; family Phocidae; genus Phoca; species Phoca vitulina. The sequence goes on from NW_022589778.1 coordinate 5,973,558, forward strand.
TGTTAGTCCATTAGTACTTAAAACTAGTTATGTTAGGTAATGGTTTAACTCTCAATATTTCCTTAGGTCCCAAAATTAAGTTGTGAACCTGAGAAAGAAGAGCCGTGTGTGTGTGTGTGTGTGTGTGTGTGTGTGTGTGAGTGCTCGTGCGTGCGCATGTGTGTTTGCAATGCTCAGTATTATTTTTGTATTAAAGAAAATCCAAGTCAGAGCCACATTAAAACACCTTCATCTGTCTCCCATTGATTGGTGGGTCATGGTAGATCATATTAGGACATTATTGCTCAGTAAGAACACTGAAATTGAAGTTTATTGGAATTGTGATGGTTGGCCATTTCCAATCTGTGTGTGGAAGACCAAGGCGATGCCAATCTAATACATTAGAAGAAACAATTAGAAAGAAATTAATTCTGGGAAATGATCATTGACACTGATGGGAGGCAAGCATTTAGACATCCAGGTCATTGTATTTCCTTTCTGTTTTATTATTCTATCTTTCTATCTCATGAGAATTGAAGTTTATATCTTAGTTTTTACTAATGCATTAATATAATGCATATATTTAAGTAAAACATTATCAGACTCTGTAAATAATGGGCAGACATACTTACAAAACTCTCTAAAGATGATTTCCATTCTAACTGCTTGATGATTTTACATTGAACATTTGGCAAATCTGAGTCTTAAAAGTATCATTATGTCATTCATCCAGAGGTAAATGTTTGGCAGTTCATATGATCCTATGATTTATTTTATCCCCAAGAAAGAGGAGATAGTTTGCCAGGAAAGCTGGGGGCGAGGAGGATAGATTAAGCGTGATTCCAATGAGAATCAAAGGATTGAAAAAGTAAGAAATAGTACTAAGGAAATAACCATCTGGAAAGAGAAAGAAGACTCTTAAAAGCCATGGCCATGTGGACTTAGTTAAATCAGTTCAGTAGACATGGATAAAAGTTAAACAAAATGCATAGGAAAAGGAAGTCTAGATCTAAAGTCTAAAGGAAAAAAAAAATGGGAATGAAATCCTAGAAACAATAGTAAAGTACCAACAGAAACACCATGATTACTCAAAAAAGAATTCATTTTGTCTACAATTAATAATTGATAGATGGCATTCTAATTTTGATAATATTATAAAGGAAAAAAGAGATCTTTATTGTGTTTAGTCTTAGGCCTCCAGCATAATTGTAAATACTCTCTAGTGCCCAAGATTAAGAAATAATGGTCAAGACTAATAAAGCTATAGATTTCTTTTTTATTTAATTTTATTATGTTATGTTAGTCACCATACAGTACATCATTAGTTTTTGATGTAGTGTTCCATGATTCATTGAGTGCGTATAACACCCAGTGCTCCATGCAATACGTGCCCTCATTAATACTCAGCACGAGGCTAACCCATCCCCCCCCCCCCCCCGCCTAAAACCCTCAGTTTGTTTCTTGGAGTCCATAGTCTCTCATAGTTCATCTCCCCCTCTGATTTCCCCCCCTTAATTTTTCCCTTCCTTCTCATAATGTCCTCCATGCTATTCTTTATGTTCCACAAATAAATGAAACCATATGATAATTGACTTTCTCTGCTTGACTTATTTCACTTAGCATAATCTCCTCTAGTCCTATCCATGTTGATGCAAAAGCTGGTATTCATCCTTTCTGATGGCTGATGGTTGAGTAATATTCCATTGTATATATGGACCACATCTTCTTTATCCATTCATCTGTTGAAGGGCATCTCGGCTCTTTCCACAGTTTGGCTATTGTGGACATTGCTGCTATGAACATTGGGGTGCATATGGCCCTTCGTCTCACTACATCTGTGTCTTTGGGGCAAATACCCAGTAGTGCAATTGCTGGGTCATAGGGTAGCTCTATTTTTAATTTTTTGAGGAATTTCCACACTGTTTTCCAAAGTGGCTGTACCAACTTGCGTTCCCACCAACAGTGTAAGAAGGTTCCCCTTTCTCCACAACCTCTCCAACATTTGTTGTTTCTTGCCTTGTCAATTTTTGCCATTCTAACTGATGTAAGGTGGTATCTCATGTGGTTTTGATTTGAATTTCCCTGATAGCTAATGATGATGAACATTTTTTCATGTGTCTGTTAGCCATTTGTATGTCTTCTTTGGAGAAGTGTCTGTTCATGTCTTCTGCCCATTTTTTGACTTGATTGTTTTTTGGGTGTTGAGTTTAAGAAGTTCTTTGTCGATGTTGGATATCAGCCCTTTGTCTGTAATGTCATTTGCAAATATCTTCTCCCATTCTATAGATTTCTTATTACATGTTATTTCTTTTTAAAAATATGTATCAACTCTATTGGTACTTAATGAACCAAATTATCTTTAATTATTCTGTCCATCACATCATCTTAAAATGGTCCACCTAAACTTTAAGAGTTAATGAGGGAAAATTTGGGATGTGGAAACAGTTCTGAAAATATATATTACTTTACATTATAAGCAGATACATAAAAAACATACATATAGAAAATTCTTGAGAAAATTCATATTTCCTGAATCACAAAATTCGTATCTAAATCCAAGCCTAAAAATAAACATTATTCGGGTGCCTGGGTGGCTCAGTTGTTAGACGTCTGCCTTCGGCTCAGGTCATGATCCCAGGGTCCTGGGATCGAGTCCCACATCGGGCTCCCTGCTCCGCGGGAAGCCTGCTTCTCCCTCTCCCACTCCCCCTGCTTGTGTTCCTGCTCTCACTATGTCTCTCTCTGTCAAATAAATAAATAAAATCTTTAAAAATAAATAAAGAAATAAACATTATTCAACAGGATTAGTACAAAATTAAGTGAAAAGGAAAAAAAAAACAATGTTCTTAAATTTAAAATAGGCAATGATTGAGAAGAAACTTTACCGTGTGTGATGACTCTCCATCTAGTCTCCAGAAACCCTAGTCTTTCACAAGCTCTAGAGAGGTTTCTGCTCTTAAAACTGAATAAGGATGATCTTTTTCCAGTTTGTAGAGGGGGAAAGCAAGTTATCTGGAGATTTTTTTTCCAATTTTAACTTTTTCTCCCTTTTAAAAAAGCTTGCAAACCTTTTGGCACCTACTTCCACACTTCAGTGGTAAGCACTAGCAGATAACAAAGCCACTGTTCATCAGAAAAAAAGAATCCATTTTAAACAACAGTAAAATAACTACTATCAGGAGCACAAGGTCTTCCTTAATTTTACATCTTGTCTTTCTTGTTTTTACATGTTTGTGGACATTTTCTGTGACATCTTGGAGAAAGAATAAAATGAGTCCCTATAATAGTGTTGTGCCATTATATACCTTTATATAAACAGTCACTCTTCATATGGTTTAAAATTTTATCATGTTGTTAGAAATACTCAGGATACATGCACTGCCCTCATTGTGCCACCTCTCTCCTTTTTATTTACATTCCTACTATACCATGTGTCAGATTTAATTTAATTTCCTCATGTTCCATAGCACCCACAGATAACACTAGCAGATCTCACCTGATCTTGTTCACCGTATACATAATTATGTACACATATAGTTTTAATAGTAAAAAAATAAATCAGTGTGTTTTTCTCTTATATATTTCCATATGTACATTTGCATATATATGCATTTCCCTAATATAAGTTTCTCCCCTGAAAGCCAAAGGTAGCCCATCTGTTCCGGGATGTGTTTATTAAAATTAATAAGAAGAACAAAAATAGAAAGAAATAGTTAATATTCAGCTGTTTTTGCTTAAAATAGGATTTTGCAACAAGAAATATGTTTGAAATCCTGCTATGACTGAAACAGATGTTTGGCACACTTCTCAGTTTATATAAGGGTAGTCCAGAGAAGGATAGGAAGGAAGAAAATTCCAACCTTTTGCAGTGCCAGGGAATTTGGAGTAAGATGTGGGAGAGCGGTAAAACTTAGAAACTCCAAGACAAGTACAGTGGTGGTCAAGAACATTCTGGTGGCGGCACAGTAGCAAGGAGGGAGTAAGCCTCTAGAAGTCTGCACGCTGACATTCCCAATTCAGCACCCAGGCATCAGAGCTGAGTTGAGATCACAAGGCAGATAGACAGGGAAAGCTGAAGCAGTCCTGGTTTTCAATGGCCTATGCGTAAGAAACCAAGTCTTTGCATATGTGGGGAAAAGACAGGAAGTTTTCTTTCTTTTTTTTTAAGATTTATTTATTTATTTGAGAAAGAGAGAGAGAAAGTGCACCAGGGGGAGGGATAGAGGGAGAGAGAATCCCAAGCAGACTCCGAGCTGAGCACAGAGCCCTACACAGTGCTTGATCTCAGGACCCTGAGATCCGGACCTGAGCTGAAATCAAGAGTTGAATGCTTAACCGACTGCGCTACTCAGTGGCCCCAAGACAGGAAGTTTTAAGAAAACACCTGGACCCAGAGAAAAGAAGCTGTATCTGGTGGGGACTTCAAGCTCAAAGACCAACGGTACCAGAGCCCTGGGCTCTACGAGAAAAACCGTGTGTTTATCCAGACAAGTAGAAACGATCAGTTTCAGTGCAGCAGGCATCAGTCCCAAGAGCAAATCGCCCCCGTGATGAGTATCTAAAAAACAAGAAGATGATAGGAGGCCTCTATCTTCTCTGCTGCCAGTGAGGATGCCATCAGACTCCCTCTCCCTGTATATCCAAGCACTTCTTAGCAATGGAGCAAATTTGAAAGTCTTGATTCCTGAGCCACCCAAGAAGAGTTTGGGTTACACAGAAAGGTAATGACATTGTTGGATTACAGTGAGATCATAGAATGGGACTAAAATTCTTTCTCTGTTACCCAGTGGATTATAGTTCTTAAAAAACAGTCAGAACAATTGCAGGAAATATGAAGAACTGATATATTTATTCCATGTGAGAATTACAGTGTGAATAAATCTGGAGCCTCAACTTACTCACTAATTGTCTTGCATGCATGTCATGACTTGGATATGTTTCCAAATCCAGCACCGTGCTAGCCACAGAGTAGACATTAGTAATTGATGAGCAGAAATACATATACCCCACCAGTGTCCTTGCGGAGCTACAGTCTATCAGTGCTTCTTAACAAGGAATGGCACTTTCTCCCTAGAAATGTGAGGAAATGTTTGCTTTTCACACTGTCTAGGAAGTGCTACAGCATTTAGTGAGTGGGAGCCAGGGTTCCTAAATATCAAAAATCAAGAAGCAATATTCTTCACTTAAATAAAGCATTGCTCACCCAAACTGCCAATAGAACCCCTATTGAGAAATACTGAGAAATGAAGGTACTATAGTTACAGATGTAGGACAGATAAATCACAGAGGAGAAGAAGGGAATGGTATGCAAGAGCTGAGGGTAGGAGGGGGAGACGGGGGTGGGGGTAGGGAGGAGATGGATGTATATCAATATTGCTAAGAAATAAATACTGAAAAATTACAGAAAATTATTTTAAACACCAAAACTACAGAGCACTACTTTAAAATGTTCACTCCTATAGAACACTATTGCTAACTTCTGAGTTATAAGCAAATGGCTCTCTTAAAACTCACTTAAAATCTCTAAGAGGTGCTGGGAGGCATGGTGGACAGTGGTGACAGTGACCACAGGGCAGGGAGGCAGAGCAGGGCAGATGCAAAGATGGTGAAAGTGTCAGGTCAACTCCTCCTTACTCTGTAAACTTAAACCTCTGGGTAAAGATGCGGGCCTCCTGACTTTCGTGCAAACCAGGTGGTGGCTAAATTCATAAATAATAGGTTCATGGCCCCTCCATGGTAACAAGAGTTTTGGAAAAAGGTCATTAAGAAAACTTAAAGCTCACCCAGAAATTTCCATACTTGAAGCCAAAATATATGAAGAGAGACTGTTGAGATCTTCTTTAAAAATGCCCTTTCTTAACCATGTTTATAGTAACTCTTCAAAATTTGGGACTGACATCTGCTTTAGAAGCTTCAATGCGACTGACTTCCCTCCCTCAACTTTATATATTCCACTACCAAGAGTATTAGTGGATGTGAAAAATGACTCAGTTCTATACATCACATTCTGGAGCTTTGTAATATTCACTGTTACGCCCATCAAATGTACATATTTTACTCCCTCCTGAATATGAACTCATAGAAAAGTAAAAAAAAAAAAGAGAGAGAGAGAGAGTTGAACTTTACTTTCTCAACCAGCTTTGCCAACCGATTTTAGTAAATTATAAACAACAAAAAACCCACTGTACTTAGGGAGAAACAAAAAGAGATGTTTATCCTCTGCACTAGAATGAAAGAGCCATGTGCCTTTAGATTCTTGTTTTCCTTATGGTTTCTCTAAGGAGTCTTTATAATCCTGCACTGACCTTGAACCACATTTTTCTTTTCTACAAGGTGTTTGGCTGTATATGAAGAGCAATTGCAACCACTACAAAAATAAACACTAACTCATGTAATAAAAAGTTTAAAGAAATAGAGATGAAAGAAATAAAATAGTGTATAAAAAGACATCGAACATATTTTGATCCATGTCTTTTAATTCCTCCTACTTTCCCATGGAATTTATGCAGGATCTCAGAGATTAGAGAGTAAATGCCTGCATTCTCTCAGCATAGAAATGTGGGAAATAATAGAAAATGGGATCAATGGGCTTGGACATGAGCTTTGTAACAAATGTGGGTCTAACCAATTCAAACTTTGTCAGTCAATTTGCTGTTTTGAGACTCATTTGAACTACAAAATAATCTCCAGAACTATATTCATAAAACTGATTAAAAGGGAAAAAATTTCTCAGTGCAGGAGGCATTTGTCTTGTTTCGGTCACTTAAAGCATCTACAAAAAGTCACACACACACACACACACACACACACACACACACACACACACCACAAAGCCAGTTCACTCTCTTTATTTAGAAAATACAAGAACCTTAGATTGTACCATGTACAAAGATTTAAAAAGCAGCGCCCAATCCATATTAAGAGTCCACATTATAACATCCAACTCTAAAAATGTTAAAGGCAGATTTTCATCCAGAAAATCAAAATCAAATTTATTAATTTTTGCTTCTTCACATGTTATCTTTAAGAAAAGAACATGCTAAAATAAACCTCAATGAAGAGTGTTGACATGTGAGAAATATGATCAATAAAGTTTCCTGCTGGAAATTAAGGCTTGTAAAATTTAAAGATATTTATGAAGCTAAAACATGTATTTATATAATATCATTAGTCTTTGTCAAATGAACTGAGAAATAATTTTAGGAATTAAAGACAAAGAAAAGTTATTTTTATTTTGGTGACCTTTTGTTATAGCAATTTAGTCTGTGCATTAACTTAAACAGTGGAAAAACTCATTTCTCTCTTCAATAACAGTCCAGAGTTGAGCTGTAGATAGGAAATGGGTAAATTCTGCTTTAAACCAGGGACAATTCCATTTATTCTGCATAACTGAGATGGATCACCACCACTTCAGTCACATTATAGCCCATGAAGAGAAAGAAAATATGTTCCTTTTTTAAAAAACATAATTTGGAATTTACACACATCATATCACATCACATTACTAATTTCCCATTGGCGGGGTTTAGTCAAATGTCCATGCACAGCTACAAGCTAGGAAGGCTAGAAAGAGTAGTGTTGAATCAAGCTTCCATGTGGCCAGGCAAAATTTAGATGGTCAGTTACAGAAGGGAAGAAAGCAACTTTGGATACTGGTAGATAACAACAGTCTCTGACAGGAAAGTAACTGCCTCTGGGAAGGGAGACTAGAGACTTCGAATATGGGAAAGAGAAAGACGTGCTTTCCTGGCGACTGTTTTGTATTTCCATACTGCATCTTGGGTAGCACCTATTCTATTCTTTGTATGCTTTAATTCTCTTAGTTATTTCGCTTAAAATTCTGTTCTTTAAAATAGTTTAACAGAGATTTTAAAAGAGTTAAAATTAGGGGCACCTGGTTGGCTCAGTCGGTTAAATATCCAACTCTTGATTTCGGCTTAGGTCATGATCTCGGCTCAGGTCATGATCTCAGGGTCGTGAGGTTGAGCCCTGTCTGGGGCTCCGTGCCGACCATGGAGTCTGCTTGGGATTCTCTCTCCCTCTCCTTCTGCTCCTCCCTCCACTTGTTATATAAATAAATAAATAATAAATAAATAAATAAATAAAATATTTTTTAAAAGGAGTTAAAATTAAATAAAAACATATAATGGCTTTTTCCAATGAGCTTTGCATTCTCAAGACTAGCTAAGGCTTAATATTTAGCCTTAAAACATACAAATGTACCTGCATGGGCTTTAAGACATATATTCACATACTTTTAAACATTTTTAGTAGAATTATTAAGATCACAATCTGGAACCAGGCTGCTAGATTCAAAACGTGGCATGATTGTAGCACCTATAACAGTGTGAAATAAAGCAAGTCACTTAATCATTCTGTCAGTCTAACTTCCTCATCTGTAAAAGGGGTCAATAAGAATTCCTTCTTCATTAATCTGTTGGGCAGGCTGAATGGTTTAATAAACAATAAAACATTTCTGACAAGTATTATCATTGTTGCTATTATTGTTATTAAAAATTATCATTGATTATTAAAAGATATCATAGCAAACATAGATAGTTGCCTGCCCAATAACCATTTTCTCCCTCCTTATTAATTCACAACTTCAACTTTATTCTATATGGCAAAGTATTCAATTAAAAACATTAACCTCCATGCTACCCTTGGAACTAGATATAAATATTTGACACTGTCCCGGCCAAAGAGATGAAAGTAGAAGTCACTCAGTAGGCATGCCAGTTAAGTCATTGTCATCTGCCCTGAAGCTAAAAATATAATTTTTTTAAAAAGCTTGTAAGCATAAGAAACCACTTACCAAATCCAACAGAAACTTACAAAGCTAGAACAACTTCTCTGGCCACTCTATCTTTGTAGTATTCATATTTTAAAATTCAGATTGTGGTTTGCAAAAATGAGATGCTTCTCATAAGACTTGGAGATTGTGTCTATAGAACATCTAAAATAATAAAGTGCTCTTTCATCTGATAGGTCAATACTATATATGTGATTCAGATTTTCATTTACTTAAAAGTTTATTGGTTACTCCTTGGAAAGCAAACCATCCTTGGTTTCCAAAATCAACATTGTCTCATTCTCAGTATCTACCAATAAAACTGATACTACAGAACTACTATCATGTTTATTATCATTTTTCTTCAGGTAAATATGAAACTTGTTTTTAACACATCTTTCTTATTTATTCCAAACTGAATAAATTCAGCTTTTCTTAAAAGGCAACTTAACACCAAATTAAAGAAGATACTATAATTTAGAAATTCAAAACAAAGGAAAAGAAGAGACAAAGGTTTTCTAAAAAGGAAAATTCTTAGTAACCTTGGCTTTGATGAACAATGCTTTTGTTTTAAACTCTAGTGTTCATTCTCTGTTCTAAAAATCAGGGATAAAGTAGTAAGCAAAACATATAGTTCCTGCCCTCATAAAGTTTATATTTTATGCAAGATAAAGAGTTAAACACTTAATTGCATAATGAATAATTTAATTACCATGGTAGTAACAACTAATCAGAAGAAGCATGGCTAGGTATCCAGAGAGACTGTTAAAGGCAGCCAGAACTTAGAGTTCAGAGAAAGGTTTGACAAGTAAATAATACTGAAATTTAAATTTAAATCTCAAGGATCAAGGACACACCTGGTAGGGAGGGGAAGGGCAAATGTTCCAGATCGAGTCAACAGTGTGTTTGAGAGCAATGCTATAGGAAGGCACACGGTACAACTGAGGGACCACAGAGCTTGCTAGAATGCAGCAGCAAAAAGGCAAGTTGTGTGAAATAATGCCTGTGAGGATTTCAGAATTTATACCAAATAACACTTCACACACTGTGATGACTAATGCTGTGTGTCAACTTGACTGACCTAAGGGATGCTCAAACAGCAGGTAAACATTATTTCTGGGTGTGTCTGTGAGGGTGTCTTCAAAAGAGATTAGCATTTGAAGGTCTCCTTCGCCAGTGCAGATGGGCATCATTCAATTCACTGAGGGCCTGAATAAAACAAAAAGGTGGAGGAAGGGGGAATATGCTCTCTTTGCTTGAGCTGAGGCATCCATCCTCTACTGTCCTTAAACATTGATGCTCCTGGATATAGGGCCTTTGGATTAAGACTTATTGCATCTTAAGGTCTCCCTTCTCTCCATCAGCACCCCTGTTTCCCAGGCCTTTGGACTTGGACTGAATTACACCACAAGTTTTCCTATTTCTCTAGATTGCAGAAGGTCAAGCCTGTGACTTCTTGGCCTCTATAATCACATGAGCTAATTTCTATAATAAATCTCCTTTTATCTATATCTGTATCTACATCTATTTCAATTCTATTACCTCAGGGTTTTGGGGGGTTTTTTTTGAGAACTCTAATATGCCTATATTATTGATTATCATTCATCCTGCTGTCATGGCTAGTGTATGCTGAATAACAAAAAACCACCAGATCTCAGTGGCTTAAAGTTATCATTTTTTATTTCTTATCCCCACTACTTGTCCACCAAGGTTAAAATGGAGACCCTGTTCACTTTGTGATATAGACTGCCAAGGCTGTATCTAGCTGGGACATTATATGTTTCTGTGGCAGAGAGTAAAGAAAGTTCTAAAAGGACTCAAATTGACAATATAATGCTAAGGCCCAAACAGCACAGATTGCTCTTGCTCACAGTTATTGGGCAGAATGGACACACAGTCAAACCCAATCACAGTGTGAAAAGAAATGTAATCCTACCATGAAGGCAGAAACACTGGTAATACTTGGTAAACAGCATTAATGATGACCACATCGCTGTTAAAAGGAAAAAAAAAAAAAAAGCTATATCAATGATTAAAGTGGAGGGTTAAAAACATTATTTTTACAAAAGTTCAGGAGAAAAGACTGAAATTAAGTAAAAAAAAAACAGTAAGAATAACTATAGAAACTTCTTCATGGTGAAATTATGCATGTTTTACATTTTATTATATATTTCTTTGTGTTTTTTAAATGTTCCCCAATAAATATTTATATTATTCTTGACTATAAAGAACAGAAAAAAAAAAAACCTCAAGAGTGACTAAAATAACATAGAAGTTCTTCAAAAAGTATAGAGGTAGTCATCAAGGGATGTTAGAATATCAAAATGTAAGGCATCTAGCATTTGTCCTATCTTGCTGCTCAGATGTGTATGGTTTCCTTCCACTAAGGACATCTCATAGTACAAGATGGTTGCCAGGGCTCCCGTCATTACTGATTTTCCAGGAAGCAGGAAAAAGGAAGAGGAGCAGAATCTCCCGGTGAAGATATTCCCCATAAATTAAGCACACTACTTAATTAATGCTAACATTCCCTTTAACCACTTGACTGGTAAGGTGGGCTGGAAAATGAAGTATTTACTCTAGATAAACATACATCACTCAAATATCAGAGATTCTAATACTGTGAGAAGATTTTTTTAAATTGATACCTATTATAACTTCTATTGGCCTCCTTATCTCTAACATCAATTTCTTTCTCGTCTTTCCTTCATGCTACAATCTGAGATATACTCATCTTTTTCAAATGGCTTATCTTTAATGGTTCAAAAAATAGTCCAAAATCATCTTTGTATACTTTCCTCTTATTCTCCTTGTCTTGTCTAGTGAAGTGAATACACACACACACACACACACATATACACTAAATTATAATATATCAAATTTGCTTTATTTTAAATAAAAGCACCACTTGCCTCCCTTCCCACCAATATAAAAGAAAAACAACTTAGACTTAAATTAGTGTAATCAAGTTTAAATCAGTCTCTGCCATGGAAATAGTAAGGTAATTTATACTTCATAGTCCAAAATGGACTTGGATGAAGGGAGAAGATACACCATCATGGAAGGGGAATAGGTGTGCTTGATCCTGGAATTGTTCTCCTTTGCTGCCCCATCTTATCTAGTATTTGGGCATTGATTTCTGTCCCTCTAAAATCCACTGGAGTGTCTACAGCTGGTATAAATCAGCAGCCTTGATCTTGGCACGAACAATGCCAGATGATTACTCCCAAGGCACTCAGCCACCTTCCCTGTTGACTAGGTCTTCCCCTTACATCTAACTGGCACTGCAGATCCCCTGAAGCCAGACAGTTATTGCAATTTAATCCATTTAAGTCCTATATCATCTCTGAAAATGGCTTATAGTATGACTCTATGTTCAGGCCTCCTAGAATTTTATTTTTAATTTATAAAGAGAAGCTTTGGAATGCAAAAATCCCCTTTCTCTTTCACCAAAGTTTAGTTAACGAGGCCGTGGTATCACTAAGAACTCAAGAAAATCAGCTTTAAATTTCAGAGCCCAATAAAGATTCATTTGTTTTGGGCATCATGTTCTTAATACGTGGCATGGAGAAGGTGCAAGGTCCTATTATTTAGAGGAAATTAAATATAAATCATTTTAATATTAAAAATATTGCCCCAATATATTCATTTCATGCTGTAACGCCCACATATAATAAATGCAGGTAATATTTTTGAGCATTTATTCTGTGCCAGACACTGCTTTTTTAAAGTGTTTTATAAAGTGCTTTATAAACTTCCCAACAAAATTATAATTGTTATCATTTCTATTTTTTAGAGGAAGAAACTAAAGCACAGATAAGTTAATTGCTCAAGGTTGCACAGACTATGTTCAGAGCCAACCTGGCTGCGTAGCATGGGGTACCATACTGCTTTTCACATGAATATGCTCCATAGACATAAATAACATCTATAGGCTAAGGAATTCTAAATTTAAATATCTAGGCTTGAAGTCTCCCCTAAACTTTAGACTCAAATATTAAGTGGTAACTTAATTTTCACTTGGATCCTTAACAGTCATCACAAAAATAGCTTCTTCCAAACCAAATGCCTGGTTTCTATGCACCACCTCTTCCTGCTTGCACCTGTCCTTAGAGCCTCATCATCTTTCCAATTGCTCAAACCAAAATAATAGGATCACTCTTGGCTTTTTTTTTTTTTTTCTCACATTCTGTGTCCAGTCTATCAGGAAATCGTGTTGGCTCTATCTTCAAAATACATCCAGAATCCAACCACTTCTCAATACCTCCATTGCTACCACCTGGTAGATGGTAGACGGTCCAACACACCATCATCACTCTTCTGGATTACTGAAAAAACCTCTCACCTGGACCCTCTGTTTCCACTCTGCCCCCATGGCAGCCAGGACAATCACTTAAAACATAACTCAGATTACAATGCTCTTTTGCTTAAAACCTTCTGATAGACTTCACATCACTCAGAGTAAAAGCATAAATCTTTACAACTGATTGTGTGACACTACATGGCCTGGCTCCGCTGCTCTCCCCTGCACCTCATGCTTTACTATCCTCCTTGTCATTCACTCAGCATCTCACTCATCACCTCTTCTCTTGTTCAACTCTGGAGCCCTTGGCTTCCTTGCTGTTACTCAAATGCACTAAGCATGTTTTTGTCTCTCAGTCACTGTACTTGTTCTCCCCTGGACCAGAGGGGTCCTTACCAAATATCTGCTATCTTCCTTCTTTCTTTCAGGTATTTACTCTTGGATACAGTCACTTTATCCAAGAGGCCTTCCTGACCACTCTATTTGACATAGCAATTCATGCACCCCCTCCATGCCTTGGTTCTTTCTATCCCCCTTTCTCTGTCTTTTTGTTTCATTGTATTACCATCTAACATATCATATCTGTTCACTGTTAGCCTCTTTACACTAAAATGTAAGCAGGAAATGTTCTCTGTCTTGAACACAGCTATATCTTAGCCTAAAATATATCCAGCACATGACAGGTATTCAAAAAAAATTTGTTAAATAAATTAACAGTGCACAGGGTCATACACAATATTTAGAATTTCACGGAAGTGTTTTATGTTCCTTTGTCTTTATGTGCTCTATTCCCTCTGCCAAAAATACCATTTCCTATTTCTTTCTTTGAGCAAACTGCTTGTACTTCAAAATTTACTTTCAGCTTTGCCTTCTCAAGGAAACCTTGCTCATATCTGGAGAATCGTGTTCCACAATGCTTACCTTCTGGTCCCTTTGTTGATTCACTTGAGGATCTCTCTACTAGACTACAACTTCCTTAAAATAATCCTGTTTTATATAATTTTCTCTCTTCTTACTTGATTCACAGCCACACTAATTGGGTAACTCCATACTTAAAGTTTCCTATTGGCCACAAGAAGATGATATCTCATTTACCAAAAGATGTCACCTACCATAGGAGGATTTCATACAGAAATCCCAAATCATGCCACTATTTTCCCAACCAAAGTACTAATAATGTAACGTGTATAATATGTAAAAATTTAATATTCTAAGGAATATCAGTCATCTTCACAACTGCAAAGCTTGTTTTACCAATAATTATCTATGGGATTATTAGCATTTGCCTTTAATAATTTCTTTACCTATAAAATTAAAAAGTTAGAATAAATGACCTCTAAGACTTCCCACTTTCAAAGGTTCTTTAATGTAATTAATAGTAATAGTCATAACCAATAACCATGAATTATAAATTGAGAATATATAGTATCATTGCACTGTATTTTTTCAGCTAAAATTAAAATAATCTGGCATCTTTGTGGCTCCAATTTTTTCCTTTTTTTTTTTTTTTTTTTTTTTGCAGTCAAGAAACTTGTTTATTTGACTTTGATGAGAGTGAAGGTGTCCTCTCCTTTTGTTAATTGGGAAAAAAACTAATGACTGTCTAGTAATTATTTTTCATCAAATTCTTTTGATTATGGATTTATTTTTATCAATTAGTTGGAAGAATCAAGTGTTCAGTGGAGTAGTTTATAGAAGTCTAGTAACACAATAACAAATGTTCAATTAAATATATATGAGATGTTAAGATCACGCACACAGATAAAGCACATACTCTTAAGAATTTAAACAGTATCAAGAGATACCCAGAAACTTCAAACAAACAAAGAGCAGAAAATCACCCTTATAAAATCCCAGATCTCTTTGGAGAATAATAGCTTAAAAGATTAGGCCAGGATAACAAGTCAAGTACTTCCTTGGAAGAACTAGCATATTTATTTAAACAGGGACAAAAAGAAAATGTAATAAACCGTCTAACTGCCTTGGGTCACAGCATGTGGCTTATAACCTAGACAAAGAAAAGAATTTGACAGATTCTACAGGTTAGTCATGATGGAAATAATTTTCATGATTTAGCTGACAGGTCCTTTAATATTTTTGTTGTAGATAAAGTGGAATGGAGAGATACATTACACTGCCTAGCATGCTTTCAGTCTGCTTTATTCTATAGCTTTAGTTTCTTCTCTCGTTTTCTCCCTTCATACTTGATCTTGTTCCCATTGGAAGTGAAACAATAAATCACCTGGTTTGCTTCCCAAAAGATCAGGATAGGATTGGAGTAAGATGGAGCACAAGATTCTTATTAATTTCCCTGGATCTATGACTGAGAAGACATTTGCAGCTCGGGAGTACTCTGCCTTTATGTAAGATTTAACCAGATTCTATGATTTTGTGGAGTCATACCAGATGGCTCATGGAGTCATCTCTGTCACTAACAGTGTAACTTTGGGCAATACACATAACCCTTCTGAGCTTTATTTTCCTAATGTGAGAAATGGGTATGAAATTGTATTTTTTTGGCAAATTTATTGAGGCTTAAATGAGATCAAGTCTACAAAGCACTTAATATACTGCCTTGTATATTTATTCTTTCAGCAAATATTTATTGAGTTCCTACTATGATCCATACTCTAAGCTACAGTAAACTCTCAGTAAATACTAACCATTTTAAGTTTATTATCAGCAGCATTAGCCTATCAAAGCCAGTAGAGAAACATTCCAAATAATTATTCATATTGCAATTTCAAGAGTCCCTTTGTTGAAGAGAGAGGAGTGGTAAGTAAAAAGTTACTTCAACCTGCTTAAAAAGGCATGTCTGGAAGAACAAGCTATGTTGGTGCCTTTTCTAAGTCTCTTTGTTAAGATTACTTGGATTAGTTCTGATTTTGAAAGCAAAACAAAGATTTGCAGCTCCATAATTAATATTTATTCATTTGGTATTTTTTAAAAGGCTGTATCAGGCTATTAGAGAAACAAACAAATGCAAGTTGTCTTAAAAGAGGATATTTTAAAACTAGTAAGGGAGATAAAACAAGTGTATAAAAAACAAAGTATATGATAAAAATTGCATCGATGGTATAAGACACTAAAGAAGAAAGCTATAGAAGAGTGTATACTAAAAATAAGCCATAATAGCTTCGATCGCTATGACTCCAATCTAAATTTGAAGCTAGTACTTAATCCCCTCCCCTCTCACACAATGTGACATCATAAATCCATCAGTTTTTCCAAATGGAATTCCCAAAGAGCAAATAGAGGGCCTCAACACTGCCATCCTTGGAAGCTGCTGGTGTTCAGACATTTTATGACTTTTCTTTTTAAATTGATTGTGAAGCCTCCATTTTAGTGAATTTCTTTGGTTCTGCTCCTCTTTCTTTGTAACAAAAGGATAGTTATTTTGAGTCAATCCCTTGACGCCAAGTGAAAAGAGAACAATCTTGTATAGGAGAATTAGACACATTTAGAAGCTAAATATGGCATTCCTGTTAAGCAGTCTTGGAAAATTTCAAGGCAAAGGGATTCATAAGGAAATTGCAGTTGGGAAGAGAATAACAAGCATCTGAAAGTCAGAGAATAGAATGAGAGGAATAGTTACAAGTGCAAGTATAGAATCAGATAATTGAGGCAAATCGTACACAGTGCTTTGAGATTTTCAGAAGAAAGTTACCACAATATATAAATTTTAAGTATTATCAGCTAACACTGAACCTTCTCAACATAATCAGCAGCTGAGAAAGGTATGTCCAAGAAAAGATCATAATGTAGCAACAATTCATTTAAACTTTTTGTTTAGAAAAAACATTCAGAATACCATCGATGGGTGATAAATGGGTAGTTACAGAAATTATTTGTCCCACCTACAATTAAGCCGAATCCATAGGCCAGCCACCTTGGAGCAATTTGTTTGCCCGTGTTCAGTCATGATCTCCATTAGATGGACTGGTAGCACGTCTGTAGAAAGGTAACTGTACATTTCAAACCATACGTGGCTAAGGAATAGAAATTAAATCATGTACCAATAGATTTTAAGACATTTCCCCTACAAAATGTTTCTAAATAATAACACAGAATTTAAAGCTCTATGAAGTACCTCTAAAAATAAATCCATGCTAGTTGTGTCACAATCTACACTGTTCCTAAAGATATCATCCCATTTCTTGTTAAAACTCTTGCTAAATCCCAGGCCAACTTATTTTCTTCCTCTGTAATTATTCTCAATCTCTCTCTCTCACTCTCTCTCTCTCTCTCATTTCTTTTATAATCTCATGGCTCAAATTACAATCTATTCTCTGGTGGTATATCTCCAATCAGGGCTCCTCTTCTAAAAAACTTAACCTTATATATTCCACTGCCTCCTCAATTTATCCCCCTGGATGTCTTACAGGCACTTCATACCCAACATATCCCAAACTGAATTCATGAGCTTGATCCCCAAGCCTGTTCCTCCTCCAGTCTCCATCATTCTACAAACAGGTGCATCATGCACTTACTTTCTTAACAGTCTTAGCAGTTACCTCTGACTCTCTCTACAGAACCATCCTACCCCCTGCCCCATCTAATTAATCACCAAATCCACATATTCTCCTCTAAATGTTTTGAATGTATCCATGACTATAATTATAATAAGAGAAAATATTTATATAGCATTTACTCTGTGACAAGCCCTGTTCTAAGTACTTTACATATATTAACTCATTTAATCTTGTCGATAACCCCATGAATAAGTATTATTGTTGTTACTATTCCTATTTTACTGAAGAGGATATTAAGGCCAAGATAAGTAAATTCCCCAATGCAGCCCAAGTGGTCTGGTGGAAATAGGATTTGAAACCAAATAATCTGGGTCCAGGTCCTATGCTGTTAACCACCTAAGCTAGTGTTACCCCAGCCAGAGTTGACACCAGAACATGGAATTCCCAAAGAGCATATAGAGGACTTCAAATTATCTGTGGAAGCTTTTGGTGTTCAGATGTGACATTTTCATTTTAGTGAATTTCTTACCTAGATTATTCAATATCATCCTAACTTGTCTTCCCTTTTATCCACTTTGGTGTTCTTTGGTTTATTTTGTTTTGTTTTATGTCCATCCCATATCTATTCTCCATTATAAGCAGAGTGAGCTTTTTAAAATTAAAATCTAGCTAAGATGTACATTAGCCAAAAAAATAAATCTTTCAATGTCATCCTATTGCTTTTAAAATCAAGGAAAAAGTTCTTAGCCAGACCTATGTGATTAGGCCCCTGTCAGCCTCTTCAGGCCTCTCTTCTGACACTGTCTGGCTGACTCCCTACACTGTGGTTTTGTATCAGCTTCTTGAATACAACATTTTCTTCCTAACTCTAGATCTTGAAGATGCTAATCAAGTCTCAGCTTTGCTAAATTCTACCTATCATTAGGTCATAATTTAAAAATCATTTCCTAAGGGAAGCTACTCTTGATATCTCATATATGTGATTTGATAGAACCATGCAGCATTCATATCAATTTTACTTAACTATTCATTTAACATTAGTCTTCCACACTAAACTGTATGTTTCATGAAGCCAAGAACTCCATGTCTATCTTGATTTCTGAGGAATCAGCAGTGTCAAGCATATTGTCTGGCACTTAGTAAGCACTTGATGAGTATATTTTAATGATTAAAGAAATGAAATACTTTTGTTTTTGTGCTTAGAAATGTGAGCCATGTTCACATAGAAAATATAGAAATTTTAAAACAATAAATTTACCCCCCCCAAAAAAAGACTGAACAAAAGTGATCATCACTATTAACATTTGGGTTTGCATCTTATGGGTATAGATAGCTTAATATGATTTGGTTTCAATGGCTAAATTCTACCCTAGTTCCTTCTTTTTTTCCTTCCTGAAACCAGGAAGTACCTATCACCATGTTTAAATTATAATTAGCAGATAATTACTGAGGTCTCAATTTATATACTAGAAATTTAAGTTTCAAAATGTGTATATGAAATGATCCTTGTTCTGAGACATCAAATGGAATACATTGTCTGACACATGATTTGATGGAATAGAATATTTGAATTTGTGATTGACCTGAAAATCAATATAAATTATTATCAACCCACGACAAGGCTTCTGTTCCATAAGATCTCATAGTCCAACTGGCAAAATGGAATGTATACATGGAAAGATAAGTAAATATACAACATATGCTAGGTGCCCAGATTAATCATTTGGACTACAGAAATTCAGAAGTTTGAGATATTGGCATAGGCTGACATAATCATGGCAGGCTTCATTGAGAAGGAAGAAGAGGAGATTCTACAATATATTTAGATTGACAAGTTAGATTTAGATGAGGTACATGCTTTATTAATCCTCCTTTCAATATTTTCTTATTTTGAACAATTATAATTCCTCAAAGAGTTTCTTTTTTCAACTCTATTTTGCATTATTTTTCTTTATATTGCCATTTCCCAAAGTGAGATACCAAGGAGTACTAGCGGCGCATGATGTTCCATACACACACACGTGCGCGCGCACACACACACAGATTTTAAGTTACAAATATGTTTGGGTCAAACATATTACAAACTATTTCTGTTTCTTGGACAACCATTAAGTTCATTAGCCAATACAAAGCTTTAAAAAAGCCTCAGAGTAAACTGTAGAAACCTGTTTAAATTTATTTAACCTGGTGAACCCCACACTTTTTCAACCATGGGCCCCATCTTTAATGAGATATCTAATAATATCCATGTAAAAGTATTTCATGTAAGACAATGAAACAGAAATGTCATATGTTGATTCTCAGAAATATAATTGGACACTCTTCCCCAGCAAGTATGTAGTTTGTCTATCTATATCTTGTCAGTTCAATAATCTGACTCTTTTTTTTAAAATAACCCTAATAATTCATGCTGTCGTACTCCATCTTTTTTTTTCCAACCTCATTGACTTCAATCATGTTTCTTTTTTAGCCATTCCAAAATTCCAATATAATTTTTCATGATTCAAGGCACCTCATCCAGCTTAATAGTTTATCACAGAGAGATTTGCAACTAAAATAGTTTTTGTTCTTTGAAAATTTTATGTCTAGTTTTCCATGCATGCCATGGGAATTTTACCTTCATTATGTGTCTCTTCCAACATACCTAATTAGAAAATATACCATTCTTTGTCAATGTCACAGAACATTCACACAAAACAAAAGGAAAGAAAAAGTGGAGTGCAAAATAATTGTCCTATTCCATTTCTCTGGTAACTTGGTGTTATAAACTAAGTAGTTTTAGGTCTGAAACATTAGGTTAACACAGTGACATAGAACAAAGAGGAAAAATAAGGGGTCATAAATGCGAAGGGAAAGAAACTTCTTATCTAGAAGGAGATTGAAAAGGTCTTTAAGAAGAATGGCAATAAGATACAGAAAAACAAATACACACAAATGTACAAACAACCCTAAATACTGGCTCCATTCTCCACTTCATGAATTTCATCTCCCTGTTCAAAGGCCAACTCAAATAAAACTTCTCAGAACTTACCACCATGACAGCACCCTCCCTCACTCTCTGGTCCAGCAAGAATTCTCTCCTTCATCTGCCTCCTAAAGCATTTTGTGCACATTGGATCTACTTTTTCATTAGAGTATATTTCAGGTTGCACTGCATATGGTGAGATGCTCTATGCCTGACTCAACTAGACTGTGGTCTTGTCAGTTTCTTCTCCCTTTGTCCCAGGACAGTGTTGCAGAGTGCAAAGCATGTGGGATTTGGAAGAGAACTAAAGTTAACTTACAGCTCTGTGACTTACTAGATGCAAGGACTTTTCTCAATAACCTCCACTGTCTAGTGGAGGACTAGGGGAAAATTAAATGAGGTAGCTTATATACAGTTCCTGATACATTGTAAATATTCTGTAAATGGTAGTCACTATTGGTCACTATTAGCTTTTCTCATAGTAGATATACTATCAAGGACAGAAGAGAAAAAGAAGGAAGGAAGAAAAATATGGTCCCAACTCCAATCACTCAGAGCTCAGTGCAGGTTTCCATTCCTTGATGAGGTTGAGCTGGACTAGGCGGGGGTGAGGGTGGGGGGTAGAGTTTATAGGGTACTAGGTGGGAAGAGGGACTAGCTAGAAGCCTCGCCCTGCATCATACGTCTAAAACTTTTACTGGGATACATGCGAGAGAGGGAAGTACTGAAAATTAGGAGTCGATATCCAATGTTTGTTGGTGGTAAAAGAAATTAGAAGAGTAACACAGAAGGCTGGCTGGGCAGACTGGCTTCCAGATTCTGGTATATGAATTAATTCCAAGGTGGTGGGGGTGTGGTACAACTATAAATATGTCTATCCAGATGGGCTTGGAAACTAAGGTCTTTTTGAGCCTGTATTTGGGAGCAGTCTGGTGAATACAGTTGCAACATGAATCTGGGGGAATCAGACATGGGAGAAACAAGATAAAAGCTGAAAGCGGAGGAATCTGTGCCAGAATCAGGCACTGTAAAATCCAAGAATTCCTGGGATGGAACCAGAGTGTAGAAAAGAATTCCATTTTTTTTAATCTGGTTTAGAGAATGAAATCCTTCAAATGCTTTTGGTCACCTGTGAATCCTCAGGGAGTGCCCGAGATCCGATTGCCCAGCCTATAGACTGGGAGCCCATTTAAGCGCCAAAGAACTTCCCATGTTCATCATGATATCAAACTAGAATCCAACAGGGTGCCATAAATGCTCTCACACTTTCCCAAATCTGTCTAGGATTACACTGATAAACATTCCCCTACAGTAGTACCAGATATGGAGCAGCACTAAGCCTATCTGTGGCCCTAGTAAGTGCTGAGGGATTTGGCATAGCCTCAGGGCAAGTTCTGCGTCTTCTCCAAAGAGGAGCTGAGTAATGACTTCGAACACCACAATGAGAAGAAGTGTTTAGAAGGGAAATGATGGCAAACCGTGGAAGGGGAAGTAGGAATGAAATTGTTGAAATAGAAAAAAGAAGAATCGCAGGGAAGCAAAAAGAAATTGTAATTATCATAAATTTTCAGTGTCAATTGGCATGAAAATATTTTAATATCTTTGAAGTGGGATACTAAGTTTGAGGTCATGTAAGAAAATTAACCAGCTCCCCCAAACCCGAACTGAATATGTGATCAACTGTTCATTCGCAGGGTGGTTGAAGGGCAATGGAAACGCCAAGGCGGGATTAACCCCCAGGAATGGGGGGAAAAGAAGACACTTGCCCATTTTAATTTGAGCTTGTGGCTTACCCACTTGCATGGGGGCCATTGCATTTCTGTTCCTTTTTACAGGAACTTCTAGAGAACAACTCTCTGCAGCTGTGTTGATGCTTTTTTTCTAAAAGGAAATGTCAGAAGACTGTCTCTTTAGTGCTATTTTAATTAGGCTCTGCTTGAAAGTATTGTGCGTGTGTGAATCTTGTGATCATGATCTTAATTAGGATCATATTTAGATTCAGGCTCAAACTGGACTGGATAATCATCTCCATTACCTTGTATTAGATATGAGGAATCAAGCGGGTGCCACTGGTACTGGGAGTATTGTACAAACAGAGGATCTTATTAGTGTTTTGTTCTTTCTAGTTCTTCCTGGTTTCTTTCCTCTTTCTGAAATTATGTGTGTTCAGGAAGCAGCAAGAGCATATGCATCAGCAATTTGGAGGGGGAGGGTGCGGGAAGAAGACGGGGACAGGGAGTAACAGCAGGGAATAGAGACCACGTTTTCAAAACATATTTCTAGTGCAACTATTCTCTGATGAGAGTCGCGTGTTCTCTTTCGGAAGGCAGTTGCTGCCAATGAGATGCATTGTTTCCCCAAGTCCTATTCGGCCCAGAATTCTATTAAAGTAAGGGTCATAGCTTTTCTTAAAATATCGAAGTATTTTACATAAGGAAATTTGATATGGCTAGAAAAAAATAATTGCTTCTGTCTTGAGAAGATGTAAAGGATTTGCTGGCCTATGATAATCTCCTCAGGAAAATATTTCTCTAGCTTAAAAATCACGTATAACTTATAAGTGGCCACTAGCTCTGAGGGGTTTTTTGTGTATTAATATATTGTTTTCCTTTTAAAGGTAATGAAAAATGAGTTTCTAGGGGTTTATTCTCTTGCTGTAGAGGACCGATACAAAAGAGAAGGCAGGTAGTGCCCCTGTGTGGCAGAAGCATGGCATAGCAAGCTGCCTTTCTCCGTGTAAAGAAACAAAGCCACTTCAGACTCACCCAGTCTCTCCATTTGTAAATTTCTGGTTGAAACTGAACTGCCAAAAGGAACAATCTTCACTAAGCCCGGGAACATAAATGATTAATTAGAGTGTAATATGTTTAAATAAATCTTACTACTGCAGAGAGCTTATACATACTCAGAAAATGATAAAGGTAGAGGAACTTAAAAAGCATCCACTTTTAACGTAAGAATGGCAAACTCATTACTTACAGAAACCAATGTTCTTGACCATGAAAAAAAATGTTTAAAGGGTCACTGGTGATGTATACAATGAGAAACACTAAATATATATTCTTTCTTTGTTCAATTCTTAGAACCTTAAATACTAAATAAGTAACTAAAAAGAAATAGTAGAGCAAGATAGTATTTTCTTGGAAACATTTATGATGTAGTCTCATAAAGTCAACTTTATTAGTGAATATATAAAAGGCAATTCCAGATAGCCCATTGATTAGGATGGGGAATATTAGTGGTTTAATAATTCCATCTGTTCATTTTGTCCGTTTATTTATTTATTCTTTTAAGATTTTATTTATCTATTTGAGAGAGAGAGAGAGAACATGAGCAGGGGGAGAAGCAGAGGAGGAGGGGTAAAGAATCTCAAGCAGACTCTGTGCTGAGCTCCTACACAGGGCTCAATCTCACGACCCTGAGATCAAGACCTGAGCTGAAACCAAGAGTCCAATACTTTTAACCAACTGAGCCACCCAGGTGCCCCTCATTTCATCCTTTTAAATGGTAACCCTTGAAAAAGGAAGAAAAGAAGGAAGGGAGGAAAGAGAGAGGAAGGGAAAGATGGTGGAAGGAAGAAAAGGAAGACGAAAAGAGGAGCTAAAAGAAAAATAGGCTAGTGGTATGAAAATCCCAATTTCTGGTCTTTCTGTGTTTCAAGACATAGAATAGGGCCCTGCATAAAGTAGGCACTTCACAAACTTTGCTGTTTATTCAATCCATACCATACCTAGTTTCAATGAAAAACAGAAAATTTAGCACCTCAATGGGCAGCCACATGACCAGCTAACCCTCTGGGGATTGGAATATCAAAAGGAATAAGGGACAACACATTTTGGAGGATGATTAGCCACCACCACAGGAAGGACACACACTGACCCTCATGTGGCAGATGAGGTTTTCTATGGTCTGTCTCTGCTCACCTCTGCAGTTTCACTGTTCTCCCATCAGAAGGTCAGTGGGATATTGGAGCGTGCTCTCTGATGTTCTACTATAGCTAAAGAGACCCACTGGGATCTAGCCTCTGCTCATTCTGTCTCACCTTCCCTCTCCCTTGACCCTCGTCATGCAAGGTTTTTATGTGCCTATATTTCCTCTGGATGTAACATACCATTCCACACCTCTAGACTTCTGCCCATGAATTTCTTGTCCCCTAATTTCTCCTGACTGATAGTCTTCATTGAAAACTCTGCTTAGGTGCACTATCCTTCAACAAAGCACCCACACATACACTCTCCAGATTAAACTACAAGACCTTTCTCTACTCTCTTAGTATCAAATCATTGTCATTACACTCTGCACATTAAAAAGAGTGCTCCTCTGCTTAATAAATTCGGGTTACATGAACTCAATAATATAAGAAATGGAACACAACAAAGAAAAGAATGCCAACTTGACTCATCATCCCCATATCATGAGTGATTGTGCTCTCCCAGTTTAGATGTAGCCTTTGAACAGTTTATTGGTCTATGGCATGTGCATTGTATCTGAAGCAGTGTTCTATGTTTACTTATAATGAGAAGTAAAATCCAAAATACATACATCCATATTCACAGTTTTTATAGGATGGAAAAGAAGCAAGAAGAGTTAAGGTCAGTCCAATCAACATTTACAGTTCTCACAATAACTGTAGGTATGTACATACAAACCATTCTGAACAAACGAACTTACATAAGCCCATATTTTCTCTGCCATCTAATCTTTGCATATATAAAAATAGTGTCTACATTGAAATGTTCCATTTACTTGACTATTTCCTTTACTAAACTGCAAACTCCTTAACTCAAGATTCATGTCTTATATTTCCTTATATCTTAGCACACAGAACAATACCTGGTATGCAGAATCATTTCTCACTATAAAAGCCTTTATAGAATACCAATTGGGTCACATTTAGAAGAACCTGCATAGCTTCACTTGCATAGCATCACCCATGTCAGTTTCCAGAAGAGATTTGCTCACCCTGAGTTCAGATGTCCCACAGAACTAGAAATCTGAAGTCCATAAATTAACCTAAGCTTTAAAGTATACTACTGAGGTTAATGTAGTAGTAGAATTTTCTAATATTGACATGTATGTTTCTACAAACATGAGTCCTGCTTCTCCAATGTAGGAGAAAATACCAAAATCTCCAGCCCCCTTTCTTTCTCCTACCCAGCCACATAACCTTATGTAATCTTGGTTCCAACAGTCAGGTCATCCTGACCTCTCGTGGGGAAGACTTTTCATTACTACAGGAACATGGGGTGGGTAAAATCAGAGACAACTGGATTTTGGAGGGACCACTGGACACAAGTTGAATTCCTGCTCCAGAATTGGCATCATCCCTGGCATCACTAGTAGTTGCAGAAAAACTTAATTCCTGAAATACACAGCTTGATGGTACCAACAGAACAGGCAAAATTTTCCTCATCAAGCCCAGTAGAGTATGAGGCATTGTTCTTAAAAGTTTGGCCTCCAGTCTGTTCCTCTAGACCTCCCAAGAATTCTGAAAACCTCTGCTATCTTTTAACACATGATCTTCAGTGTATGGTCCAAAATCAGTACCAGCAGCATCCCCTGAGGACTTATTAGGAATTTAAACTACTAAGCCCCACTCTAGACCTACTGAATCAACAATCTGTGTTTAAACAACCTTTCCAGGTAATTCTGAATGCATGCTCAAGTTCCACACCATTAATGAATCTCTTCTACTATTTGCAATTAAGAGTCCTGATTGGCGTATCTACAATCACTACTTTCCTTTGTTAGGAGACTGCATTTTGCTGGGTTACCTAATTAAAGATCTATGGTGTTTCAATGGCTTGGCAGAGTCAAAGAAAAACTAAAAAAAAAAAAAAAGAAAGATATCAGAGTACCTCTTACCTAGAAAATAAATAAAGACATTTCTTTTCAATATCTTTTATTCTAAATTGAGTCTGTGAAGTGAAACATTTTAGAAGGCAACACTATTGTGGTTTGTTTTTGTTTGCTTATTTAATTATCCAGAGTTTTTCATGAAGCGGTTCTTTCAAATTTTATTATTACTTGCTTTCTAAAGCACTCAACTTTGTCTGGAATCTGAGAATTGTTTCATTCAGTCACATTTTTCTATTGTGGAATTTAAAATTAAAATTTTGGAAAGTAGAGGAGCCTGGGTGACTCAGTCGGTTAAGTGTCCAACACTTGATTTTAGTCATGATCTCAGGGTCATGAGATAGAGCCCACTTGGACTCTGTGCTCAGCAGGGAGTCTGCTTGAGATTCTCCCTCTACTTCTCCCTCTGCTCCTCCCCTCACGCTCTCTCTTTCTCTCTCTCCCTCCCTCAAGTAAATAAATAAAATCTTAAAGAAATAAAAAATAAAAATAAAAATTTGAAAAGTAAAAAGGTAAGGTAATTTTTTTTAAAGATTATTTATTTATTATTTGACAGAGAGAGATAGCGAGAGCAGGAACACAAGCAGGGGGAGTCGGAGAGGGAGAAGCAGGCTTCCCGCAGAGCAGGGAGCCCGATGCGGGGCTTGATCCCAGGACCCTGGGATCATGACCTGAGCAGAAGGCAGACGCTTAACGACTGAGCCACCAAGGCACCCCAAAAGGTAAGGTAATTTTGATAATATCCTAAATTTAAAAATCTGAATACGTTTTTAGCTAAAATGGGAAAGAGGCAATTATGAAGTTGCATCTAAGGTGAAAAGTGAAGGAAGAGCCATTTTGCCTTAAAACATCATCCTACCTGGTTGTTACTGTGTCTTAAATTATCTTATAAGTCATAAAATCTCAAGCTAGGAGAGATTTCACAAGTGACCACATTAGACCATCTTTTAAAATGTATTTGTTCTACATTTGGACACTGGCAGTCCAGTCTAATCCAGTACCATCATTGAGAGGAACAAATTAGGGGCACCTGGGTGGCTCAGTCAGTTAAGCGTCTGCCTGCAGCTCAGATCATGATCTCCGGGTCCTGGGATGGAGCCCCACGTTGGGCTCCCTGCTCAGCGGTGAGTCTGCTTTTCCCTCTGCTCCCCCCCCCACCCACTCATGACCGGTCTCTCTCTCTCTCTCACTTTCACTCTCAAATAAATAAATAATAATAAAAAAGAACAAATTATCTCATGGAGACTGCACCCTTCTTAAACAGTTCTTATTGCTGAAACATTCTTCCTTATACTGAGTTACTGTCCATCAATCTGAAATTTCTCATTGATCTGACTTCTCCCCACTGGTCACACCAAAAATTTCTAAATGATAACAATTTAAATATTTTTAGATGATGCCTTTGGTACATCCTATTCTTTTTCTTTTTTAAAGATTTATTTATTCATTTTAGAGAAAGAGAAAGCACGAGTGGGAGGGGCAGAGGAAGAGGGAGAGAGAATCCCAAGCAGACCCACTCAGTGCGGAGCCCCACACGAGGCTCAGTCCCACAACCCTGAGATCACAACCTGAGCCCAAACCAAAAGTCAGACACTTAACCAACTGAATCACCCAGGAGTCCCTGATACATCCTATTCTTGTCTCTGGGCCATATAGCTCTATTCCCTGAAGTTCAGGCCAGAACCCTCTCATGCAACAGAGTTTGAAGGCTTTACATTCAGTTTCTTTTGAACGTGTTTCAGTTTGTCTACCTTGAGAAGTACATTATTCCTGCAAAATCTGAGCAGTCTTAAGAAAAGCGGGTATGTGCCCATCTTCATTCTACATTCTGTTTATTCAACTGATGCATCCCCTAAACTCACAGTAGCTTTGGGGACATCCACATCACATTGTTGACTTCTAGAAATATGACTGTCATCTAATACCTCTAAGCATTTTTTACACATTCTGCTCAGAAGCTACAACTTCATCATCCCCAGAAAGTGCAGTTATATTTCTGTTTTTTGACCCAAGTACAGGACTTCATATTTATCCCTGTTAAATTTCATTATGTTTTTTCACTTCAAAATGTTTCACCCTGTCAAGATCTTTTGGGATCCTAATTCTGCCATCCAACACATTCTTTATCCCTCCTAGCTTTGTTATCTGCAAATTTGATGAGACTTCCCTCTTTAGCTTCACCCAAGTCACAAATTCTGAAAGGAGGGAATATGACAAGACTATGGAACACAACCCTAAGACTGTCAATAGAAATTTCTCTCCAGATGGGTGTTTATCTATAAATCAGGTCCTTTGGTTAATATTCTGTCAATTATTCACTTAATTATAAGACACTTGATTCATACCTATCCTTCTTATCCATGAGAATACATGATATATTTTGCTAAGTTCAAACGCTCCATGTCAAATGCTTTATTACCAATCTATTAACCCTATCAAAGAAGGAACTGAAGTAAATGTTAGCAACCACATGGTGATCCCTAGTGACTATCACTTCCTATCATTTTCTAGGATTCTAGGATTAGAATCCCTGTTAGTAA
The DNA here is from genome assembly GCF_004348235.1 of Phoca vitulina. Taxonomy (NCBI): domain Eukaryota; kingdom Metazoa; phylum Chordata; class Mammalia; order Carnivora; family Phocidae; genus Phoca; species Phoca vitulina. The sequence continues at coordinate 6,002,464 of NW_022589778.1, forward strand.
AATTATTGAGTCTCATGGCAAAAGTACATGAGCTGAAAGGAGATAAGCCAGTCAGTAATCATAAATCATCTTTAAAGATTAATCTTTTTAAAAACAGTAAAATGTATTCTTTAATAAAGTAAATATATATGTATGTACTTAAGCAGAAAATACACATATATATGTGTAACTTATTTTATAAAAAGTAGAACTTTTCTGATTAAAATTAGGGTTAGGGGTGGAGTACCCAGAATCACTGGTTTGAAACTCCAAATCCCTGCAGCTCTTCATTAGACTTCCCTGAAGAATCCCTAGGAAGTATCAGAACACAGTTTAAAAAGCAGTGTTTTAAGCCATTTTTAGCCACTTACCAATACGAATTGGTTTTTAAGTTAGCCTTCCAAAAAGCAGATAGCTGTGCACAGTGTCTTAAAACAAAAGTACATTTTGGTGAGACAGAGAAAAGGGAATACAGATAGAGATCTAAAAACAGGGATCATGGGGAACCCTGGTGGCTCAGTCAGTTAAGCATCCAACTCTTGATTTCAGCTCAGATCATGATCTCAGGGTTGTGAAACTGAGCTCAGTGGGGCTCTGTGCTGGGCATGGAGCCTGCTTAAGATTCTCTCTGTCCCTCACCCACCACCCTCTCTCTCTCTCTCAAAAAAATAAAAATAAAAAATAAAGAGTAAAAACAGGGATCATGTCCAAACTCTCCAATTCTTTAAAGGATCGGTAAGGTAAGATTCCTCTGAATTCTCTCACTAACCAAATAGCTAGCAGGCCAGCATATCCCTTCACATTTTAGCCACAGCCTTGCTTCACAGATGAAGAAAGAGCCTTCAAACAATTACAAGGCAAACATGTAATGCAAATTTTCGCATTCACCCTACAACAGGAGCTTCTATGTCTTTTATTCCATAGACATCTTTTGAGCACCTACCATGTGCAAGGCACCCAATTAGGTACTTTTGAAGACGGGAGCATCCTTCGGCATCACAAAGCCAGTGAGATACACATGAAGAAACTGAGACTCAAGGCATCTAAGCCTCTTGCCCAAGTTCGCCAACTAGTAAGAAGTGCAATCAGGATTTAGACCCGAAAAAGATCTGGCCCCAAGTCTCAAGAGGCTCCCTGTATAATCAAAGAGATAGTTATGTAAATAAACGATTGCACAGATACTGCATCTATAGGTTCATACTGACAGCTCTCCTAATTTAATCAGGGCTTTCTTCACGCCGGAGAGAAGCATAGAACATGAAAGGCAGAGCAGGCAACGACCAGGAAATCTGGTCCCACACTTAAGAAAGGCAGGTGTTGGTTGCCATCCTATAGAGAAGACAGAATGTACATTTCCTTCACGTTCTATGCATTTGAAGTGCTGTCACCTAATAGGCAGCTGCACTGAAGTATGCTCACGACATCTGCTTTAAAATGCCTTGCCAGAGAACTACTTTCGAGACTCCACTCTTAAACATCTCCAAGGCTTCTGTTAATGCTGTGGTCCTGAAAATGCTAAAAAGACATTAAATCATATTTATGTCAATGGCAGCTCTTAAGGCCTTGGTTAATTTTTTTCATGGCAGCAAAGGGAAAGAAACAGGACCTGCATTTGGCACCAACACATCGCTGGCTTCCTTACTGTGCCAACAAGCCTGACTTGAAGCATTTGTAGCGGCTTTCAGCTGCTGCAGACCACCTCTCTGCAGCTCAGCAGATGGTTAGAGCAGTAGCGAAAGCAACAGAAGCCATTTTAGGCTCCAGGAAATGTAGCAGGTGTTTCAGGTTCCAAAAGAAAATTATGCCCAACTTTGCCTTTCATCATTTCTTTTTCTCCTGATGTGTGAGATATTTTCTCCCTATCTGTTGCCTCTGTCTACACCTAACATGGTAGTAGAGTATGTCATTTAACTTGAGAAAAGGTTATAAATGTGCAGGGATAATTAAGGAAAATTCTTCTGGGTATCTTACGTAGAATGCTCTCTGTTAAGACATTTTCTACTTGGGGCTTATGGTATTTCCTCCTACGAATGCATAACTTCACCTTCCCATGAATCCAGAGTTTGACCTGAGAGGAATCACAGAGGATTTGAGATCAGAAGTGTTTTAATGAGTAAGTACAGGAACGTCTGGGAAAGTAATTTTAAAGAAATTAGAGATAGAATTATTTCTATAACTAGTATTCAGGGCTTTTGAACTAGCACCTCTTCTGTATGTGCTATTGTGCTCAACCAAGAGGAACTGTTTCAATACTACTTCCTCCTGCTTTTCATCCTTTTCCAGGCCACTCCTTCCCAGGGTCCTCATGTTCCTGCCCTTCGATAATTTTACTATTGCACAGGGTTCCTCTATGGGGCCTCAATGCTTGGCATTCTATGAATTCTCCCTGGGTGACTTCATCTAAACCCCTGGCTTCAACTACCATCCATATGCTGATGATGGCTGGGGTAGCCTTTGTTCCAGATCGACATAACCAGCCAACTCAAACCAGTGAATTCCAAGTTTAACCAGCACCTTCTCTTCCCCCTCCCCACACCAGATTTACTAAGGGAGGAGCATCACCATCCACCCGGTCCTCCAAGCCAAAAACCTGAGAGACTATTGCTTTCTGTCCCTTCACCTCAAACTAAATATGTCACCAAGGTTTGTCGCTTCTTTCATAGTACTATGTCTGAAAAAAGTTTTTTGTACTTTTCATTTCTACTGCTATTGTTCGGGCCCTCACCACTTCTTGACTGGTTTGGATGCTACTAGCCTTTCCACTTGACTCCCTGTTTTGTTCCCTTTTTATCTAAAATGCAATCCAAACATGTTACTCTCCTACCCGTCTTTCACAATTTCCCATAACCCTCATAATCCAGCCCCAGCCAACTTCTCTTCCTCCCTTTCCTAACATTCATGAGCTCTATACTTAAGCCACATGAACTACTTAGAGTTCCCCTTAAATTCTAATGTATTATATACCCCCATGTTACTTCTTCTGTCTAGAATTAGGTACCTCTCTTCTAGGTAGCCTCACTATTGTGGGAGTTCATGTATCACAGCCATTAACTCTATATCCTATACGAAGGTGGAAGAACAAATTGGTAAGCCATGTGGGTCCTGGGGGCAGACAGATTCTCGTGGAATTCTCAGTTGTGTCTTATACTAGTTGTGTGCTCTTGAGCAAGTGTCTTCACCCTCCCTGTGCCTTTGTGAGTCTCATCCACAAAATGGAATTAATATGGCTCCTATAGTTTGGGGTTATTGTGAAGCTGAAAGGACATAAGTGTAAAATGTTTGGAATGAAGCTTGGTGTATTCAGAGTGCACAGTAAGCTGCTGTTATGGACATTATTGTAATGATCAGTTTAGTTTTTTGTGAGCTCCTTGAAGGCCGGGCACCTGACCTTCACCTCCGTACCACAGTGCCAGGTGCTTACTCAACAGATGTTTCTGTGAATGGGTTAAAACGGTTCTTTAAAAATCATTTGTGAAAGTCATCAAGGATAGTCAAGACTCTTTTACAAGAAGTATTTGTTACTTCTTGTAAAACAAAGTTAGCTTTGTTGGTTTACCACTAACTGTTTTGATAGTGGATCCTAAAATGCCTAAAATGTTTTTGTAATTTTTCAAAAAAGATGCTCCGTAAAATTGAACTGAAAAAAGTCTAGACATCTCTTGAGCCCTCATTCATTATTTTTTATTCTATTATTGCCCAGCAGCTTACCCCAAATTCCTTGAGTTAACGTATTCTGTGTTCTTTCATCATTTTGCTTAGAATTTATTTTTTCAACATCCACCATGTACTCTGTTCACTAAATACCTCATTATGGAAAACAGTCTTCCCTTTTAATCACCATCTTTATGATATTGCATAGATTGGATATTGCATAAGAGAATGTGGGGAAGAGAGGTATTTGAGGAAACTTATTCTGTAAAGGAAGGTGACCACACTCAGCTCCCAAAATCATAATGTAAGACTACATTAAATATAAAAGCATCAGTTCCCTACTGATAACATATAGTAAAAAAGAATAAAAATAATAGTAAGTGCCCACCACACAGCCAAGCATATAGCAATAAATGTTAACTGAAATCAAATTTAGAGCCCTTGCCACCCTGAATGATTCTGTGAAAAGCTATGTCCAAGTTTATGACGGTAATAGCATTCACACACACTGCAGGTACACCATTTATTTGTCTTTAAAGAGTTTATTTCAATGGCTGAAGTCCACTGAACCAAAGATAAGCAACAGAGTACAACTGGTCTACTATTAGACTTCACTGTATGTAATGAAGGTGTTATTGCTGAACTGTTGGTGTTTATCACATTAGCTGGAAAGGAAACAGTCCCTTCCATTAAGATGTTAGATTGGATTCATCACTGATGTAAAGAGCATCATAAGCAAACACCCTGCTAAAAAACAATCTATTGACTAAAACATTTATTTACTGAACAAATGCAGAGACTCCATTATATTCCATTCTAGTCTAATTAAATCTAAACTATGTAAATTAATTAGGATAGCTAGAAAAACATACATTTCAGATTTATTAAAAGAAAAAATTGACAATATTTTAATATATCTTAATGTAAATTTCTTCTCTACACCTAAGCCAGATAATACCAATTTTCATAATCATCAGTATCTTCATTTACCCATTACATATGTGGAGGTTCACCATCAAGAAAATAACCGATGGTACTACAATTAGAATGATGATAGCGGGCCAGTAGATGACATTCAAGAGAGTTGATCAATCATATTTCATGACTGCTAGAGTTCTTCATATTTTAATGCTTCTATTGCCTTTCCCTGAAAGACTTCAACTGGAAAACTCATAGTCATACTTCAATACTCAATTCAGCTCTTACTTCCTCTAAAACTTCTCCAACTGACTGAAGTTGAGTTAGTAGCTTTTTTTCCTTTCGCCTTTCTTTTTTCTTTAGCTGGGTTAGTGACCACTGAAACATTGTGTTTCTATTTCAACTGCAGTACTTATCACATCACATTATAATCTACTGATCTCTCTCTCAGTTAAACTGGCATTCTTTGTTTGCCTAATACTATACAGAATGCCAATCACACAATGGGCATGTGATTAATATTTATGAATGAATAAATAAATGAAGGAATCAATCATTGGGCTTTTTAAAATAACAGACTTTAATTAGAGTAGTTTTAGGTTCACAGCAAAATTGAGTGGAAAGTACAGAGAATTCCTGTATATGTACTCCCTATGTTCCCCTCCCCCACTATCAACATCCTACACCACAGTCATACATCATTTGCAATCAATGAACCTACATTAACACATTATCACCCAAAGTTCATAACTTGCATTAGGTTTATTGTTGGTATTGTTGGTATTCCATTGGTTTGGACAAATGTCTAATGACATGTATACAGCATTACAGCATCATACAGAATAGTTTCACTGCCCCCCAAATCCTCTGTATTTCACCTATTCATATCTCTCTCACTCCTCCCAAGACCACTGATATTTTTCCATCCTTTTCCAGAATGTCATATAGTTGGAATCATAAGGTGTGTAGACTTGTCATATTGGCTTCTTTCACTTAGTAATATGCATTTAAAATTTCTCCATGTATTCTCATGGCTTGATAGCTCATTTCTTTTTAGCACTGAATAATAAGCCATTGTCTGGATGTACCACAGTTTATTCATTCACCTATTGAAGAATATCTTAGTTACTTCCAAGTTCTGGCAATTACAAATAAAGCTTCTATAAATTTTCATGTATAGTTTTGTGTGTGTAGACATAATTTTCAATTCACTTGGGTAAATAGCAAGGAGTGCCATTTCCTGTAGTAAGAGTATGTTTAGGTTTGTAAGAAAACACTAAACTGTCTTTCAAAATGACCATTTTGCATTCTTACCAGCAGTGAATGAGAGTCCTATTGCTTCATATCTTGCCAGAATTCAGTGTTGTCAGGGTTTTGGATTTGGCCATTCTAATAGGTGTGTAGTGGCATCTCATCATTGTTTTTCATTGCAATTCCTTAATGACATATGATGTGGAGCATTGTTTCATATACTTACTTGCCATCTGTATATCTCCTTTGTTGAGGTGTCTATTTAGGTCTTTTGCCCATTTTTTAATTGAGGTTTTCATTTTATTGTTGTTGAATTTTATTGTTGTTCCTTATATATTTTAGATAACGGCTATCAGATATATCTTTTACAAATATTTTCTCCCAATCTGTGGCTTGTCTTCTCACTCTCTTAAATCATTAGGTTTTTATTTAATTCTATAGGACTTCTGTTCCATACTTCCTGAAATATAGTCTCACAATTGAGGACTTTGAGGCTGTGCCATTCTAATGTTTCATGCTAGGATCTACTATCAAATCACTATTCCATACCAAACAGTTCTCAACAAGAAGCACCTAGAGCATCTGATATGGTTGGTCTGGAATGCGATCAGAAGACTTCATGTTTTAAAATCACTACAGGTGTTTCCAATTCAAGTGGCTTTCAAAGAACACTTCCAACAGGACACATCACCTCCAAGCCAGGAGGTGACATGGAGCAATTTCGTTCTGGTAGTAAAAATATGCAAAGGCTGCAGGTGAGTCAGGAATACCTTATAGCTCTCTCATTTATAGTAACTTATTTAACTATTCTTTTCATCTTTCACAGGTTCATGGTTTTCTATAGTCTGGGAGACTGCAGTTCATTATGTGCTTCTCAAACCTTATGGCAACAGATTATACACATGCTATGGCAACTGATAACCTGCATAAGGATTATTAATTAAGTCTATCTTTTTCTTTGGATCTCTGACCTCAGATCAGACCCATATGTACTTATTGATCCTCTACCATATATCTGGCACTGTGTAAGGTGCTGAGGACTCAATGACAAAAACAGTTCTATATCTCATGGTGTGTACAACCTAGACATTCTTTTCAGGTCTTCATTCACCATCCATCTGTCCCACTTCAGGCTGGCTTGTTCATTTTTAAATTATAAATTCCTCCAAAGTAGAAAGCACAGCTTATACACTATGTTTCATAGTGCCTTCACTTATTTGACTCTTCTGAAGAATTAGCAATATAAGCAAAGAATAAGCAAGAATAAGCAATAAGCAAAAGCTTAAAAAAAAAATAACAGACACCCATGATTCCACCATCTAGGATTAATTACTAGTACTTTGTTACTTTTCATTCAAGATTTCACTACTTAAAGGACAGAAAATATTACAAATAAAATTGGAGTCTTTTTTTGAAACTCTCCCCCAGTCCCATTCCCCTCCCAATACCTTACCTTCTAATCCTATGTAATTGCTACCAGAAATTTGATATATAACTTTCTAATCTATTTGTGTATTCTTCTAATATAATCTATAAAAATTATATATAATATATGCAAAATTATAATTCTGTATATTCAAAATGTACACAAATACCACCATATTGTAGATCTAGTTGATGTATTTATGTATTTATTTATCTCACCTTGTTCCACAAAGGAATTTAGATTATACCAAAAGTTATATATTGAATTTAAAATTTTATACTGAATTTTTAAAAAAATCTGTGATCTGATTATTTTCTAATGGGTCAACTCTACTGGCATTGGATATACAAAATCTCAGCTAAAAATATATGGATTTTATTGTAGTGATTTTTCACTAGAAAAATCTAGATTGTGGTTGTCTAGATTCTTTCAACAGGATTCAAAATTATTTCAGTCTCCTCATCAGTGTTGTAATTAAACTTAAAAATCCACATCTGAAAACCTTACCAAGATCTCCTGTAAAATGTTACATAAAAAAAAAGTTATGTCCCTAATACAAGCCAGAAATTATAAATGAAACAATGCAGTCCTTTAAAGGATAGAATCTGCATCAGAAAACAAATGTCTGTGAAATAAATGTAATAAAGATAATTATTGGAATAATTCAATATAAAAAATACACAAAATTGCAATTTGCATCTCTGTCAACTTTATAACTTGCAGAGTACTTTCATATATATTACCTTACTCCATCTAAAATACTGATTAAAAGAATGGAGATATAAAAGCAGCCACAGTTTTTACCTGGTTGCATGCAGCTCAGCATCCACAAGTCTATTGGGCTCCCTTCCTATCTGATGTAGCTACATTTTAGCTTATTAGTTATGTAGTTAGAGATGCTTTTGCTTCCCCTGATGGTTTCTTTCTACACAAGTTAATGAAGCATGACATATGGGATGTAATCAAAATACATCTTTATTTTTGACTCCCACTGCCCCTTTAAAATTTATTCAGTAGTGAAAGATTTTTTTTCTGACCCTAGATTAAAAATCTGTAGGACCCATGACTTTCAACAGTTGTACAACCACTTTAAATTCAAAGCACAGGATAGATTAAAAAATTAGAACATCCTGTCCATGTAATGATCAATACACTGAACTTAATTTAAAATAGGATTGTCTCCCCTCCTGCAGCCCTGACTGATACTGAGCCTTGGAGAAGGGGGAATACTAGATTTCCTCTGTTTCTCTAATGCTCCTCTCCCAGCATGTTAACCTTGGCTTCAGGCCTCTGCATGATTGTGGCACAAAGAGAAAGAAGAGAGAAGATAAGAAAAGACATGCTAGACATTTGGAATGGATTAAGAAGATGTGGTGTATGTATTACTATGGAATATTGCTCAGCCATCAAAAAGAATGAAATCTTGCCATTTGCAATGACATGGATAGAACTAGAGAATATAATGCTAAGTGAAATAAATCAGTCAGAGAAATATAAATACCCTAAGATTTCACTCATATTGGAATTTAAGAAACAAAACAAATGAACACAGTGGGGTGGGGGAAGTGATGCAAACCAAGAAACAGACTCAACTCTAGAGAACAAACTGATGGTTACAGGGGGGAGGTGGGCAGGGAGATGGGTTAAAGGGGCGATGGGGATTAAGGAGGGCACTTGTGAGGAGCACTGGGTGTTGTATGTAAGTAATAAATTCCTAAATGCTACACCTGAAACTAATATTGCACTCTATGTTAAGTAGCTGGAATTTAAATAAAACTTGGAAAAAAAATAAAGAGTATTTAGAGCTCTAAACAAACAAACAAAAAAGACTACAACTGGAACTCTCACAATTGAGTTTTGTGGCATCTGGGTCTGCAGCATGTTTAAAGCTGACTGCATCATGGGGCACTTTTGCTTACTGCGAAATCCTAGTTAATCTTTACAAGGAGATGTGACAAAATCATTCATCATCAGGGTTAGTTACAGCAGCTACCTGTGAAAAGGATGATGCAACAATGCTATAAAAAAATCCTCCTGTGTCTCACACCTGCTCTTACTGAGCCTTTCTTTGGCACATTTTTCTTTCTACATGGATATCTGAAGTATCCCCTGCTCAGAAGTAAATGACCCTTGTTCTCTGTATTTCCAGAATTTTCACAAACTAAAATGACCTCTGAAAGAATCATTTTTAATCCATCCATTGCCATCTACAATATCAAAATCCAGCATAGGCTGGGGGACCAGACTGCCTAAGTTCAAATCTCAGCTTTTCTGCTTACTAATCAACTGACACTGGGCAGTTCCTTAAACTCTCTGTGCCATAGTTCCCTATCTGTGAAATAGGGAGGATGATAATAGTATCTATCATAGAAGGCTGTTTTGAGGATTAAATGATTTAATACATGTGCAGGGCATATAGTAAGCATCAGTAGACATCAGCTCATGTCAAGGGGGCTGAGCCACTGTAACAGAATGGATAAAGAAGCCACTCATGGATCATTTCTTAACACTACATTTCCTTAGAGGATATTATTTAGAAGCAAAATGTTTAAAATCCTATTAAAACTATTTCATTTTTTTCTCCTTCTTCCAGCATTTAAATTCCTATTTAATAGATAAATGATTTTGCTTCTAAGGTTTTACAGCCAATTGTTTAAATAAAGAGAAAAAATTTTTAAATAATTAGGAAAGTAACAGGAGTGGGAACTGTGCTAATACCTTTATTAGTTAACTGCACGAGAAACTTGCTTATTTGGATCATGTGATCAAAACCAAATTATGCCACTTATTTTTTGGCAGAATGCCCTAATTCCAAGGTAAAGTATCTAAAGGAAATAAGGAGAATTTGGGGTGTTGGGGATTTGGATGAAGTCTATATTATGGGAATATTACAGCAATAGCACACAATATAGTGTAGCAGTAAAGGTGACTACACAAAAATGAAATTACTGTGACATACGTGAGAATGTTAAAGTATATCCAAATCGGTTAGTGGCTACTATGTCACATTCTTTATACAAAAATGTTAGAACTGGTTACTCAAAAAAATTTTGCTTCTTCTTTGGAAAAGCCTGTATGAATTTATCATTGAAGACTGACCACTGGAAGAAGAAAAGTCCCCTGGTGAAGTGTTTTAACCATCTAGCAACATGCATATGCATGACAAGTTTTTGACATGACATATGGATGCTCACCTAAACTGCCAAAATGTATCCTCAAATTATTCTCATTCAAAAATTGTGTTGCTCTCATTATGGTAATTTTTGTTAAAGCTTTCCTTCCTTCCATCTCCTATGCACATTCCACAAATGAGTGGAATGGCCCACAGATACTTTAAAATCATCAGTGTCTAGATCACCAAGCTGTATCCTCAAAGATTTGTGCATCCTTTTGTATTAAATCATAACTCCCATTGGAAATCATTTATTTCAAAAGTCATCACAGTTTCATTCCAATTCCATTACAGGATTTTTGCTTACCATTAAGTGGGGGAGAATCTCCCATTGAAAACAATAAACATGGACACTGATTACTGGTCAAAATACAGATAAATGATTCCCATCCTCATGGCCACTTTGGATAAAAATTCCTCCAAAAGATCTGGTCTAGTGTTTCATCATAAGAAATTCAGGGCAAATGTCTAAAGGCATTAATTCCCATAATACTTCACGGGATAAGAAACGAGGTCCAATATCCCTAACCAAATAGTCACTGTGTAACATACACCAGATATTAAATTCAATTTTCTGCTTGGGTAAAATGGAATAATAGTTTGCCTCCTATTCCTATCTATGGCTAAGACTACCAATGCCACTCAAAAAAAAAAAAAAAAAAAGCTAAAACTTCAAAATAGAGATGTTATTGATAATTTCAGTAATCATCATTTAAGGGTCTGTAAGTTTTAAATATCTTCAAATAGGCATCAATCAAAAATAATCATTGCTTAAAAAAACAAACAAACAAACAAAAAACATCACTGGTACTAACTTCCAGGCATTCAAAAACATTCTCTAATAGGCTAAGGCAACCAGGTCCCCATACCAAGTTAGCTTTCAAAAAGTTTAGGATATAACCTGTGAATTATAAACAAAGCAAACATAATTTTAAACAATCAAAACCTATTATCCTTATCAGGAAAAAAAATGTGTCAGAGGAAAATGAGTCACATAAATAAAATTCAGAAACTTGCATATGCCAGCTTTAAAGTCTCAAGACGTGTGTTAATATACTCAAGCCTAGCCACATGCTAATTATATTCATCCTCAGTATGGATTTCAGAAAGTGATACAAACTGCTTACCAGCTCAGATACATTTTCTTTTATTAATATAGCACTTTTAACATTGAAAAAAATAGGGAATAAAGGAGTCATAGCTATCTTTGCCTTCATACACTCTAATCTTACAGGGTTTGCCTATAGCCAAAATGCAGATGCACAGCTAATTTCAGGCCTACCAGCCTTGACAACACTCTCCTTCATAAGCAGCTGGTGATTAACCATATGGGAAAGTGTGATTGAACTCCAGATGGAGTTGACTTCTTCATATAGTTCCAGACTAGTCGTTTTGGGGACAGATATCTTTAGTGCTATTGACTACTGAATCACCTATTTCTTTAAAATTAGATGATGCTGGGGGATTTTAGAGTATTAAAGAGAAAAGTCAATTAAGATTAAGACTATGGTTCTTTTCTATCTGCTGGGAGTTATTACAACAAAGAGAATATAGAGTTGGTTAGCACTCTCCAGCACTGACCTTAGCTAGGAGCACATTGACACACATGTTCTGAGATAGAATTCCTAATGAGGCGGTAAATGCTCTAATACTTTCTATCTATCTTGAGAAAAATAATTTATGACCAGAGAAATTTCAGAAGATATCAGTGATAAGATAAAACTAAGTGTTATTCTGGTCAAAATAATTAAATGTGTTTTCCCTCTGGAGAACTCAGCATACATTACTCAAACTGAATGCTTTCCTAAATAATTAGTCTGTTTCTTCCAAACATTATCAGGAATGGCAAAAGCAATAAGACAGTCAAATCAAAGGAAGGCAGTAGCATAACTTTTCTTCCTCCTAGAATAAAATAATCAATTTATCAAACTTAAAAATGTTAATTTTATATTCATATAAGTTCATCATCTATGATGTACATGACCATCCATAATTTTATAGTAAATATAATACTACAACTTCAGGCCAGAGCTTCATCACTGTGGCAACAAACACCCACAAAAACCCATAAGAGAATTTTTTTTCTTTCACTACTAAGTTTTAATTTGAAATTAAAGTAATTCTTAAAATTACTCTATTTTGGTAAAGTGGATTTCTTTTAACTCTCAACTTTTATTTTTAAAAGAATTACTAAAGGTTGTATTAAAATAAAGCTACCAAATCAAAGCTCAAAAACTAAAGCCAAATGCACTTTACTTAAAGTTTTTTTTCAACATATATAATAACTCATTTCTTTATTAAATCTATCTCAAGCTATAGCTTTCTTTAAATTATCTTTTTCTAGATTTTAGGTCCTTGTACTTACCAAACAGATAATATTTACTTGTTGCTACACCAATTTATGTAAGAGTGTAGTTAATGGAGTTATCATACACAATCTGGTAAACACACTTGGTACAGCATACCTCCTATCACTGAATATGCAACCACAAAGTACGCACAGATAAGAAAAAACAAAAAAGACAACTCATGTCAGCCACGGTTTCAATGTATAGTCAACTGAAATACACCTCAGATGGAAAGAAATCAATCATATTTCTCATACAGCCGATTTACCACATATTGAAATACTTAATGAAATCCATTTGTCATATATGACTAATTATGCAATCCTATCTTAGAAAGACATACGTAAATCAAACATTTCTTTTTTTATTTAAATTCAATTAGCCAACATATAGTACATCACTAGTTTCAGATGTAGAGTTCAATAATTCATCAGTTGCATATAAAGCCCAGTCCTCATCACATCACGTACCCTCCTTAATGCTCGTCATCCATTTACCCCATCCCCCTAAATCAAACATTTCTAAAGAACTGTGCAAACAGGCTGAGATAAATATTTACAACATACAGTAAAACACAATAACAACTCACTAAATCCTGACCCACAATAATCTAGACACTAAATAAATAGCACAATTTAATCTCTCTAGCTACTATTTTATCCCTTAAAGAAATAAAAATACACACAAAAGACAACATTATTGCCAGTTTCAGCTCTTCACATAGAATGACCTTGAGGAATTCAGAATAGCACTTCTAGGAATCAAACTCTATCAACCTCATCATATTAAATCCTACCTCTGTATTTTTCACACCTTGGTTCTCTCACCCTGAAACATCTCCTTCCAATGCTATCTAAATTTTTCGAACCACCCTTCCTATGAACTCTCCATCATTTTCAAGCCAGTATTAACTACTTCTTCCCCTATTGCATTGTCTGTGGTGACAATAGACACCCTGGTCTTCTTTTTTTTTTTTTTTTTCTTTTTCCAGCAATAAGGTTTAATTCATCTTATTCATCTTAGTCTTTTATCAATTTTTTCTCAAAAGTTTCATTATTGGGGCACCTGGGTGGCTCAGTCAGTTAAGTATCTACCTTCGGCCCAGGTCATAATCCCAGAGTCCTGGGATCGAGCCCCACATCAGGCTCCCTGCTCAGCAGGGACTCTGCTTCTCCCTCTGCCCCTCCCCCTGCTCTCATGTTCTCTCTCACTCCCTCTCTCTCAAATAAATAAATCTTTAAAAAAAAGTTTCATTATTAAATTTCTAATTTCAAATGACAAAACTAAAATAGAATTACTTGTTATGTGGCCCCCCAAAATCCTTTTTTTTTTAAAAGTAATCTCTGTAGTTTACAAGTAGATATATATAAAAAGAACTTTTTTAAAGTGATATTTCACTAACAATTTCAAAATAAGTATTTCTACTTTACTCACCCAGGGCAAAACAAGTGGCTTAAAATATAAAGCTAGAAATGTTGTTTATTTATTTATTTTGGTTGTTTTGTTTTGTCTTATTTTTGTCTTTGTTTTGCATAAGAGCATTTAACTTCAACTTCTTTGACCACTTAATCACATTTCTCCCCAACAGAAAATATTCACACAAACTAGTAAATAAATTTCACATATAAGCTTTTGTACTTGTAATTCTCTGCAGAGAAAAAACAGTATGCTTTCAATGCTAAAGATTTGGTGTCTTTTTTTTCCCTCCAATTATCATATTAATTTTGTCTACTATAGTCTGTATATTAAATTGGTCACATCATAATCAAAGCAGAGGATTTGAGTCATATTAAAACTATTTTTCTACAGTACTGAATCATGTAGGACACTATGTATTATTCACTTAGCTTATCTATATGACTGGTCTGTACATATCCCAGAATGTTTCTTCCTTTCAGCTTGATATATTCTTTGACTCTAATATTTAACAGATACTATATTTGACCAACTTGTTTTGTGCCAAGTCATCTGTAGTGGACAATACTTTTTCTATGGATATCCACAGATTCCATTATGTTAAAATATTCTTTTTTCATTTGTTCCATCATTTTCACAGTAAAAAAGGAAAATAGAGAAAGAAGAAGACTACAAATTGTAGTAAGTGTGCATTTGTACATTTACTGACAACAGCTATCATTTGTTGTTACCTATGAGCTATGAAATCTATACACATCTTTAAATTTTAACCTATACACATGGAAATATAGAAAATATTTGCAAATTATACATCTGATCAGGAGTTAATATCCAGAATATACAAAGATCTCCTATAACTCAACAACAACAACAACAAAATACAACTCAATTAAAAATATGGCTAAAGTCTTTGTATTAGTTTACTAGGGCTGACATGACAAAAACCACATACTTGAGTAATTTCAACAATACAAATTTATTTTCTCATATTTCTGGATGCCAGAAGTCAAAGAACAAGGTGTCAGCAAAGTTGATTTCTTCTGAGGCCTCTCTTTGACTCATAGATAGCCATCTTCTCCCCCTATGGTCTTTCCTCTGTGTGTTCATATGTGTGTCCCAATTTCCTTTTCTCGTAAGAATAGCAGGCATGTTGAAATAGGCCCACCCTAAAGATGTCACTATAACTTAATTACCTCTTTAAAGACCTCATCTTCAACTATGGTCACATTCTGAGGCATTGGGGGTTAGGGCTTCAACATATAAGCAATTCAGCCCACAACAGACCTGAAAAACTTTTTTCAAAAGACATACAAACTGCTAATAGGCACATAAAACCATGCTCAACATCACCAGTTAGTAAGAAAATACAAATCAAACCATAATGAAGCACCACTTCACACCTATTAGGATGGTGATTATCAAAAAAAGCAGAAAATAACAAGTGTTGGTGTTGCACTGCTAGTGGGAAAGTAAAATGGGGCAAACATTTGAGGAAAACAGTTGAGCATTTCCTCAAAAAATTAAAAGTACAAATACCAAATGATCCAGCAATTTCACTTCTGGATGTAAGGCCCAAAAGAACCAAAATCAGGGACTTGAAGAGATATTTCTACTCATGTTCACAGCAGCATTATTCACAAGAGCCAAAAGGTGAAAGCAACACAAGTGTCAATTGATAGATGAATGAATAAACAAAACGTAATATATACATACAATGGAATAGTATTCACCTTAAGAAGAAAAATCTGACACATGCTACAACATGGATGAACCTTGAGGACATTATTCTAAGTAAAATAAATCATCACAAAAGAACAAATACTGTATGATCCACATATATATAATACCTAAAATAGTTAAATTCATAGGGACAGAAAGTAGAATGGTGGTGGCCATGGGCTGGGGGGAGGAAGGAATGAGAAGTTATTGTTTAATGGGTACAGAGTTTCAGTTTTACATGATAGAAGTTCTGGAAATAGATGGTGATGATGGTTGTACAGCAATGTAAATGTACTTACTGTCATTGCACTGTTAAAAATGGTTAAAATCGTAAATTTTGTATTATGTTTATTTCATAATTGAAAAACATTTAATCTATACAGCAAATCTAACAATAACCCAGCAAATATATATTCCTACTTGAATTTTTCAGATGAGGTAACAGAGGCTCAGAAGGGTCAAGTTGTAAGAAGTAGAAGAACGAGATTTCAAATCGATGTCTATCTCACATTAAAGACTTGCATGTTCAAATAGGCCACACTCACCCGCACTGACCACACTTCCTCAATATAGTTCAAATATTTGCTGGAGAAAGTATTGAAAATTATAAGACACTTTGAAAAATAAAAGAGTCTATTGAGAAAGTCTGATGTATTGATGCTGTATTCGTCATATGTGTTAGCTGAGCTTTTTCTAATGACTTCTTCTGGGTAGCAATGATGTAACCTCATCTGTACCAGAATAGTTCATCATTTCACAGCTATTAGTATACAGTTTTATGTATCAATATTAAGAAGAAAAACACCCTCCATTGTTGCTCATTCTCCTTTGGAAACCAGTACTTGGTTTTCCACCTTCCAGGTCAGAGGAGTCATCACTGAACTGCTCAGGAAACTGAACTGCAAAAGATCCAATGCTTTGGCCCAGTTTGTAGAAGAAATTAGTGTAAATGTTTCTATATCTGAAATGCCAAGCTTTGTGCTTTATTTTCATGCTAATACAACAGACTTCTCTAAGGCTCCAAGGTTAGACTCTCAAGACAAATTGTTTCTTTAGCCAACCTCTTCTGGACTTCATAGTTTATAAAACACCATCTGAGATACAAAGAAAATACAAATTAATAAAACACAGGACTGGAGTCTTACATCAGTGTGTAGAAGATTTATGCACATAAACTGCCAAACACAGGTTTTGAAACAGACCCTATAGACTTCCAGTTGCCATAGTAACTGCGCAGCTTTATTGAATGTAAAAGTGTAAACAGATGAGCACATCTCAGGTAAATCATCAGTGTTGCCTTGTTGGCCTCTGAGTGGCAGAAATAAGTAGTACATGCTGTCACTTTCTGAAATAAAATAATCATGATCATAATTTACACCCTTGACTTCTTGGTCTGTGAATATCTTCCCCTTAGAACCTCTTCCAGTGCTACTTGACTAATTACTCATGAAGAGAAAGGTTCTAATGAATTATTAATAATTTTGTTTTGAAACAGGTTGGAGAACTATGCTGCAAACAGCAAATAGTGTTAATATGGCAATCCTGCCAAATGCTTGCATTCTGTTTTCTCATTCTCTTGATCACAAGAGAAGGGGTGCGGTGGGGACTAAAACAACTTATAGATGTGCAAGCCCTCCTCTGAGATGGTTGCAGGCTATTTTCAGAAAAAAATAAAAGGAAAAAGCTTTCAGTTGGAATAATTAAAGGAAAAAAATGTTGGTGGAGACAGATGTTAAAGAGCTATAATCATTGAAATACTTGAACACAAAACTAATGTTCCTACAGTTGTCCTTTCTTTTTCATGATTACAAATATGTATTTTTACCCAGAGTTTTAATTCCATATTTAGGCCTATTATAAAATATTTGGAAGAGGTAATAGAAAATAAGTAACTCAAGCCCCTTTTTTGGAATGGGAAGAATAAAACCTGGAGTGGTAAAAATAACATACTCATGGTCACAATATTAGCTAATTCCACAACTAAGATTTAGATTCCGCAATCTAAGTATTTCTCCTTTAGAATCCAAATGAGGGGGGCGCCTGGGTGGCTCAGTCAGTTAAGCATCCAGCTCTTGGTTTCAGCTCAGGTCATGATCTCATGGTAGTGGGACTGAGGCCCCACGTCAGACTCTATATGCTCAATGCGGTGTCTGCTTCAGATTCTCTCTCTCTCCCTCTCTCAAATAAATAAATAAAATCTTAAAAAAAAATAGAAACCAAATGAGTATATGGAATACTTATTCTTGATGCTATGAAGTTGTTAGAGAAAAGTATGTTTGATTTCCTGTTTGGTCATGGGACCGGGAATGATAAATTTCCTAATTGTTTCATTTACTGGGGAATACACTATAGGACAGTCTTGCTAAAATATTAGCATAGAGTTTATCAAAGTATGTGATAATAATAGAAAGATTAGAATGCATTCATTCAATAGCAGTCAATAGCAGACCCTCAAATCTTACGCAAAGACATTCTTCATGCTAATAAAACTGCTATCACTCATTGAATATGTAATATGAGCTTGTCATTGTGTTAAATGCTTACATACATTAAAGTTTTTTGATTGGGGCCTAAGTTTTTAAGTCACATCTTTATCCCGCTGATTATGAGTTATAATCTTGGGCAAGTTGCTTAATCTCTAAACCTTAGTTTCTTTGTAAAATGAAGATGATAATAATAGCACTTAACTCAATGTCCTTCAAAGGGTTATAATAAGATAGTAAATAAGATACCATGTAAAATATCCAGTTATAGTATTAGCGATATATAATCTTAGTAATTTTATATTATTATCACACTTAATATTCACAATGATAGCAGAATATTGATAAGATTATCCCCATTTCACAAATAAGAAAACTGATACACAAAGGATTTAACTAATTCAGCCAAGTAGGAGAGCCAAGGTATAAACTTTGAGATATACCTTGTTCTATAATCTATGTTTTTAACTGCCACACATCATACTAAATCAATGCGGAATCCAATTTTGAGATCTGGTTATATTTCCTATTCTTCCTCTGTAGTCTTGAAAAAGTCCTTTGGTCAATTCATAGTATTTATTAAGTTCCCACAATGCTTTAATTCTTTTCTAATTATCAAAGGGATACAAAGAAGCACAGTTCATGACCTAATGGAGGTTACAATTTATCTGAGAAGACAATGTGAAATAAAAACTCAAGGATTAAACCACAGGGTCTCATTTCTAAGATCTAGGATTCTGTTACACAAAGCAAAGATTTAGGTGTATAGGCATCATCAGAGAAGAATCTATAGAACTAAGCTGAGTTTTGGGAGATGAATATATATATAAATATTCTTAGGGGAGAAAGGAGGATATTTTGACTATAAGAAAAAGAGTGAGGAAAGACATTAGAGTGCTCATTGAAAGATAATTTGGACATAGATTTGGAAGGCCTAAATTTTGGAGCTAGAAAAGGAAAGAAATGGGTACATCAATGATGTAATTGACAGGAAAATTATAGAACTTAGAAACAGATTTAATAATGTGAAGACAAAAAAAAAGAAACAAAAATGTCTTGAAATGTTCTGGGACATGAGAAAATGTCTCCATGTACCAGAGACAAAAGCAGAGAAACTAAAAAAGAGAATATTTGTATTGGGAAATAGGAAGATGTGGGGATCATATTTTCAGTTTCGGACTTACTGAATTTGAGAAGCTGCTGGAGTAACTGCTGGCTTATTCTGAACACAGTTGTGAAATAAAGAATAGCAGCACAGGTGATAGCCAAGACCTGGGAAAAAATTTAAATTCTACAAATGTAATGATAATTAAAGACATAAAATAGGTTTTGTCTCTTTGCAAAATGATTGCTATCACCTTGGGAGAATACACTGGGTTGGTAGAGATGTTAAAAATAAGAACAGTCAAAATCCAAGGTAAACAAATTGCAGTCAGAAAGGAGAAAGATAACCAGAAAAGTACAGTTTTATAGAAGCCAAGGAAATGTCACCAGGATGTTAAGGATGATTAAAATAGAGGTTTATCAAGATGCTTCTCTTCCTGCAACATCTGCACTCCCCATTCTTGAATCTGAAAACAGAGACTGAATATAACTTTATACAGCTTGAGTTTAGGTTTCATAATTCATTGATAGTGTTTCTGTACTATCATCGGCAACCTATATTATCTTAGGTCTCTGCTACATGGACAAATTTATTTCCTTATTTGGAGAATAGGGGAAATTATGCAGTCCTTTGAAAAAGTCACAGCAAGGTACCTGGAAGATATTAGTTACTCAATAAATGGCAGTAATACTCATTTCTGCTTTTATTTGAACAAAAAAGAGAGCTGATTGGGGCGATTATGTGACAAACAGGTACAAGTCAGGTCTCCCTTGGCCTGAAATATTTCCTATGTCTTTATTCAGGGTGGTTGAATTAGCAAATACTTTATAGAACAAAAACAATCCCCACCCCAACCTTAAAGGACACTGATATATAATTGAATGCACAGAGTGTTACAATACTATCTCATATATGCCCTTTAACATCCAAACGTAGAGTCAGTTGCAACGCCCTTCTCCATGTGACATCTTCTCAGATGTCATCTTCATTATTTAAGATTAATCTTTAAGACTTCCGAGAAGACTTCCTAGCCAAAGTAGAAGCTCAATTATTTTGTCCATGGGACCTTCTCACCCATCTTAATTAATAGTACTTGCCCTCTGCTTTGGTATTGCTTAGTACAGAGAATAATTTTAGCCCTCATTTTATGCTTAAATTTACAACAGACTTATTATATGTATATGTATGTGTGTGTGTGTGTTTCATAGAACAACAGTACATTCCCATAAACATTATTTTCCATAAAAATACTGAGTTTATAAATAGATGTTGTGGAAATATTGAGAACATCTTCTGTCAAGTATAAATTTCCCCCAAACTCTTCTCCATTCCATAGTTACTTCAACTAGGCAAATAATAATTTGCTGTATCACAAAACTGTTTTGAGAGGTACGCTCATCCAGTCCTATAAAGATCAGACAGTATATCAGAACTATTTTAGTCTAAATTTTGTTTATTGTTTATGCAATGTACCTACTCAAGCTTTTCTCCTTTGAGTATGTGTTGAATTCCAAAACTGTGCTTCTTTTTACACCAATGATGTTCTGACTAGTTTAATTATGAAAACAGGGATGCTTTTGCACATGACAATAAATTACTTAATGTAGCTAGTAATTACTAATTAGCCAACTAAAAGAATCAAATTGCAGAAGACTATTGAGCAACAAAGTCAATACTCCCTACACAAATTTTTTTTTCATTTATTCAGGGTTTTTTTTTAACTTCCCAAAGAATAAACTTCAAAATTTTGTGTATATTCCCTTTGACACTTAAGTTCAAGGTAAACAGATATGGCTCGAAACTAGTTAAGGCTAAGCAGAAGCATCAACACTTGAATACATATAGTAGACCTTCACACACACAACATACACCAGCTGCTCAAAAAAATCTTTGAGAAAAGTAGAAGAAAGAAGATTATTTTTTATATACAGATTAAAGTGTTGCAAAATAAGTGATTTTAGGAATTAATCCTTTTGAAAAATTAGCTTAAATTTGTTTTGTTTTGTTTCCTTCACAAAATGTGCTAGGACCAGAATGTTAAACAGAATTGGTTTTATAGCAAAATTCATTTGAAAGACTTCAGTATAACACAGCAGAGTAGGAGCATCCTAAGTTCACCTCATCCCATGGATACAACCAGATAACACCCACATCAGTGTAAATAACCCAGAAAATGACCCAAAGACTGGCAGAACAGACTCTCCACAGCTAAATGTAGAGAGGAGGCAACATTGAAGAGGGTAGGAAAAGCAGAGATGTGGTCAAGGGATAAAGAGACTGCAGGGTTGTCCAAGGGAGGGAGGAACATGAGAGGAACTGAGAGGGGAGAGAAAAAGACCCTTACACCTAACACTCCAAGCACAGGCCACAGGAAAGATGAATCCCCACAACATTTAGCTTTGCAAACCAGAGGAGTCTAAAATCAGTGTTCTTATAATCAGTGGGGCTTAACACCTGGAGTTTTAAAAATCAGCAGGCTGGGCTCGAGCAGAGCTGGGAGGCTGAGGGGAAACTGAGTCCCTGCACTTGAAGAGACAGCATAACAAACAGCCCCTTGGAGATACAGCATTGAAGCAGCAGTTTGAAAAACACCTGGGGTATACAGGAGGGAGATTTGTGTACTAGTATCAGAGCCTGTGCTGGGGAGCAGGGATCTTTGGGAAGATTCACCAGGAACAAATGAGCTGGCAGGCACCACTTCCCCCCAGCCTAGACACACGAACACCTGTGGGAACCAGCACAGCACTGACATTCTACACTTAATGTGCTAATGGCACACCCTGCCCTGCATTCTCTTGTGGATCTGACCCGTCTAATATAGCCATTAGCCAGAGCTCCCTCTAAGATAGCCATTAGCCAGAGCCCTCCAAAGCAGTGCCACAAACCTGGCAGTGTATTCAAGCAACCCCGACAAGGGCCAGCACCACTCCAGAGTGACTCCTGCCCAGGGAAGAGGGGAAGATAACCACAGACATCAGTCTGACTGAAACCAGTGGGCTAGGGCAGTGAGCTGGGGGCAGACATCTGGCATGACTGCAGACACTGCCCACCAATGAAAGCTCCCCAGGGAACAACACAGGGAAAGTGCCTTATAGTTCAGTGATACTGCATCTCTAGCAAACACTTGGTCTGACTCAATTCATGACCAAGCCAGCCCCAGACTGGCCCACTAACAACATAGGGAATAAATCCAGCCTGCAACAGGCAAAGAAAGCCATTGCAGATAACTGGACTAAAGGCAAAAGTGGCTCAGCCACAAGAGTAAGGCACATACAACATAAACAGGAGACAATCCTGAAGCACCAGATTCTGGTGAACAGGAGACATTGCACTGCAGAGCACTACAAAACTTCTTCTTCGTAAAGCCACTACTTTTAATAACAAAAGATATAGCTGACTTTCCTAACACATAGAAACAGACATCGAGAATTAGACAAAACAAGGAGACACAGGAATAAGTCTCAAATGAAAGAACAGGACAGAATCACAGCAAGAGACCTAAATGAAATGGAGATAAGTAATATGTCTGATAGAGAATTTAAAGTAACGGTCATAAAGATATTCACTGGACTTTAGAAAAGACTGGAGGACCTCAGTAAGACCTTAACAGAGACAGAAAACTAAGAAGAATCAACCAGAGATGAAGAACTCAATAACTGAAATTAAAAATACACAAAATGGAATAAAGAGCAGACAGGAAGACGCATAAGAACAGATCATTGACCTGGAGGATAGAGTAATGGAAAGCAATCAAGCTGAACGAGAGAGGGGGAAAAAAATACAAAAAATGAAAATAGACTTGGGGAATTCACTGATACCATGAAGCATAATAACATTCAAATCATAGGGATCCCAGAAGGAGAAGAAAGACAAAAGAGGGCAGAAAATTTATTTGAATAAATAATAGCTAAAAACTTCCTGAATCTGTAAAGGGAAACAGAAATCCAGGTCCAGGAGGCACAGAGAGACCCCAACAAAATCGACCCAAAGAGGTCCACACCAAGATACATAGTAATTAAAATGGCAAAAAGTAATGATAAAGAGAAAAATTTAAAAGCAGCAAGAGTAAAGGAAACAGTTACATACAAGGGAAACCCCATTCTGATTTATCAGCAGAAACTTTGCAGTCCAGAAGAGAGTGGCTTTAATTAACGGAAAAAAAAATCTATAGCCAAGAATGCTCAGCAAGGCTATCATTCAGAATAGAGGGAGAGATAGAGTTTCCCAGATAAGCAAAAGTTAAAGGAATCCATGACACTAAACCAGCCCCACCAGAAATGTTAAAGGGGACTCTTTGAGTGGAAAGGAAAGATCATAAGTAAGAGTAAGAAAAGTAGGAAATACAAAAGTAGTAAAATTAAGTATATTCAAAAAAAAACAGTCAAGGGATTCACAAAATAAAAGCATGTAAAGTATAAGACGATATACCTAAAACCTGGAGTGGGAGGAGTAAACAATGGGTTCAAACTTAAGTGACCATCAACTTAATATAGACTCCTATATGCATAAGATATCATATATAAACCTAATGGTAACCACAAATCAAAAACCAGTAATAGATATTCAAAGAATAAAGAGAAAAGAATCCAACTATATCACTAAAGAAAGCCAGCAAACCATGAGAGAAGAGAGCAAGAGAAGAAAGGAACAGAGAAGAACTACAAAAATGAACATAAAACAAGTAACTAAATGGCAGTAAGTACATACCTATCAGTAATTATTTTGAATATAAATGAACTAAATGCTCCAATCAAAAGAGTTGGGTGACTGAATGAATAAAAAAGCAAGACCGATCTATATGCTGTCTACAAGAGATTCTATATGCTGTCTACAAGAGATTCATTTCAGACCTAAAGACACATGCAGATTGAAAGTGAAGGGATGGACAACATTTATCATGCATATAGAAGTGAAAAGAAAGCTCAGGTAGCAATACTTCTGTCAGACAAAATAGACTTTAAAACAAAGACTGTAACAAGAGACCAAGAAGGGCTCTATATCATCATAAAGGGAATAATCCAACAAGAAGATATAACAATTGTAAATATTTATGCACCCAGCATGAGAGCACCCAAATAAATAAAACTGCTAATAACAAATGTAAGTGAAGTAATCAACACTAATACAATAATAGTAGGGGACTTTAACACCCCATTTACATCAATGGATAGATCATCCAGACAGAAAATCAACAAGGAAACAATGGCTTTGAATGACACACTGGAACAGATGGATATAACAGATATATTCAGAACGTTCCATCCAAAAACAGAAGAATACACATCCTTTGCAAGTGCATATGGAAAATTCTTCAGAAGAGATCACATATTAAGGCACAAAACAAGCCCCAACAAATTCAAAAAGACTAAAGTCAAACCATACCTGTTTTCTGACCACAACACTATGAAACTAGAAGTCAACCACAAGAAAAAAAATCTGGAAAAACCACAAATACATACTGGTTAAATAACATGCTACTAAACAATGAATGGGTCAACCAAGAAATCAAAGAAGAAATAAAAAAATACATGGAGACAAATGAAAATGAAAACACAACGGCCCAAAATCTTTGGGATGCAGCAGAAGTTGTTCTAAGAAGGAAGCTCATAGCAATACAGGCCCACCTCATGAAGCAAGAACAATCTAAATAAACAACCTAAACTTACATCTAAAGGAGCTAGAAAAATAAGAACAAACAAAACCCAAAACCAGTATAAAGAAGGAAGTAATAAAGATTAGAGCAGAAATAAACAAAATAGAAACTAAAACAACAACAACAAAAACGAACAAACAAACCAATAGAACAGAAATCAATGAAACCAGCAGCTGGTTCTTTGAAAAGCTCAATAAATCTTTATCCAGACTCATCAAAGAAAACAACCAACACCACAGAAATACAAATGATTATAAGAGAATATTATGAAAAAAACATACACCAACAAATTGGACACCCTAGAAGAAA
Source organism: Phoca vitulina (assembly GCF_004348235.1). Lineage (NCBI taxonomy): Eukaryota > Metazoa > Chordata > Mammalia > Carnivora > Phocidae > Phoca > Phoca vitulina. The sequence goes on from NW_022589778.1 coordinate 6,027,894, forward strand.
TGAATAAATTCCTAGAATTTTAAAACCTCCCAAAACTGAACCAGGAAGAAACAGAAATTTGAACAGAGTGATTACTAGCAGTGAGACTGAATAAGTAATCAAAAAACTCCTGACAAACAAAAGTCCGGGAACAAACAGCTACATAGGGGGAATGCTACCAAATATTTAAAGAAGAGTTAATACCTATTCTTCTCAAACTATTCCCCCCTCCCCAAAAAAAAGAAGAGGAAAGAAAGCTTCCAAATTCAATCTATTTCAGCATGACCCTGATACCAAAACCACATAAAGACACTACAAAAAAGGGAACTACAGGGTAAATCTCTGATGAACATAGAAATAAAAATCCTCAACAAAATACTAACAAACAAAATCCAAAAATACATTTAAAGAAATCATTCACCACGATCAAGTAGGATTTATTCCTGGGATGCAAGATGGATTGATATTCACAAATCAATGAACATGCTATGTCACATCAATAAGAGAAAGGATAAAAACCCTATGGTCAGTTCAATAAATGCAGGAAAAGCAATTGACAAAGTACAACATCCATTCATGATAAAAACCCTCAACAAAGTAGGTTTCGAGGGAATATATCTCAACATAATAAAGGCCATATATGAAAAACTTACAGCTAACATCATACTCAATGGTGAAAGCTCAATGATGAAAGACTGAGAGCTTTTCCCCTAAGATCACAAATAAGACAAGGATGTCCACTCTCACCACTTTTATTCAGCATAGTACTGGAAGTCATAGCCACAGCAATCGGACAACAAAAAGAAATAAAAGGCATCCAAATTGGTAAAGAAGAAGTAAAGTTTCCACAATTTGCAGATGATATGATACTATATATAGAAAACCCTAAAGGCTCCACCAAAAAACTACTAGAACTAAAAAATGAATTCAGTAAGGTCACAGGATAAAAATCAATATACAGAAATCTATTGCATTTCTATACACTAATAATGAAGTAGCAGAAAGAGAAATTAAGAAAACAATCCCATTTACAACTGCACCAAAAATAATAAGATACCTAGGAATAAACTTCACTGAGGAGGTGAAAGACCTGTACTCTGAAAACTATAAAACACTGTTGAAAGAAACTGAAGATGACACAAATGAATGGAAAGTTATTCTATGCTCATGGGTTGGAAGAAAAAATACTGTTAAAAGGTCTATACTACCCAAAGCAATCTACATATTTAATGAAATCCCTATCAAAATACCAACAGCATTTTTCACAGAGCTAGAATAAGCAACCCTAAAATTTGTATAGAACCACAAAACACCCCGAAGAGCCAAAGCAATCTTGAAAAAGAAGAACAAAACTGGAGGTATCACAATCCCAGACTTCAAGATATACCAGAAAGCTGCAGTGATCAAAACAGTATGGTACTGGCACAAAAACAGACACATAAATCAATAGAACAGAAAAAAGAGTCCAGAAATAAACCCACACTTTTTTGGTCAATTAATCCTTGACAAGGGAAGCAAGAATATGTAATAGGAAAAAGACAATCTCTTCAACAAATGGTGTTGGGAAAACTGGACAGCTACATGCAAAAGAATGAAACCGGGCGGGCCACTTTCTTACACCAAACACAAAAATAATTGGACTGAGGGCCTAAATGGGAAACCTGAATCATAAAAATCCTAGAAGAGAACATAGGCAGTAATTTCTTTGACATTGGCCATAACAACATTTTTCTAGATATGTCTCCTGAGACCAGGGAAACAAAAGCAAAAATAAACTATTGGGACTACATCAAAATAAAAGGTTTTTACACAGCAAAGGAAGAAAAAAAAACACTAAAAGACAACCTAGTAGATGGGAGAAGATATTTGCAAATGACATATCCAATAAAGGGTTAGTATCCAAGATATTAAAGAACTTATACAACTCAACACCAAAAAAAGAATCTGATTAAAAATGTCATAAGACCTGAGTAGACATTTTTCCAAAAAAGACATACAAATGGCCAACAGACACAGGGGAAGATGCTCAACATCATTCATCATCAGGGAAATGCAAATCAAAACCACAATGAGATATCACCTCACACCTGTCAGGATGGCTAAAATCATAAACAGAAACAAGTGTTGAGGAGGATGTGGAGAAAAGGGAACACTCATGCACTGTTGGTGGGAATGCAAACTGGTGCAGCCATTGTGGAAAATAGTGCAGAGATTCCTCAAAAAATTAAAATAGGATTACTATATGATCCAGTAATTTCACTACTGGGTATTTACCCAAAGTGTATGAAAACACTAATTCAGAAAGATATATGCCCCCTATGTTTATTGCAACATTATTTACAATAGCCAAATTATGGAACCAGCCCAGTGTCCATCGACAGATGAATGGATAAAGATGTGGTATTGAGGCACCTGGGTGGTGCAGTCAGTTGAGTGTCTGGCTCTTGGTTTTGGCTCTAGTTGTGATCTCCCAGCAGTAGGATTGAGTTCTGCATTGGGCTCTATGTGCTCAATGTGGAGTCTACTTGAGTTTCTCTCTCCCTCTCCCTCTGCCCCTACCCCCGTGCACTCTCTCTAAAATAAATAAATAAATATTTTTTTAAAAAAAGATGTGGTATACATATACAATGGAATATTACTCAGCCATAAGAAAGGATGAAATCTTGCCATTTGCAACAACATGAATGGATCTAGAGAGTATAATGCTAAGCAAAGTAAGTCATTCAGAGAAAGACAAATGCCATATTTCACTCATATGCGAAATTTAAGAAAAAACAAATGAGCAAAGGAAAAAACAAAGAGAGAGAGAGAGAAACTAAGAAATAGACTCTTAACTACAGAAAACAAACTGATGGTTACCAGAGGGGTGCAGGGTGGGGGGATGGGTGAAATAGATGAAGGGGCTCAAATACCACAATTAGTACTGAATATTGTATAGAATTGTTGAATCACTGTATTGTACACCTGAAACTAATATAACACTGTATATTAACTATAGTAGAATAAAGTTTTTTTAGAAAGATAAATTCACTTGAGACATCTATACATGTCCCCTTTCACAAACAGAAGAGATGACTTAAGGGACCATCTTATTTTAAGGCCAGTTAAAAGAGAAAGCATGTAAAGTTCTGATCATCCCCAAAAGTTGAACACCAATGGTTTGCAGACTAAGCTTTTCTGTGTTGAAAAGTTGAGTTCAAATGCACATCTGCACTTTCAAAGCTCTGAAGAGAGTCCACTTAAAACCCCAAGATAATGGTCTCTTCTAGTTTTTTACAAAGACTAGAAAATATAAATATGTAAGTATGTTTTATTTGGTTTTGTCAAAATTTCTTAAAATTTAGAAAAATTCTGATTCACGTTTTATTTCAAATATCTCTTCACCCCCTTTCCTGTCCCATGCACATGATGATAAAATCCTAACTTTTCTCTAGGAAGGGAAATTATTTGTCCAAAAAAAAGTGAAGTCTTGGAAAAGTAATTAATTCTTGGATACAGAGAAATGTTTGTACATAGTTACATGGTTGACTAATCTTTTGTTTCTCTTCTCACCAGTCTTTTAAAGATATTCTATAGTAATATACAGAACTAGAATATGTATCTGTGTGTAACAGGTACTTTTTATGGAAATCAACAAATGTTAAAACCTCCCAAGGATGCTTTAGAAAATGTAAATCATATTTTTGCAGGTCTCAAAGTATTTGGCTGAATCACAATTTTAACCTCTTAATGGCAAAAGTACAACATTATCATAGAATCATTGTGCTGGGAATAAAAAGGAAGGATGAATGGGGGAAGGTATCACTAATGATACAATCGACTGCAAATATATAAATTGTGATTACCATAACGGACATTGCCTAAGACAACCAGAAAAATACCCACCACCTATAAAATGAGCTCTTCTATTTATAACTGTTGGGTGCAGGCTTTAAAATTTCCTACCATCTTTGAAATCAGATATTTGTTATGCAATCTCTCTGCATAGCATTTGATAGGTATTCATCAAACATCCTCATCCAGAGAACACTGCCTAACAACAAAGCACTCTGAAATGCTAGTGTGTATTTAGGGAATGTTTAACCCACCAGAATGGAAACTTTTTGGAAACAACTTGCTCTATTATATATTCCCACAAGTTTGTAGATTCCTACAACTTTGTATAACATGGCAACAAAAATCACTCCTCTCTTCCTAAAGCAAATATGGCTGTGGTTCTTAATCAGTATCTTTAAAAGCCTAAGCCTGGCTTATATATTTATAGATGCAGACATCCTAAAGATACCATAGACTAAACTGGATAAGTCTTGCCAAGGGACTCTGTAGCTTTTGCTATATATGCAGAACCAATAAGGATGTGCTAATGCTGTTATCAAATGCAGCCCTATCAGGACTAAACACTTGGCTTGGCATTTTGATAGTAACATTTTAAAGAAAGTGAGTGAAATGAGATTCTCCTTTATATTGCAAACATATAATAAAGAAGCTTCTCTTACTGGTTTAGCAACTGAGAAAACCTGATGAAGTTTGTAACAAGAAACATAAGAGATGGTATCTATGATAAATTCTCACATGGGGAAATGAACACTCTAAATAGCTATTTCTGAATTTATGCTGCCACTCCAATTAAAGGGCTGTCCATTACATGACTATTTCACAAGTGATATTTACAGGCCTTTCAATGTTACTACAAAAGATCCCAGCACTACATTCTACTTAAACTCTAGCTTATTCCAATAAGGAAATTATAAGGAAAGCCTTATTCACAATTTATGGAATAAAAGAGCAAAAATCCCTTCCACTGAAAAAGGAACACTATTCGGATATAGTGGTAGAAATGGGACTAAAGAAGGAAGAAAACTGTAGATATCACTTGACCACAGCAAACCTGTCTTCATTCACCACCCTACTTTTCTGCATTCCTGCTTGGCCTTTCCACTGTGCCTGTTTACCTCATGGCTTTTCTTGCTTCTTGCTAAAATTAAGAATTGAGGAAAAGGTGTTTGATGATTTTTAAATCTTTCTCTCACTGATATGTTTAAAAAAAAAAAAACTGAGCACTCATTTGAGAGTTTGCAAAGTTTTTCTGAATCCCTCGGGAGTTTGGTGGGTAAGTGCTCCTATAAGCACCATAACAATGAGGAAACACGTCCAGAAGAACAAAGAGACTTGTCCAAAACACATGGTGAGCACAAGGCACCAGTACATTGCCATTCACCTTCTCTGAAATCACATCTCATATTCCTCCCACACCACCATCTTCTCCTATCAAAGAGATGGTATCATACAAGCAAGAGTAGTTGGTGTGGCTTTTCTTGTGACCAAAATTTCTAAAGAAACCAAAACCTGCAAAGCTATCCCTGATTACCTTATGGAAAGGATCACCTTCCCATACCCACTATTCTCAATCTCAGCTCTTTGTTTATTTACTTATTGCCACCTACCACGATCTGTAATTATTTTCCTGATTACTTGTTTATCTGTTGTACGCTGGAACATAATCTCCCTGAAAGTGGGGCAGCAAGTGTGTTTTTATTGTACTCACTTGTATCTAGCTTCGAGCACAATGACTAGCATAAGTAGAGTTACAGTAAATAGTTGTTAGATGTTAACAGTTCAATTCTTTCATAATTTACACAGAAAAATAAAGCAGAGTTCCATATGATATCACTTAGAATCAAATCCTCCAAGTGCAAGAATTGTTTGGTAGGAATAAAAACAGTGCATTTTAGAACCATAAAGAGCTTTAGAAAACCACTTAGTGTAACCATTTTGTATAACTGGTGAAGCATTGAATCCCAAAGGCTACTCAGCTTACCCAAAGTCACACACTTAGCCACAGAGCTGGGACTAGAACCTAGTGAGAGTTTATTAATTTTGTTATTCACACGTACCCTGTATTGCTGAAGAAAAGATCTAGGGAATTTGACTAATAATGTTGAGAAAAGGTAGAAGTTAGTACCCTGAAACAAAGTTCAATAGCAATTTTTTGTAGCTAGAAACATTTGGTTCAGTTTCCAAATAATACTAATTCATACAAAAAAATACGGTATATTATATATTACTGATGAAAACGCACATTCTGTGCCATAACTTACAACACTGTATTTCAGAACAAAAGACATATTTTAACATGCCTTAGCCCCTCCCCCACAAAAAGAATCCATCATTTCTGAAATAAAATCATTTAGGAAGGTAGGATAATATATCAAATAATGCCACAGACAGGGACTTTTATGTTCAACCTTCCAATTTCTGCACCAACTCAAAGAAAATCTTTAGCCTCTCTGTGGCATACATAAAATGAAAGCAAGTGTTTTCTCACTTACCCACTAAAGATACCACTTGGGTACTTCCAAATACTATTTTGTATCTCAGAATGCAGGCTGCTTATAAATATATACCAAGGATTATTAATCCTATTTTAAGCCAATACTATCATACAACGAAAAGGGAAAAAATACTCAGACTGAACTCATCTGTAATTCACACCACAGCAAGTAGTTATTACAGCCCATATGGAGCGAAGATCACCCACTGCTGAAAGTTCCATGAAAGTGTGACAAGGTGACACACAGGAGTTAAGTGTTGTATGCTGGGTAGCAGCTCATTTCATACCAGTGTAGAACTTGCTATTTTGAAAGGAATGTACAGGAAGCCACCACCCAGACAGGGGTGAAAACTACAGAATCAAACAAATGTTGCTGATTCAAAGTTGTTCTCCTACGATAACAACCAGCACCAAATGAGTTGCCATGGTGGAGAGCAAGCTGTGCTCAGAGACTAATTGCTACACTTGTTAGAGTGTGCAAGAAGGTGTTTATTTGTTTTACATGTGTTTGGTGCCAAGACATCCCGGGGATCCGGAGCTGAAGTGGAAACAGAATGACAGTGTTTAGAAAACTAAACACAAAAACAAAAGGGAAAGAGAATTTTTTTTTTCTGAAAGTGACTTACTTGAGCATTAAATGTATGAAAACCTTGAGGCTCTTATCCTGGGTGATTAATTCTTCAGGCTCCTTCAGATCAACCCGTGGGAGCCCAAGCTGGAATGGAGTGTATTAAGTCTGAGAGGCTTTGATGTTGTTACTTTTATTTAGATAGTGAATTATTCAAAGCAGGGAGGATCAATCTAAGAGCTACCAATAGAAATAAAAGGGAATGAACTCAGGAACAGGAAGAAAGTAAAGCACAAAATGTGGGTGTTCAAACAGTTCCACCTGAATGGCAAAATTTAGAGTATGTACTATGGGGAATTTGCCACACTGTATCTTTCCAGTTTCAGAAATAATAACTCGATTTTGATTGACATTTTTAAAGGTTTAATCATGGAAATACTTGTACTGAACAACCTTGTTTTTCTTAGCTCATACTTCATAGGCCTCCAGAGTCTTCCACTGGACAGAAATTTGCTACTCCAAATATAAGCCCCAAATATTTCCAGAATATGATTAACAAGTAAGTTAATTCCTCCAACCAATGAACATGGTAAGTATTAAAAACAATTATTGTTACTTACTATTTTTCTTTTGATATGCAGAAATATCTGAGCACTAATAAACTCAACAACAAATGTGGTATGTTTACATTTTCCATATGATTAGCATATTATGTGGATTATTTTTATTTGAAATTAAGAGGCCAAGCGTGCCCCCAACTCCAGAGTCTGACAGAACCATGACCTCTCCCCTCTTTTTCTTGCCACTATAGATAATGCCTGCCAGTCACCCACCGAGAAAGGTGGAGAGACAGGAAAGTCAGATGAACCAGCCCCTGCCCCTGGCCCTGGGGCTACATTTACAGATGGAATCCCAGAGGAAACTGATGGGAATGGAGATGGGGACTAGAAAAAAGCCGCGGCTGAAGGAAAGCTCAAGAGTCAGGACATCCTAGATTTAACAGCAGTAAAAAGGAAGACTCATCATTACTTATTCCTGCAGCCAAAAAAATGAAAATAGATACCAAAGAAAAAAGAGAAAAGAAGCAAAAAGTGAAGATGAGATTTAAAAGATATAAATCCTGTTTTTTTCTTTTTCTGAGAAGCTACTGAACCTTTATGAAATGTATCACCAGTCAGCTTTCCCCTTGGCAGCCATTAAAAGGCTGATCCAGAGGCACCCAGGTGGCTCAATCGGTTAAGAGTCTGCTTTGGCTCAGGTCCTGATCCTGGGGTCCTGGGATCCAGCTCCCCAACACCCACTAAGGGCTCCCTGCTCAGCAGGGAGCCTGCTTCTCCTCTCCCTCTGTCTCTCCTCCTGCTTGCTCTCTCTCTCTCTCAAATGAATGAAATCTTTAAAATAAATGAATGAATGAATGAATGAATGAATGACTGATCCAGTCCATCACTGGCACCTGTGTCTCAGAATGTTGTTATTGCTATGTCTGGTATTTACAGGGTTTTCATCAAGGAGGTGATAGAAGAAGCATTGGATGTGTGTGAAAAGTGGGGAGAAATGCCACCACTACAACCCAAACACAGGAGGGAGGCTGTTTGGAGGTTCAAGTCAAAGGGCCAAATACCAATCCCAACTCAAAGCACAAAAAAATCATCTTCTTCTAGACCAGAGCCTACAAAGGCCTCGTACTGAAGGAAGAAATACTGGTTCCAAACTCCTTCCTATTGCATGAGACTTTTGCCCTGGTGCTTTAATATCTCAGCCCTCCAAGAATTCCATGATGGTTTTAATGTCTTTCTCAGAACTCTGATATTCATCATATCTAAAAAGCATGCGACCTGTTTCATAGTTGCCTTGACTAAATATTGGGACCTCTTTGGGCATTTTGAGGCATTTAACGGTCTCTTGGCTATTTGGAAGAAAAAAGGTACATGGGCCTTAAGCATCTTCTAGACAGGGAAGCAGCTTTCAGAGAGAAAGCATTTCCAAGAGAGCTTGGGCAGTTTCAAACTGAAGCATGAAGTTGCTATGACTTAGGTTATTTCTTCCATCTGGTTTTAAGTAGATGAAACAACCAGAAACTTTTGACTTATGATATTCTACAATGAAGAACATAGTGATAGCAAGAGTAGTGGAAAAGTTTATCCCTGTAAACATTTAAAGTTCTCTTATGGATTTTAGTGAGTGATCATTAAACGGTTTTCCAACTTGTAAAAAAAAAAAATTAAATAAATAAATAAAACAAAACTAAGAAATTATATGAATAATATTCATTATGTATCATATATCATTTTGAAGCACTGTTTTATATAAACTATATCACAAAAAAGTAATTTGATTTTCTTTTAAAGATTTTATTTATTTGACAGAGAGAGACAGTGAGAGAGGGAACACAAGTGGGGGGGGTAGCTAGAGAGGGAGAAGCAGGCTCCCCACTGAGCAGGAAGCCTGACGCAGGGCTTGATCCCAGGATGCTGGGATCATGACCTGAGCCAAAGGCAGATGCTTAACTGACTGAACCACCCAGGCGCCCCAATAGTAATTTGATTTTTTTAAGTTCCCTTTATTACCTCAAAATTTTATACAAAATTTTTTTACTTGGTTTGATACTCCTTCTGTCTATCTCTCTTTCTTTATCTTTCTCCCTCTCTCAGGTATGTGAAAATTTATCAGACAGGAAGAAGTAGTAACCTTCATTCTTCATACAAGGACAATAATGCAAATCTATACCCACCATAGATTAAAAACTTCATTTTAATGTCAATTACTTTCTATTTTCCACTGCTTTCTGCCACATATAGTGTGAATGGTTCATTAATGTGTAGTGAAAAACATATGCCAAATTGGGATTCATGCAAATCACCAACCCTACACAAAAAGAAAAATTTGTATCTGTAAAAACCTGACAATTTCTCCAAGATTCAATTTATATTTAACCTTGAAACTCTACTCATGTGGTCTTCGAAAAAGTCATCAGGAAGAGGTTATAGTTTTTGCCCTCTCTAATAAAAATTAATTTCATGCTTTTTATCTGGTCTTCTACACCCATAAGGGAATATAGTTTGCAAAAACAGTCTTATGGCAAGGAATTAGCTTTTGCCTCTGGTTTAATGCAAAATACATCAAGTAAGTCAGCCACATATTATTAGCCCAACTATTACAACTATATAGGAGCTCTTCTGCCTCACTGAAGTTCCAAAACTAGAACAGAACCAGAAAAACCAACAAATGAACCTGTATGTATAGGGATGTGTGTGTATTAATATGTGTGTATATGATGTTTACCCTCATATTTGTAATTCTGATCCAATGCCACAGAGTTCCCCCTTGCTTTCCATATTCTCTATTTGCATCTCTATGCTGTCTGCACCCCACAAAACACAGACCCAAGCACTCAGCTCCAAGAGCAAGAGTGTCACTCAGAGAAACACTTTCCACCATCTCCACTACCAGCTCCAGAGCGCTGACTCAGAGATTTTGTCTGGGGGAAGAACAGACTGTAAAACAGATGGCTGCTGATCTCCTCCCAGAGGAACTGGCTTCATTTGCAACTGCACATGGAGAAGTTTAAACCTGAGGGTGCCCTCAAGAATAATGGAGGTTGTGGTTATGGAAATGAATACAATAAACCTCATTTAAAATGGAGATGGGAAGCCAGAAGGGGGAGCTCTCATGCCATCCCACTCTTGTAGCCCATTGCACAATCAACAGGAAGAGGCACACCTTGCATTTCAAACAGGGAGAAGCCTATGCTTTCTACCAGGAGGAAGAGGAGGGGGAGGAGGAAGATTTTCTCCTTGCCCAGCAACAGCCCAGCCAATGAAAGACTTACACCACTTAGAAAAGATTTCAAAGTAGCCATTGAAAATTTGTTCACAGAACTAAAAGAAAGCATGATTAAAGAAATAAAAAGAGATATAATGACAATGTTGCATCAAATAAAGAATATCAGTATCAATAAAGAGACGGAAATTATAAAAAATAAAATAACCAAATGGAAATTATGGAGCTAAAAAGTACAATAACTGATATAAAAAAGATTCACTGGGGCTCAACAACAGATATGAAATGGCAGAAGAAAGAATTAACAAACTTGAAAATGGGTTGACAGAAATTATGCAAGCTAATCAGAGAAGGAAAAAAAATGAAGATAAATGAATAGAGACTCAGAGAAATGTGGGACAACATTAAGAACATTAAAATATGTATAATAAGAATATCATGAGAGGAGGGAAAGAAATGAGAAAAAATATTCAAAGAAATAATGGCTAAAAACTTCTATATTTATTGAAAAACTATAGCCTACACATCTAGAAAGGTCAACTTACTCCATGTAGAAACACAAAGATCCACAGACACACCCTACTAAAAATGCTGACAAAGAGAAAATCTTGAAAGCAGCAAGAGAAAAAATAACATCACTTAAATGAAACTCCAATAAGATTAACAGCTAAAAATCTCAGCAGAAGTCAAAAGGCAATGGTTAGAAAAGTCAACTAAGAATCCCATATCTGGCAAAACTTATTCTCAAATGAAGGTGAAATGAAGATTTTCCATAATAAAAAAAAAAAAAAATACCAGAACTGTTTGTTTCTAGCAGAACTGCCTTGCTGAAAGCAAGTAATCCCAGATGGTAATTCACATTCATATGAACAAAGAGTACCAGTAGGTGTAATTATAGAATAGTAAAAGACATTACTACTGCATATTTTTTAAACTTTCTTCTTTTCTTTCTCTTTTCTTCTTACTTCTTTTCTTCTTTCCTCTCTTAACTGATTTTAAAAACCAATTTTTATACATATGTGATTTATATGTTATTTATAATTATTTATATATATGTAATATATATTTTCTAATAACAACACAGAGGAGGTAGAAGAGAGCAAAAATGTTACAGGTTAAAGGAATAGCTAAAGATGCTAAACTGATAATTAATACAAAGTATTTTGGGGTTTGTAACATTAATAGATATAACATGTATAACAATAATACCACAAAAAGGGGAGAAAAGAAATAGAGTTACATAGGAGTAGTATTTTCTATATATTTCTGGAGTTAAGCTAGCATAACCTGAAGCTGATTCTGATGAGTTTAAATATATATATATATATATGGTAAACCCTAGAACTATCACTAAAGCTCAAAAAGTATAGTGAGAAAATCAATAGTGAAGCTTAAATGTTACATTAGAAAATACTCAATGCAAAAGAAGAAATAAAAGAACAAAAAGACATGAGACACATAGAAAACAAAATTTTAAATAGCTGGCATGAATGCAACTGTAACAATAATAACACTGAATGTAACTGGATAAAACAAGCCAATCAAAAAGTAGAGATTGTCAGACTGGATTTAAAAAAATGATTCAATTATATGTTGTCTACAGGAGAAGCACTTTAAATTCAAAGACACAAAAGTAAAATGATGGAAAAAGATACATCATGCAAAGGGCAACCCACAGAAAAACTGGAGTAGCTCTATTGTATTAAGCAAAATAGACTTTAAAAAATGGTACTAGAGATAGAGATATTTTATAATGATAAAAGGGTCAATCTAACAGGAATATACAATTATCAATGTACATGCACCTAATCACAGAGCACCAAAACATATAAGGCAAAAAGTGACAGAAATGAAGAGAGAAATAGACAATTCAATAATAATAGTTGAAGACTTCAATATCCTGCCTTCAATAATAATAAAGACAACTAAAGAGAAAATCAACCAAAAAATAGATTTGAACACTATAAAACAACTAGATCTAACAAACATCTGTAGAACACTCTATCCAACAACAGAATATACTTTTCTCAAGGGCACATGAGACATTCTCCAAAATAGACCATATGCTATGTCATAAAAGAAACTTCAATGCATTTAAAGGATAGAAATAATACTAAAAATGTGCTCTCAACAGTGAAATAAAATTAAAAATCATTAAAAATAATTAAGGAAACTCACAAATATATGGAAATCAAAAAACACACTCTCAAACAACCAATAGGTCAAAGAAGAAATTAAGTAAATCCAAAAATACCCTGCAATGAATGAAAATAAAGACACAACATATCAAAACTTATGGGATGCAGCTAAAGGAATTGTTAGAGGGAAATTTATAGCTATAAATGCCTATATTTTAAAAAAAGAAATAACAGATATCTCAAATCAAAAATCTAAACTTCTAACTTTAGATATTGGGGAGAGGAGAGAAACTGAACCTAAAGCAGGCAAGAGAAAAGTTAAAAGATTGGGATGGAAATTAATGAAACAGAGAATAGAAAATCAGGTTCCTTGAACAGATCAACAAAAAAATTAACTAATCTTTGCCTAGTTTGACCAAAAGGAAAGGAGGAAAGATTCAAATTGCTAGAATCAGAAATGAAAGAGCAGACATCACATAAATACCAACCTTAACATAAATAAAAAGGAGTATGAAGGAACACTATGAACAGTGCACATCAACAAATCAGATGACTTAGAATAGAGAAAATCTTAGAAAGACACACATTACTAAGACTGACACAACAAGAAATAGACAATCAGAATAGATCTATAAAAAGTGAAGAGATTGAGTCCATAATTTAAAAAAAAAAAAAAAAACTAGTCACAAAGAAGCCCAAGCCAATATGGCTGATTTCTACCAAACATTCAAAGAAGAATGAATAATACCAATTCTTCACTCTTTCAAAGAACAGAAGAGGAGGTAGCATTTCCCAACTCATTTGAAAGGGATCACCCTGATAATAAAATTAGGCAAAGAAAGCAGAAAAGAAGAAGAAATGAAAACTACACAAAAGAAGAAACCATAGGCCAATGTTTCTTATGAATACAGATGCACAATCCTCAAGATACTAGCAAACTGAATCCAACAACATATGAGAAGAATTATACACTATGGTCAAGTGGGATTTATCCCGTCACAGTAGACTGGTGTAACATCTGAAAATTAATTAATGTAGTATGTAATATTAAGAGAATTTTTAAAATCACACCATCATCTCAATAGACAGAGAAAAAGTATTTGACAAAATCCAATGCCTTGGATGATAACAACACTACACAAACTTGGAATAGAAAGGAACTTCCTCACCCTGATAAACGGCATCTAGAAAAAACCCAGTTAACCTCATACTTAATGATGAAAGACCTGAATATTTATCCCCAAGATCAGGCACAACACTAAGTACCCGCTCTTGCCACCTCTATTTAACATTATACTGGAAGTTCTCACAGGTCAAAAAATAAACACTATCCAGATTGCAAAGGAAGAAGTAAAACAATAACTATTCATAGACAGACTGATCTTATACAGAGAAAATCCTAAAGAATCCACTAAAAAACTATTAGAATAAATGAATTCATCAAGTTTGCAGGATATAATATCAAAAAGCAAAAATCATTTATATTTCTACATATTTGCAACAGATAATGTGAAAATAAAAATTCTATTTACAATAACATCAAAAGGAATAAAATAAATTTAACCAAAGAAACTCATATCTTACTTCTGAAAACTATAAAACATTATTGAAAGAAAGTAATGAATATCTAAATAAATAGGAAAGTCATCCATGTTCATGGATCAGAACACTTAACATTGTTGAGAAGGCAACACACCCCAAACTGATCTACAGATTTAGGGCAATTCCTATGAAAATACCAGCTGATTTTTGTTTTAGAAATTAACAAACTGGGCACCTGGGTGGCTCAGTCGTTAAGCGTCTGCCTTCTGCTCGGGTCACGATCCCAGGGTCCTGGGATCGAGGCCCGCATCGGGCTCCCTACTCCGCGGGAAGCCTGCTTCTCTCTGTCCCACTCCCCCTGCTTGTGTTCCTTCTCTCACTGTGTCTCTCTCTGTCAAATAAATAAATAAAATCTTAAAAAAAAAAAAAAAGAAATTAACAAACTGATTCTAGAATTCATATGAAATTGCAAGAAGCCCAGAATAGCCAAAACAAAACTAAAAAGAAGAAAGGAAGAAGGGAGAATTGTACTCCTAATTTCAAGATTAACAGTGCAACAGTAATCAAACATTATGGTACTAGCATGAGGACAGACATACAGATCAATAGAATAGAACTGAAAATCCAGAAATGAACCAAACACCTACGGTAAACTGATTTTTTACAAAGGTGTCAAGACCATTCAATAGGAAATGAATAGTCTTCAACAAATGGTGCTGGCACAAACAGATAGCCACAAGCAAAAAATAAAGCTGGACCCCTACCTCATACCATGTACAAAAATTAACTCTTTTCTGGCATGAAAAGACTAATAAGATTAAGTTGAATCCACTGTTTACTATAGCTGACAGTAGTTCCCCAGTCTTTACATCTGCAATAAAATGTATATAATCTTTTCAGATGTAGTAGTTTATAAACAATAAAAGATATCAATTTACTAGGTTAGAGTCTCAGTGAGTGAAAAAGTATGATACTCCCTTAAACTAATCAGGTTCTTAGTTATCAGGAGCTTAGCAATTGGTATATAATTAAGGTAGCACTGAGATATTACTGCATGTTAAACACACAGGAAAAAAACAGACAGCTAGCTTTATAAATTCAAACCTACAAAGTGAACACGAAGGTCCTTATTCCCCATAGTGTTTCTTTTTTTATAGCTTTGTAAATTTTATCTTGGAATAAAATGCAAACTTTTTCAGTCATGGTGGCAAGGTCATCTCTCACATAATGGGTTCTGGAGTTAGACTTTCTGAGTGCAAATCATACTTCCATTATTTTGCTAGCTGAATAGTCAAGAAAGTTTTCTCTTCAGAAAACGGGTATAAATATAACAATTCCTACTTCATTAAGTTATCAATAGGATAAAATTATTGGCACATATCAAATGCTCAATCAATAATAGCAAATTGATACTTTCTCTCAGTTTCTTTAAGGTTCACTAGAGAAAAATAGTTTTCTGTGTCATTACATAAGTCTGACCTAACCCAGAATTTCATTATGACTAATTTCAATTAGCGAACACAAGGTACGAACATGTTTTCTCTGAAATTTTAGTTCTTTTGCTGGTTTATCTGTTAGGTGGAAGATGACAAAAGACCTAGAGTACAATTCCTCTTCAGTCATAAAATTCCTTTTTACAGGGAATCATTCAACAAATAAAATTTGAGCACTTACTGTGGTGAAGGTACCATGCAAAGTGTTATTTAAGGTTACCAAAATTTTAAGGCTGTAGATGTACAGTTTTAACGGCTCTTGTGTTTAAAATAATACTAACAAGTAAATTCCAACAAAAGTACTTACAATAATAAGAAAAAGAAAAATGTGAATTGGAAACATAAATTATGTATTGTAAGAAAGTGAGCCCAAAGAAAGAGATTGTTCCATAAACCAGGAGTAAAAGCATTCTGGTCAATGCTCCAAGCTGTTATTCCAAAAAGATTATCTCCTAGTGCCATAAAATAAATCTTATTGGCCTTTAAATGAAGTTCTGCCATTTTCCATACTACAATTACATTTCTCAGGCAATATTTTTCCTATCATTATCTTCTCCATTATTATTACCATCATTGTTATCATTGTTATAATCATCACTATTCCCACTAACCAAGTATTTTAGAAATTCAAAATTTCTCCATATCCAAAATATATTTTGTCCACAGATGTAAAGAATATAATACAAGTCATTCATTGACAGAATGAAAATGTCAAAAAGTATTTAGACCATATTCCTCTTGTATATTTTAGTCCTCAAACCAAGACCTCTTAAATAACCTACCTATGTAGTCAGCTTGAAAATCACAAATCAAAATGTCAAACAACTTCAGATGGTAATCATAAATTATGCACAAATATTCCTGGTCTCATGTTTCCAGGTCAAAGATAAGATTGTTCACCCCTTCCCTCTGCTTTCAACTTCAATGTGGTAATAATTTACTTGCGCCAATAAAATATGAGTGAAAATTTCCAGGCAGAAAGGTTTATTATAAGCCAGCACATGATTCAACATAGTTTTTCTTACTACCAAGGCCAGTGATTCTCTATTCTGCCTCAAAGTCAGACTAGAGGTAATTCATTTATGTAGTCATTGTTAAATCAAAAGATTTTATTAAAATTAGCTAAAATGAAACCGAATATATCTCCCATTTTAACAAACATAAAAGTCTATAACTCAGTGAAAAACAGAACACAATCTTCATATCCAACTACAAATATGAACTTACTTCTGTGCCGTATGTGCAGATACTGCTAAAACAAGTGATTCAGAAAGTTTGGAAAATAAAAGTATAGTGAAAGGTATAAACCACACAATGCAGGAAAAAAGAAAAGATAGGGATTGTGATATAACTATCGATGAATCAGATGAACTAGAATTCCAGCCAATGTATTAAAAGTCCAAAAAAAAGTTAAAAAGGATACTTTGTAAATCTAACAAATACAAATTACAATGAATATATTAAAGTCATTAACTTTTACATACCGCATAATATGACAACCTTTTAAAGCACAAAATAATACAGGAGATACAAGCAAAAATTTGAAATATATTAGTAGTAGAACATTATTAGGCCACACACACAAAAAAAAACAATAAATATTAAAAACTAGAAAGAATACATACTTAGCATGCATGTGACGTGGGGCTCCATCCCATCACCTCAAGATCACTACCCTAGACAAAATCCAGAGTCTGACACCAAACCAACTGAGCCATCTAGGTGCCCCAGTTTATTTGTGTTCTTATGTTTTATTTTATATCTGTACATTTATTTTTATATTATTTACATTTACATATACATATCTTATTTTATTTTAATATCTTCGTAAGATTATATATATTAATAATTATAATTATTATATATATCAAGCCAGTAGAATAAAACTTGGGACAATTATTTTATTGCTTTGAAGTGTTTTTTTAAAGATTTTATTTATTTATTTATTTATTTTGAGAGAGAGAAAGAGAGAGAGTAAGCAGGGTGGGGAGGGGTAGAGGGAGAGAGAGAGAAAGAGAATCTCAAGGAGGCTCCATGCCCAGTGTGAAGCTGGGGCAGGGCTTGATCTCAAGACCCTGAGATCATGACCTGAGTCAAAACCAAGAGTGGGATGCGTAACCCATTTAGCCACCCAGGCGCCCTTCTAGGAAACGTTCTAACTTGTACTCTAAGTTCAGAAGCCATAGAAGAAAAGATTAATGTATTTTATCATATAAAAATTATAATTAAAAACAAATCTGCAAAACAAAAAAATCACCCTAAGTAAAGTCAAAAGATAGATGAAAAAGTTATACATCAGAAATAAAATATCAATCTTTCTAACATAGAAAGAATTCTTAAGAAAGTTTATAAGAGGGGGAGCCTGGGTGGCTCAGTGGGTTAAGCGTCTGCCTTTGGCTCGGGTCATGATCTCAGGGTCCTGGGACTGAGCCCCACATGGGGCTCCCTGCTCAGCGAGAAGCCTGCTTCTCCCCCTCCCTCTGCCTGCCACTCCCCCCTGCCTGTGAGCTCTCTCACTCTCTTTCTCTCTCTCTCTCCCGCTCTTGTCAAATAAATAAAATCTTTACAAAAAGTTTATAAGAAAAAAAAATGACCCAATAGAAAAATGAGCACAGTATATGCACAGATGGTTCATAGAAAAAGAAATAACTACAAATGGCCCCTAAACATCTGAACAGAGGTTTTTAACTTCCTTAAGAGAAATGCAGATCAAAATTTCATTGATATGATTTTTATCCAGATACCTCAAATATCTATTAAAAACCAAAATATTTCTAACACACTGTGTTAAGATGCTCATAAATTGTTGCCGAGACCAAAAATTAGCTTAACCTAGAGAGCAATTTGGCAAGATCTTTCAAAACTATAAATTACCTGGATTCAATTTTACAGAATTTATCCTAAAGATATAATTGTACACAAGCAAAATGACATATATTCAGTTATCCATTGCAACATTGTTTGCAATGGCATAAAATTAGCAACCACACAGATTGCTTTCAATGAGAAACTATTTAAATTGTTACAACCATACACTGAAATACTATGGAGTTATTTTTAAAAGGGAGGAAGGGAAAAGACAAGGAATCTCTTTGAGTTTGATAGGGAAATATACAATATACAGTATACATTGTTAAATGAATAAAACAAGGTGTTACCTTTCGAATCATATAAAAGGAGGGTGAAGATAAAAATAAAATAGAATACCTATTTGCTTATATTTGCATTAAAAAATTATGGAAGTATACAAAAGAAATTAATAAAAAGGACTAAGAGAAGGAGGCAAGACAGTTATGTTTTATTATATGTCTTTTTATGTTGTTTAATTTTTTTAAACAAGTACATTTTTAAATGGCGGGAAAACTCAGTTATATATTTCATTGAGCTAAAATGGTTGTCATTGCCAAAGAGGCTTTACAATCCAAGCAATTTTTTTTGCATATTTATTTTTGGTTTGACCCTGTGTTTCAAATTTTCACAGAACTATATCTCTCTCTACGGAAAGTAAATGTCATAACTTTCCCTTTTGGTCTCCAGGTTCTGGAAAACAACATCTCCATCTCAAAGCCCCAGCAGTGACCAATGCTATCAACCCTACGTGTCCTCTGGCATCGAGGTCTCAGCCAGGAATTTAATCTTAAATGGCTCTATATTTGTAGAGGGGACAGACAAAGCATTTCAAAAAAAGTCTAGGATGTGGTTTTATGTTTTTGACATCAGCCCACCAGGTCTGCCTGTCAGGGGTAATGTGTGTGAAACGTTCTATCCGGTTCTGACATTCTCAAAGCGATTTCATCAGTAGTCCCTCTGGAGGACCAAATGAAAGCTTGTTCACCTAGAACTTGAGGCAACGACAGACAGTAGCAAGCCTCCGGCAATTCCTGCTCTTGGAGTGTTAAAGGTCACTGCTAAAATTTATAACCTATTATCTAACATTAACTCTTCTGCTGATGTATTCTCAAAAAATTTCCACTTTGATCTGCCTGAATTAAAGTCTGTTTCACAATCTGGGTTCTTCAACATGTCCCTTCACAACAAGCATGGACAGAACAGTCAGTTCATTGGAATATTTATGCAGACAAATTCACAGGTTGTGAATTAGTTGGTCCTTTGGTTCTGAGCACAGGTGATAGGCCAGACTTCAAAGAAAAGATTATTTTTGTTGTGACTCTAATTATAACTGATTTGGTGGTCTTTGCCCTAACTGCTCACACATGGCATTTTATAAATAAATGTGTCAATGTAAAGAGATCACAACCACACACACCATTAGCACCATCAGCAGCATTAATATGATGGTTCCTTTTAATTAAAAAAACACAGAAGTAGCAGAACATACACAATCTCTTAAACTCTTGTTTGTCGCACAGAGGTGGCTGTGCTTAGGGCAGGCAGAGCTATATTGCATGCAACATGGGAAAGCTCCAGAGAAGGAATCTAACTTCCCAATCCTCTGCATACAGGAAAAGAGGACAAAACAGTACTGCAGGCAACATACAGGTTACCAAAAACCAATAGTGGCTTCCTGGTAAGAGAAGCGATCCTATTAGAAATGATGAGGTATGGGAGGGGCCCTTAGCCTCTAGCATCAGCCATTTGCTTGTACTAACTCAGAGCTGCTGAGCCAAGCTTCTTGCTAAACTACCAAGACATGGGAAGAAAGGCAATTCTGTGGCTACCTAGGACCATTTCTCTCCTCGAAATGCCTGGAGCATATTAACTATATTGCATGTAACAAAGCATCATATAGGCAAAGTCTTGAGAAATGTGGACATCTCAGTCAGGGCCTACCCTTTCTCTGCTGTCCACCTTCCTCATCCCATAGTCCGAACTCAGACGGGGAATACCTTCTATTCTTCCCACATGAAGCCCTCCTTTCAAATAGGGCAGCACACTTGCTCAGCACAATGCCCCAGACACAACAAGCATTCGATAAATGCTTATTATTGGTTATGAAGAAACTGCTCACTTATATACAGCTCAAGTGATAATTATTGTGATAATTATTTCAATGCTCTTCTCAGTCACCTTTCTGTTAATAAGATTGTTCAAGTTTGAAAATTTTGAAAAAAGAGCATTCGATTTGGCACCATTTAAAAAAGGAGAGGTGGCAAATACCAACCAGGTTACCTGGAGGAATTTTTACATATTTGCATACAAATGGAATAATAACGCATACTATGTCTTTTGCTTTTACTTACGTTGGGAAATAGTTAACTTTATGTGAATTAGTGGCTTAGTCTGCTCCAGGAACTAATTCTCTATAAACACAAATAATATTATAGTTTTTACCTAATTCAATTTTACAAGAAATGGGGGGGAAAACTCACCTATTAAATGGGCCAGGATGCTTTCCTATTAGTTAAAGCAACTCTTGGTAACAATAACAATATTGTTTGTTTCTAGACAGTAACTTGGTGTTTTATTATAGCTTGACAATGTGATAAAACAGTTGGGTGTGCTGGCCCTGCTTTAGCACATTTATTGCATTATTATTCAGCAAGAAAACAGAACTTCCTCTGCAGGCAAACAATTGTATCTGTGTATTTTCTTTATTAGGATACTTAATTTGGACTGGTTTTAAAGTATAATCTAAATTTACTTCTTAAAATGTAGTCTAAATATAATTATATATAATATTTGCCCACTAAATTTTTAAATTACACTTACATTATAAATATATACACAAATGCTCAAATACACACCCATGTACACATATATATGCACATATAGATGTATAATCTATATATATACATACACACCCATATTTGTAAACATGTATATACATTAAAAAGAGAGACACCATGAAAGAATGTCAACTAGTTTTGTAGTTAGACTGATTGAGGCTTAAGTTTGGGTTTTATTACACACACTAGTTAGGACAACTTGGGAGAATTACTTAACCTTTCTCAGGCTATTTGCTCATTTATAAAATTGGGACAAGTATTCCCCTCAAGATATTTGAGAAGATTAATGCAATGGAATGAAATGTCTAATATAAAGTGCTTAGCATAGGTCAGGATGGCATCCGCCTGGGGCAACAATCAATAAGGAGAAGTAACACGACCCCAGAATACATTGGAAATATGGCATGAATTAAATCAAGCATCCAAAAAAAGGTTCTTGATATAACTGGACATTTGTGGTATTCCAATTCCCACAGAAGTAGACAGTGCCCTCAAGTGGAAGTTTTAAAAAGCACTCCTTAGAGAATGGGCCACTTTTTTTTTAATTTTATTATATTATGTTATGTTAGTCACCATTCAATACATCATTAGTTTTTGATGTAGTGATCCACAATTCATAGTTTTCATATAACACTCAGTGCTCCATGCAGTACGTGCCCTCCTTAATACCCATCACCGGGCTAACCCATCCCCCCCCCAAAACCCTCAGTTTGTTTCTCAGAGTCCATAGTCTCTCAAGGTTCATCTCTCCCACCGATTCCCGTCCCTTCATTTTTCCCTTCCTTCTCCTGATGTCCTCCATGCTTAAAAAACAAATAATCAAGTCAAAAAATGGGCATAAGACATGAACAGACATTTCTCCAAAGAATGGGCCCCTTTTGAGCCGGATGAAAATGGCATAGTACAAGTGGAAAGACACCCCAGGCTGGAGAGTCAACAGCAGACATGGCCTCAGGTGTCAGATCACAAAATCTGAAGCACAGGGCTATGTGGCCTAGTACTATTTTCCAAGAACAAAAGAGTTGCTTTATCATCTAAATTGTAAATCTTAAAAAAAAAAATCATCAGTTTCACTTGCAGGTTTAATGTTGTTCCTTGCTGAAGTGACGTAGATGTGTTGTTTCCTATTTTTTTAATCCACAGGCAACAACTCTCTGAGCTAAGTGGTATTATTATCATCTCAATTGTCAGACGAGGCAACTGGAATGTTAAAAAGTCAGTATGTTGCCCAAGAGAGGTCAAACAGGAAGTAACAAAATCAAGAATTGAGCCTTAGAATCTTGCTTTTAGTTTTGATGTCACCCAATTAGCTTTACAGTTCAGAAAATAAGAAAAGAAATCTGGAGAAAGAATAAAATCCCACAAATAATAGGAAATGTTTTGCTAACAGAAAAGACAGAAGAAAGAAATTTCAAATACACTCTAAACAAAATGTGAAGCTCCCCGCCGCCGTCCAAGAGAGGTGTTTCTTTCCCCGCAGTGTGAACGACAAAAGACTAAAACAGACGCAACTGCAAACAAGTTCAGTGCTGTGGTAATTAGTTTATGGAATAAGTCCCCTATTTGGAAGATAAGAATTCCATTTTCATTGATCAGAAACAAGTTTCTAACTGTCAAAATTAAATAAATACTAAGTATATATTTTAAAACAGATTTAAAGGACTCTACATTAGTAGTCTGTGCACTTACATTCCTGCTTAGGGCCCACCACACAAGAGGTGTTTGGTGAATGTTCACTTCCTGCCACCTGCTTTTCCTCTAAGATCATTTCTGTATTTATCTACATAGCCCAGAATATTGTTTTGTACATGTTGCTTATTGAATTAAAAAATCAGTTAACTCTTATGCATGAATTAAGAACCACTTTCTGGCTGCTCAGTTCCTGAACTCCTGGGAATATGTTTAATACTCTTTTGCTACGGGAGGGAAAGACAGGGGGGAAATACTTCTTGCTTGTTTGCATCCACTACCAGAGAAACAGTGAGAGTGGAAAAAGCACAAAGGTAATTCCTTAACTTTCATCATGAACTCAGTCTACAGAATTAAAATTAGTGATCTCATGATGACCCTAATCACTCTCCTATATCTGAGAAAGTATTTTTGTATTGCATGAATAGAGTGTTCTTCCTTTTTGTTATTTTTTAGATGTTTTAAAGCCCAGAATATTATTTAAAAAAAAAGATAATGCAATGTACCTATACTTGAATTAAGTAAAACTGGCATTTTGTCATATTTAAGTTTTAAGAAATAAAACATTAGAGATTACGTTCAAGCACCTACATTACACTCCCCACTCCCATTCCCCTCCAATCCTAGTTACAAGTAACTAACGTGATTTCTTTACTATAACTAATCTGTTTGTACTTTTATTGCATATCTATCTATAAAACAATACATAGCATGTATTGTAGTTTTAGTTTAATTTTCACAAATGGAATTATTCCATTCCTAATCATAATAAATGTATTTCATACCTAATCATCTCATGAGTTTTCTTTAATTCAATATCTTTGTAAGATTTTATTTATTTGAGAGAGAGAGAGAACGCTCACATGCAAGCAGGAGCAGGGGGAGGGGCAGAGGAAGAGGAAGAAGCCCACTGCTTAGTAGAGAGCCCGAGGACGCTGGGATCAAGACCTGAGCCGAAGGTAGACACTTAACCGACTGAGTCACCCAGGCACACTAATTCAGTATTTTTGTCTTGAGATTTATCCATGTTGATATGTAAAGATCCAAACAGTTCACTTTAACTACCATGTAATGGTTTACATCTTCTAGTGGTTATTTGGCCAAGTTTATTGGTTCATAATACTTACATATCGTGGATAGCCATCCTTTGTGTGTTATATAGGTAGTTTGTTATTTACCTCTGATTGTTCTGCATATTACTGTTCAAAAAATTAATTTTACAATAGTTTCATCCGTATGTCTTTTGCAATGTATGTTTTTGGGATCTTGGTAAAGAAATATTCCCATACCCCTTGATATAAAGATAGTCTCATATTATCTTTTAATAATTTCAAAGTTGTGCTTTTCACATATGGGCCTTTATTCTATCTGGGATTTATTTTTGCAATGAGGTCATACCAGATATGTTTCTTTAAATCCTCAGATCAACTCTCCCACTTCTTCATTCTACTCTGTGTCCCAAAATGTTGATCTATATGGGCACATCATCCAGCTTCCTTTCCCTCTGGTATCCAATTGGGTTTACTCAGTGAGAAGTCCCAGTAGGACATCAGAGGGGGAAAGGCGAGTAAGGTCATGACTCTATTCTAGGAGTAGAACAGCTGAAGAAAAATGACTTAAAATGTATATCAGTACATCTCACGGTTTGGAAGTTATAAATTTTATTATTATTCTTTAGTGATAACCTTTACATTTTCAACATGCATACTTAAGAAAATATTTTTTTCTAAGAAGTCCTAAAATTGTTTAATATGTTTTTCTCCCCCCCAAAAAAGACAAAAATCTTACCACAAATACCCTTTCCCCACCTATATTTTCCATGTTGTTGTTGCTTAGATCTATAGTCCCAAAAATTTTTTTTTAATTTTTAAAAAAGTAGACAGAGTAGTTAATAACATTTACTCACATATTTTAACTGTTTCTTTTTCTCTTTCTTCCCACTACTGCACAACTGAAACTACTGTAGCTGTTATTCTATACAATTTCCTCAATTCTCTACTCTAGGACTCCTATAAGACATATGTTGGAGCCCTCAATCTACTTTCCACCATCATTCTAAATACCCATTTATCTTTTTTACTTCTTTATTTCGATGCTAGGTTCCAGATGACTTCTCAGTACAATTTTCCAATTAGCTCATTCTTTTCTCAATACTTTTTATTCCTAGGATTTTTAATTGGTTTTTACTATCTCCATCTGTTTTACAGAAATACCTATCAGTCTGAATTTGTTTCATAAATTTCTTTTTAACTAGTATTTCTACTTTTCTATCTTTGATCTTAAATATATTAATTTTAATGTCATCTTCAAATCATTCTGTTATTTGAATTTCATGGACATGTATATACTCATGTCCCAAATGTTCCTTGAGATGGTCATGTCTTGGAAATAGATTTCCTCATATGCATTAAAATTTTAATTTGCATGCCTATCTTTAGTGGTAGTTTACTTTGCTTCCTTTCTTATTCTGTGTTCATTCTTCAGTATCTAAGAGTTTTATGCTTGCCTACATTGTACCCTCAAGACCTCCAATCTACAACCATGTATTATAATGGCACCTCAAGGCTCCTATTTCACATTAGTACTGGAGTGATATCAAAGACCGTAATAGAGCATGATCCAGATCCTGGTTACATGACTGTTTTCTCTTTCCTATCATCCCAACCAAAGTATAACGCTAGGCAATTGTGGCAGCCTTTTTCAGCCTGCTTCCCTTGGCAAGGAACCCTAGCCACAGCCTCCAACTTTCATTCATCAACTTTTTTCTCTAACTACTCACAAACAGAAGGCAATATTGACTGACATTAGTCCAAAACAATTGAATTCCCATTGCCTTTCACCTTTTGGGTCCCTAAAGCCCAAGAAACATGTACCATTAGCCTTCTGTTAACTACTGGCCATTTCTGTTCTTTTCTACAAAAATATTTATCTTGTTTTTGAACAAAGCTATGTGCATTTAATTTTTACTTATTTTTTTTAAAGATTTTATTTATTTACTTGACAGAGAGAGAGAGAGAGAGACAGCGAGAGAGGGAACACAAACAGGGGGAGTGGGAGAGGGAGAAGCAGGCTTCCCGCAGAGCAGGAAGCCCGATGCAGGGCTCGATCCCGGTACTCTGGGATCATGACCTGAGCTGAAGGCAGACGCCCAACCGACTGAGCCACTCAGGTACCCCTGCATTTAATTTTTAAATAAATGTATTTTTACTTATCATTGCTATGTGTATTCAACAGGAAGGGTAAATTGGCTTAAACTATGAATTCATAGCTATTGCCTGACCAGATATTAAGACACGCTGTTTTTAAATCAAAGTTATCTTAATACATTTAAAAGCCACAGTGTGTTCCACCCAGGGAAATAACCATAGCTTTCTATATTCGTCCATAAAATAAAGACTAAAAAGGCCAAAAATTACAAGACTTCATTTATCCTGGTATTTTTAGAAAGTGTTGAGAGTATGTTAGAAAATATAAATTTTCAGGGCACCTGGTGGCACAATCTGGGTTTTGGCTCAGGTCATGATCTCAGGGTCCTGATCTCAAAGTCATGATATTGAGCCCTGCAACAGGCTCTGCACTGGGCATGGAATCTGCTTGAGATTCTCTCTTCCTCTGCCCATCCCACCATGTGTGTGCGTGCCCTCCCCCCCCTTCTCTAAAATAAGTAAAATCTTGGGACGCCTGGGTGGCTCAGTTGGTTAAGCGGCTGCCTTCGGCCCAGGTCATGATCCCAGGGTCCTGGGATCGAGTCCCACATCGGGCTCCTTGCTCAGCAGGGAGCCTGCTTCTCCCTCTCTCTCCCTCTGCTTGTGCTCTCTCTGTCAAATAAATAAAATCTTTAAAAAAATAAAATAAAATAAAATAAAATAAAATAAGTAAAATCTTAAAAAAAAGAAAATATAAATTTTCAAATCAAAGAATCAATAAATTATAAATTATGGAATGTGATACACGAACCAAAGTATCTGCATTAGTTTTCAAAATATGAAAGAAAATGACAAAAACTCAGAATTTCAACAATCATCAAGTCATACTTTTCCTGATTTACTAATAGTAACATTTTCTTCATGGAGTACAAGTTGTGTGTGTGTGTGTGTGTGTGTGTGTGTGTGTGTGTGTCAGGGGTGGGAGGCTATGTATGTTTTGCCAAAACAGTGAAACAAAAACCACAATTACAACTGGAAACTTTAATACTCTACTCTCAGCAATTCATAGAACTTTTAGACAAAAATCAGCAAGAATACAGACATACTGGACAATACAACCAACCAACAGTATCTAATTGACATAGAGAGAACACCGCAATATACAACACAGAATAGTGAACACACTTTTTTCAAGCACCTGGGATAGGCATGGATACTATTAAAAGAAAATAACAACACAGAACTGAAACAGTAGCCAGAATTATTTGACCAGCAGAGCTCTTTGGCATTGACCAATCATTGTGTCTCTAGGACTAAAATAGGTAGGGAACCTGAAAAAGCCATATTTCATTTGTCTAAATAGAAAAGTTCTAAGTTTGATAAAACTAACTCTTTCTTGAATCACCATAAAAGAGTGATGGCTCCTCAACAAACTTCTAGGCTTGAACCTGTTTATAGACCTAGAGCCTCTTATAGAAATTGAGGATGGGTCCACCTGAGTAGGGATCCTGCTACACTTTCAATAATTTAAACTACACATCTTCCTCCTAGCTTTCTCCAAAAGGACATGAACCAATTTACAAAGTGATACACATTGGGGAAAGATAAGTAATCATATTTTTCAGTGTTTATTAGACAGTGACTATTCCCTGAGAATCCAAACTACCACTGTAATCTACCAGGCTACATAAGGTTTAAGGAAGAGAAATGAGATCTAATCATCAATGACAGTTTGGCTCTGATCAGTCTCACAGTGAAGCCAATGGGTGCCCCAAATTACCCTATATTTCCTCTACTCTGGAAAGCATAGTTGGAAGAGACACACTCAGCAATTGGCAGAATCCTCACACTGGATCTCTGACCTATGGACTAAGGATGATTACAGTAGCAAATGTCAAATAGGAGTCTCTAGAACTTCCACTCTCCACCATAGTAGTGAAAAAAAGCAATAGCACATTCTTGGAGAGAATGCCAAGATTTCTGTGACCATCAAGGACAGAGTCCTACCACATCCCCATTCAACTCATCTGTTTGGCCTATGGATAAGAAAGACGGGTCTTGAAACATGAGAGTGTACTATCATAAACTTAATTAGGTGGTAACCATAACTGGAGCTGTATTTCCAGCTGTGGTTGTTTTATTGGAACAAATCAACAACTGTTCCTTTTTTCTAGTTTGAGACTATTGATCTCAAAAATACTTTTCCTCAAAATTAAGCAAAGAGGAGAAAGATCTGTACTCCAAAAACTATAAAACACTGATGAAAGAAATTGAAGATCACACACACACACACACACACACACACACAATATGGAAAGATATTCCATGCTCACTGATTGGAAGAACTAATACTGTTAAAATGTCCATACTACCCAAAGCAACCTATAGATTCAATGTGATCCCTACCAAAATACCTATGACATTTTTCACAGAACTAGAATAAATAATACTAAAATTTTCATGGAACCACAAAAGACCCTAAACAGCCAAAGCAATCTTGAGAAAGATCAAAGCTGGAGATATCAGAATTCCAGATTTCTAGATACACTACAAAACTGTAATAATTAAAACAGTATGGTACTGGCACAAAAATAGACACATAGATCAATGGAACAGAATATAGAGCCCAGAAATAAACTTACATAGTCAATGAATCTAAGACAAAGGAGGCCAACAAACTGAGGGTTCTAGAGGGGAGGGGGGTGGGAGGATGGGTTAGCCTGGTGATGGGTATTGAGGAGGGCACGTTCTGCATGGAGCACTGGGTGTTACGCACAAACAATGAATCATGGAACACTATATCTAAAACTAATGATGTAATGTATGGGGATTAACATAACAATAAAAAATTAAAAAAAAAAAAAAGGAGGCAAGAATATACAATGGGGAAAAGACAGTCTCTTCAACAAATGGTGCTGGGAAAACTGGACAGCTACATGTAAAGGAATGAAATTGAACCATTGTCCTACATCATACACAAAAATAAATTCAACGGGCAGCTAGGTGGCTCAGTCAGTTAAGCGTCCAACTCTTGATTCTGGCTTAAGTCATGATCTCAGGGTCGTGAGATCGAGCCCCCCCATCAAGCTCCACGCTCAGCAGGGAGTCTGCTGGGGATTCTCTCTCCCTCTCCTTCTGCCCTTCCCCCAGCTCATGTGTGCCCTTTCTCTCACTCTCGCTTTAAAATAACTAAGTCTTTAAAAAAAAACTCAAAATGGATTAAAGATGTAAATGTAGGACCTGAAACTATAAAACTGCTAGAAGAGAATAAAGGCAATAATTTCTTTGATATTGGCCATAGAAATATTTTTCTAGATATGTCTCCTCAGGCAAGGGAAACAAAAGCAAAAATAAACTACTGAGACTACATCAAAATAGAAAGCTTTTGCACAGGAAACCATCAATAAAACAAAAGGCAACCTACTGAATGGGAGAAGATATTTACAAATAATATATTTGAAAAAGTGTTAGTATACCAAATATATAAAGAACTTATACAACTCAACACCAAAAAAACAAAATATCTGATTAAAAATGGCTGAGGCACCTGGGTGGCTCAGTCGGTTAAGTGTCTGACTCTTGATTTTGGCTCAGATCATAATCTCAGGGTTCTGAGATTGGGCCTGTGTCAGACTCTGCACTCAGTGAAGAGTCTGCTTGAGACTCTGTCTCCCTCTACCCCTCACCCTGCTCATCCTCTCTCTCTCTCTCTAAAATAAAATAAATAAATAAAATATTTTAAAAAATAAAATGGCAGAGGACCTGAACATTTTTCCAAAGGAAACATATAAATGGCCAAGACACACATGAAAAGATGCTCAACATCACTCATCATCAGGTAAATACAAATCAAAACCACAATAAGATATCACCTCATACCAGTCAGAATGGCTAGTGTCAAAAAGATAAGAAATAAGTGTTGGTGAGGATGTGGAGAATAGGGAACCTCTGTGCACTGGTGGTGGAAATATAAATTGGTGCAATCACTATGGAAAACGGTATGGAGTTTCCTCAAAAAACTAAAAACAGAAGTACCATACTATCCAGTAATTTCACTGCTGGGTGTCTGCCTCAAGTAAATGAAAACACTGTTTCAGAAAGATAAATGCACCCCTATATTTATTGCAGCATTATTCACAATAGCCAAGAAAATGAAGAAACCCAATTGTCCATCAGTAGATGAATGGATAAAGATGTGGTGTATATATATATGTGTGTGTGCATATATATATGTGTGTGTGTGTGTATATATGTGTGTGTGTGTATGTGTATATATATATGTGTGTATATATATGTGTGTGTGTGTGTATATATATATATATATATATATATATATATATATAATGGAATATTACTTGGCCATAAAGAATGAGATCTTGCCATCTGCAACAATATGGATGGGCTCAGAGAGTATAATGCTAAGTGAAATAATCATACAGAAATACAAATACCATATGACTTCACTCATACGTGGAATTTAAGAAATAAAACAAAGAAAATGAGAAAGAAATAAACAGACTCTTAAATACAGAGAACAAACTGGTGGTTTCCAGAGGGGAGGTGGGTGGGGAGGGGTGAATGAAATACATAAAGAGGATTAAGAGTACACTTATCATGATGAACACTAAGTAATATATATAAATGTTGAATTATTATATTGTACCCCTGAAGCTAATATGACACTGTATGTTAATTAGACTTCAATTAAAAAATAAATAACAAAACTGAAAAAAATACTTGTTTCTCTGTACTTGTTAGTAAAGGCCACAGGCATAGTAATCCACTTTAGTGTTCCTCCTTAGAGCTCTATCAACTGTCTCCGATAGTCTAGTCCACTGGGAACTTGTTTGCTTCTCTTCTCTACAGGACATCAAGCAAGCCCACTACATAGATGATATCATGCTGATTGAACCAGCTGAGTAGAAAGAAGTAAATATGCTAGATATCTGGTTAAGATGTATGCATACCAGAGAATGGGAAAATACACGCCATAAAAATTCAAAAGTATGTTATCTGTGAAATTTCCAGGGTATCAGTGGTCTGGTGCATGTTGAAATATGTCTTACAAATGGTAAGCATGTTTCTGTATTTGGCACCTGCTACCTCTAAGAGATGGACTTCTGAATTTTGGTTGCAACAGATACCAGATTTGAGCATCTTACTTCAACCTATTTACCAAATAACCCAGTAAATGGTGTGCTTGGGTTCCAGATCAAAAGGAAGTTCTGCAACAAAGCAAGTCTTCCATTCAACCTGTCTCACCACTTGGGTCACATGACTCTGCATTTTCAATAGTGCTTGAAGTGTCTAAGGCAGTTGGGGATCCTAAGGCAAAGCTTTGGCTGTCTTCTTGGACTTCGAAGAAAAGTTATGCTTCCTCTGCAGATAATCATTCTCATTTGAGAAACAGCTTCTGCCTTGTTACTGGATCCTACTAGAGTCCTAACACTTAATACTGGCCATTAAATAAACATGTGACCTTAAATACTCACTGGGTGTTTTCTGACCCATCAAGCCCTCTACAGCAATATTTAGTCAAGTGGAAGTGATATATAGGTTTTTCTCCACAAGTTTTGAAGTCACAAATAGGTTGAATGAAAAGTGGCTCAGATTTCCATGGTTCATACTCCTGCCACATTTCCTCCTCTCTTTCTCCTTCATGTGGTTGTCTATGACAGAATAAGAAAGAACAATTTGGTCCTTGTTCACAGATTCTACACACTATTCTGGCCCTATCTGGAATGAAGCTGCAGTACTCCAGGTATGGCCCTGAAGGAGAGCAGTGAAGAAAATCCTTCCAATGGCAAAAACTTCAAGCTGTGCACCTGATTGTTCATTTTGCCTGGAAGATAGATAGATAGAGGTACATATCTAAAAATGAGTCATGAGCAGTAGCTAACAGTTTGGCTTTATGGCCAGAAGAAATATAATTGGATGAAACATGAAAAAACATGATTTAAGGAAGAGGTATGGGGAAAGACCTCTCCAAGTGGGCACAAATACGAGAATCTTTTTGTCCCATACAGATGCTCACCAAACAGCAATCTTAGAAGAGGAAGATCTTAATATTCATATGCAGAAAGTGATCATTCTTTTCCCATGCTTTTATCCCCATATTTGCTCAATTGGCTCATGAAGACAATGATCATGGAAGCAGAGATGGAGCTTGTGTATGGGCTCAGCAACACGGATTTCCACTCACCAAGGCCAATTTGGATAGAGCCACTGCTGAGTACCCAACCTGCCAAGAGTAAATATCAACACTGAGCCCCTAAAATGGCACCGTTCCCTAGGGGAACCAGCCAGCCACCTGGTGTCAGGTTGATTACACTGGATCACTTTCATCATTGAAGGAGTAGCTCTTTGTTCTCACTGGAAAAGACATTTATACTGGATATGGTTTTGTCTTTCCTACTCTCAGTGTTTCTGCTAAAACTGCCATCTGTGGGCTTACAGAATGCTTTATTCACCTTCATAGTATTCCATATAACACTGCTTCTGACAAAGAGACTCACTTTATAGCAAATGAAGTACAATATTGACCTCATGCTCATGGACTTCTCTAGTATCATTATGTTTCCCTCATCCTGAAACAGCTGGCTTAATAAAATTATGGAATGGCCTTTGGAAGACTCAGTTATGGCACCAGCTGGTGACAGCACTTTATGGGGCTGGAATAATGTCCTCCTGGATGTAAGATATGCTTTGAATCAGCTATAAACATGTAGTGATGTTTCTCCTATACCCAGAATTCATGAGTCTAGGAATCACAAGATACATATGGAAATGGCTCTTCTCATATTAATGCTAACGATTCACTAGAAACTTTCCTTTTATTGTTTCCTTTCTCTACAACTTTTGGCGTTTTTGCTTTAGAAGTATTCCTTCCCAAAGGATAAAGGATTCCACCAGAGAATACCACCTATATTGGAATCTGAGACTATCATTGGCTATTTGGGGCACCTCTTGACACTGAAATAACAGGGAAGAAGCAGAGGAAGTACTTCCAGCATGCAAGAGATCCTCGGGAGTGTTACTTAGTCTTCCCATAT
Organism: Phoca vitulina; assembly: GCF_004348235.1. NCBI lineage: Eukaryota > Metazoa > Chordata > Mammalia > Carnivora > Phocidae > Phoca > Phoca vitulina. The sequence continues at coordinate 6,061,299 of NW_022589778.1, forward strand.
TTTATGGTAAAAGTTAGTAAGTAGTTACAGCAACTCAATAAAGGCAGGGCTGTAAGGGCACAGATTCTTCAGGAATGAAGATATGAGTTACCCCACCAAGTGAGGAGCCACAGTTAACTGAGACACTTGCTGGGGGCAAAGAATATGAAATGGGGAGTGGAAAAAGGAAGTTATCAATACCACCATGATCCCATTATTAGTTACAAATATGAAGGTACTGATACATAGGAGGATTTCTTCCTTGCTTCTAAGTGTGTGCATGCATACACAGACCAATTTTTCCTCTCTCCCATTTCTCTACTCTAACGTAAGATCTATTAATAGTGGTTAACTGTATCTCAGAACTATTATCCTTGTTTTACTGTAAGGGAACAAGTGACCAGGAGTTTAATTAACCTGCGCAAGTCATTTAGCTAAATCCATCCTAAGTCTCCTCAACTCTGGAAAAGTGCTCTTTCAGAAAAACATACTGATGTATACTTTATGAAAAATATATTAAAGTTTATCTTCAGTGCTCTTCATGTCCTTTTTGAGCTGTCCTCCTCTTCCTTATGCCTTATATACCAACTGACCTCTAGCTCATCTCTATACCTCTTAACCCCTTGTAAGTCATGCACTGTTCTGTCTCTTCCTTTTGTATCTACTCCTGAGACCATCATATAGGAAAAGTTCTGATGAGCAAAATTGCTATGTGTTTTACTGACAAATAATGGTTGGATGTTTTCGTTTTCATCATCTTAGAATTGAAAGTCATTTACTCAACAAATATCATTTTTCTGGTTTGCTTTATAAATGATGGATATTGGAGAGGGTATATGTTGTTGTAATGAGCACTGAGTATTATATAAGACTGATGAATCACAGACCTGTACCCCTGAAACAAATAATGCATTATATGTTAATTAATTGAATTTAAATTTTAAAAAATAAAATAATAAATTAAATAGAAATGATTGAGTTCCAACACTGAGGCAGTACTGAAAAATCTCATCAATCAAGTTTCCAAATGGTAATTTCTACGTGGTATTTTCAATGAGTAGAGGATATATTTTTATACAAGGCAGCCATTCCACTCTTGGACAGTTGCTAACTGCCAAACAGTCCTTCTTTATGTTCCTCTGAATTCTCTCTCCAGGTAACTTTTACTTTCCATGCCCTCTACACTCTACAGAATGACTCCAACTCATTTTTGTCATATGCTAGCTCTTTAAAATGTTTTCATTTATCCTATGTCTAACACTTTCTCATAAAACACTACTACCACCACCACAATCACCACTTAGCATCTTATACCTCTCTGTTTTGTTCCCGGTTTTAGAATTACTCTTAGTGTATGGCACTCAGAACTGATCACATGACTTTAGCTAATTCCTGGCCAACTGATATTCCAGAGTACATGGTACTCTCACGTCCCTCATTCCACATACTTTATTCCTATTCATGTAATCTAATTTCAGTGGACTTTTAGAACTGGCATGTTACATGATAATCTCCTGGTGAATTTACCAATCAGTAAATAACACTACTTTTTCTTCTCCTAAAAATTTATTGTAAATCCAGGTCTCTCTTCCTTGTCTATGTGTGCAGTTTTTTTTTTTTAACCCTAGGATCTTGAATATTCTATCAGTTCACTTGAATGAGAGATAGAGGATGAAAATCAATCATTTAAAACTTAATTCTGTCCTCCAAAAAATCAGCTGCCCTTCTCAGATGTGTGTTGTCCATGAATAAGATAACAATGAATTTTATACCTTTGTTCCTTCATCTAACTGGTTGATAAAAAATTTATAAAATGTCAAGGACAGGAATCTAAAACATTTCCTGCTTGACATATTTTTTCTAATTAATATTTTTTAGCATGCTTGTTCAACTTTCTGTGTATTTCCTCCTAATTGTATCTATTATCTAGTCCTTTTCTTGAATGAACTTGTCACTAAGATGGAGTTTAATAAATATTTGCTATTTTAAAGCAATTTTTTTGACATAGATGTTTTGTTAAGTCCACATTTGTGTACCCATTTTAAAACTATGAGCATCCTCATAAGACTACATAATGTGGCCATTATGACTCAAGGATACTGTGACAGTCTAAAAAAATTAAAATGTCAGTTCTTTTAAATTACCAAATTAGCAAAAGTAAGACACAGATATCTTCATAGTTCTCTTCCCTGTCATCTTGTCATCCCTTGAATTCCCCATCACTAACATGGAGTTTAGAAAGGGGAAATGGTAATGAATTTCTCTCATTTGAATAATACTTAGTAAGCAAAAACAAAACAAAACACAAAAGTTATTTTAATGTTCAGCACAACTGCTGTGAAGTGTTACACCAAAACAGCTTCATTTTGGAGGGGGCAATGCCAAAGAACTAAGGGCCTAGCTCTGCAAGGCAGGCATCCATAACAGGATTATTTGGAGATGTGTGAGGAGGGAGAAGAAAGGATCTGAGCAAGAACTTTTCCCATTACCCTTGACCTAAAGGATGAGCATCCACACTTAAGAATCACATCACCCAGGGGCGCCTGGGTGGCTCAGTCTTTAAGTGTCTGCCTTCGGCTCAGGTCATGATCCCAGGGTCCTGGGATTGAGCCCCGCATCGGGCTCCCTGCTCCACGGGAAGCCTGCTTCTCCCTCTCCCACTCCCCCTGCTTGTATTCCCTCTCTTGTTGTGTCTCTCTCTGTCAAATAAATAAATAAAATCTTTAAAAAATAATAATAATAAAAAAACAGAATCACATCGCCCAGAGGAAAAGCTTTGCCTTTATGAAGCTGATGATGCACTTCATCTCATTTTGTACATAAGAGAATTTACAATGGTAAATAATTAGATGCTTTATGCCAAGTTTCTCTTGTATTGTGAAGGCTTTTTAACTTCAAAGAAAAACAAATGTCTAAGGAAACTGCAATTAAAAAAATAAAGAGTTGAATGAATAGGCCACTTCATGTTTTCTTAGTTCTAAGTTCACAGTTAGGAATTTCTAGGAAGGAAGGTCTTAAAATCCCCAAAATCTTTTTGTTTCAGTAGAAGTTGCAGAGAAAAAAGTAAATCATTTGAATCACATGTTCTTCAATTGTCCCCTCTACTCTAACCCATTTTCATAGAATAGCCAGATGAGAGCTTAGACCAAGAGGCCTATGCACAGATTCAGAGGAATTCCAAAAACTCACCGCTGGAATTGGGATTAGGAAGTATCTCTGATCCAGAGGCCATGAGGAAGCTAAGGTGACTTCCACACACTCCATTCAAGGGAACAAAAGCTTCTCTTTGCCCACTTCTTTCACTATAGACCTGAAAGTTGTTTACTTCTCAGACAAACAAATTGTACTTCCCTAAACACACTACATGGAAGCAAATATTGTCTCTCTTCCTAATGAGTGGTTTAGGAGTTCAGGCCTCAAGCAGTATTCATGGGCATAAACCTCATGATTACACAGAACTCACTGATGTACCAACATTGTCAAAGAGTACCAACACTGCATAATTTGTTGCTTTTGTACACATGGTAATAGAGACTATGAGCAACTTGAGGTGAGGTCTTGAATCTTATTAACCACTTTATTCCCTGTGTCTAGCAGGGTGCCTGGCACAAAGTAGGGGCTTGATAAATAGTTGTTGAATAAACAAAATTCTAAGCTAATACTTTTTCCTTATGTTTAATTCAGTCATGGAAAACTATCACTTGAGCACCTATTATGTACCAGATACTACAAAGCTGTGAGTAGACAGACAGGAATCCTTCCTCAGACCTTATAGTCTAATTGAAATTGATGACGTAACTTCTACTTCTGATGACTGACACTATTATGGTAACCTTGGGGATGGACAACACTACTGCTGACCCTCAATTTCCTCACATTCAATTTAATGTTGGACAAAATGACCTACTCTATAAGCTTATTTAGTTCTAACTTATTGTAAAGGGTACGAAATGTATAAAGCATTATGTAAATTAACTTAAGTTTTAAGATTATAAAATTATTTTTTAACTTGAATATGACTCAAAATGGATATTCCCCCAGTTCAAAAGCAATTCAGCTTCTCAAATGGATACATGCACATCACTGTATGAACCACATAAAGAATCCAATGACTCTAGCATTGTTGTATTTTTAAAGCAGGTCTCTATTGTAAAATGTAACTTCTTTGAGAGCACAATATTTTACATTTGGTATCCTCTATAGGATCTAGTACTTTTCAAAAAAATAGCATTTGAAAAATGAATCAATGCAATGGAAACAATTTAAGAATCACCAAGGATCCTAAACTGAATGGTGAATGGCATTTAGAGATCCAAGAACCTCGTGAAATTATATGCAAAACTGGGCATAGGCCATTGTGTGGAATTCTTTGGTTTTACCAGAGTCTCAGAGAGATCTATTATCCAAAATGGTTCCTCCATTCAGTATATATTAATTGAATATCAACTACTTGCCCGGCATTGTATTATGGTTTAGGCTTAGAATCTAAAACTTTTTTTATAAATTATGAATACTGATTACAACAAATCTTTACAAGATCTGCTTTCTCATATTCACACCACTAAAAATAACGCATACTGTATTAAATATATCTACATCCTAAATCATCATCAGATTCTATGCATTTATGATATTTGCTGGTAAAATATATATGCATATATATACACACACATACATACACACATATGTATAATTTAAGAAACATTTAGTGAATCATGTTGCTCAAGCTGTTTAAACTATTTCTAATTCATCAACTATCTTACACCACAGCTGCGTTTTCATTTATTTCTAACAATCACAATGAAGATACTGTCCTTAAAAAAAAATGATGACATATAAAGAAAACTGCATGAAATTGTTTTATAAGCAGTTTTCTCAGGGACATTCCACTTACTGAAATAAACAGCTTTCATATGCTCCAGATGGAGAACAAAAAGTATTATTAAAATCTCATGGAATCCTCTAAAATTTAATGACAGTATTTCCCCTTTGGAAATTTTATAACTCTCCTCAATGCATTAAGCATCATCTACCTACAGTCAATCAATATTTATCTGAGCAAGTATTTAAATTTTCTGAGTAAGACTATTTTTACCTTTAAGAATGGCTGCCCTATTCTTGCCACAAACATATGGAAAGGAATATTTCTCCAGATACAAAGATTAAAATCCTAACCCACAGTAGACGTTCACTTTATGATATGAAAGTTTCTATGTAGCATGATTCAAAATGACGGTTTCAAAACAACATTAACTTATACTATGAGGAAACCATTCATTTCTAATTCCTACACTCTACCAGAACTTAGATGCAATTAGTGATAGTGGCCAGGAGATGGTGCAGTCTCATTTCCTAAAATTTACTTCATAGGCTTTGTGTAATGTACAAAGTTCACTTTAAAGAGAAATGTTTTATTAATGGCACTTGTTATCACAATTGGCTGATATGAACGAAAAGTAAGACATTCAGAAAACAATAAGGAATTTAAATTTCTCAAAAGTTTTACTTATCACTTATATGTGAATAGAATGCTTTAAAATACTTTGAATAGCTTTTTTTCTCTCCCATGTACAAGGAACAGATGAAGGAACAGAAGGAAAGAAAAAGTTCAGAGTAACAGTCATTTAGAATTACCTCAACTTTTCAATTCTTCCTTTTAGTTCATTTTATATGCTGGGTTGCTGTACACTTATAAATGTATTTTACAACTATAAACTCCATTTTTCCACAAAATAAAAACAAGTATAATTACAGGAATTCTACAACTGATATTTTAGGGAGAAAATTCATAAAAGTAAAAATATTTCCTGAAATGACTTTATTCAAGGCACATATAATGTGTATATGCTTCTTTCACTTAGTAAATGCTAAAGAAGAATCTTTCGATCTCAAATCTATCATATTGGTTGTAAAAAAAAAAAATAGTATTTTTAAGGTCTAGTATGCCATTCACATCCATAGTGTACACACTAATAGGTGTGGGTATGTGGGTTGTATTGCATGCTTCTAGAAATACTCCAAAAAGGGAGAATAGGCGAAATATTACAGACTGTCCTGATTTGGCCTGGAATACAATCTGCCACCAGTTACTGAGTCTTTGCTGGGAAGGCAGGAAGACTCCCTAATCATTCCTGAAAATGCATAATCCAAAGCTGGTCGAAAAGGCAATGCTGGTACCAACCCCGGAGTTAGGTAAGGAGACATAAAGCCAGAGAGCCCCCTTCCTGGAGAGGAGTATGCCAGCCGGAATGGATTGATACCTAGTCTAGGATTTAAGCTGTAGAGACTTGAATCACCTCCATAAGAAGCAGAAGCAGTTTGAAGAGGAGAGAAAGCTGATTTATTCCCTAGAGTTCCAAAACCAATTCCACCTAAACTAAAATTTGAAGCTCTCTGAAAAGCTGTATTTTCCAATTCTCCTGAGTTTGCTAGGTCCCTGGCGTCTGGTTGTTCTTTCCCATTTAGGACCTGTTCAATGGCTTGAACCACATCCCCTTTGCAGAAGCGCAGAATGCCTTCTAGCCGGCTACGCCTATAACTTGGGAAAATCCTGGTAAGGATATCAAGAGGGTCTCTTGGTCTTGAGGACGGTGTGGGAAGGCTGGCTCTGGTAGCAGTGAAGTCTTTGGCCCACTCACTTTCATTTCCTGATTCCAGATCAGATGACGACAGGGACCTGGGACTCTCTTCCCCTCCTGATAGCTCCCCAGGGTGAAGAGGCTGAATACTATCTTCCTGATTCAAGCTTTCTGAAATAGATGGCCTGATGTTTTGTTTTCCAATGACACCATTAGACTTAGGAGATGATCCCAGAGTACACTGATGGGATTTAGAGACTGGCTCTTCTTGTCCACTCTGGCCTGGGTCACATTTACTCGCTTTTAGTTCTGGGGGATAGAAAAGAAAAAAAGAATCAAATAAAGGAAAACTTCCCAAAACACAGACAGTACTGCCTACTTGAAGATAATGCTGGATAAAATAATTCATTTACTCATAATATATTGGTAATATTTATTTGCTGCAAGAGACTTCAATGAATAAGAATTTTAAAAGGTCCTTCAGAAGTAAAGGCATTGGAATAGTGGGAAAATGCTATTAGGTCATTCCAAGATCACAAAATTATATAATATATAAATGCTGTAGTTATTTAGGAATCAGAAGATAAAAGTCTATTATTACCCCAGCTATTAACGCGAAACCAATATCTCATGTTATTTGCCCCATTTGGTGATTTGAGATTTTCCTAAATTTTACCCAAATTTCATTGTTATCCTGGTGAGTTTTTTTTTTTCCAAAATGACACTATGCAAAAAGAACTAAATAAAATGACTGTTTAGATAAGAAGTCAAAGGAAGGAACAATCTCAGTATGAAAATGAACATTCTATTTAATAAATAATACTACGTTTCAATTTTTTTTTAATGCTCACATTTCAGGTTCCAATTACGTAACCTGAATAATGTGAAAAACAACAAAATTCTTCATTTCACCTCAAATCTAAACCAATAATCACCACTACTGTACCAATCTCAAATCATACCAGAGCTTACATATTTCATTTTATTTGAGAGATGATACAGACTTGGTATTTTTCAATAATCCCCTATGAAATATGGACTTTCTTTTTCAATCCCTAGGAAATATTTTTTTAAAAGTTTAGAGTCAAGTTGTTTCTAAAAGAAAATTATAAACTGCACTATTGCACCATTGCAATCTGTACGTATCTTCAAAGTATCTTGTAAAACCAACATACTAGTTATTTGCTTCAAATCACAACTCCCTTCCAATATTAAGGGCAGTTTTCCAAAAATATTTGTACACAAAAATCTGATTTTATACCTCAACATGTGAGCATATTAATATTAATAAAACAGTAACATTTTAAATGCCCTTTTGCACAGTTTATGCCAGGAAAATAATAATGTATACATTCACTAAATAACTTTTATTTTGGTTTACATTTCCTCTTATCCTATAAACATATTTTACCTCTATTTCCATTAGAAAGAGTAAACTGTCAAGTGGGATACTCAGTATTTCTGTCAAACCTTCTTTTTCTATAAATGTTATGAATTCAACAAAACAAATACTGCCTAAAGCAGTGATTTGCACACACAATTTGCAATGCTCCTATGGTTTCTCAAGAAGCAGTCCTAAATTCTAAAGAAGTATCTATACTTCATTTTAAAATTAAAGTGTGTGCAATTTAACACTTTGAGGGTTAAAATTCTGTCATTGTATCAAACAGATAACGAAAGAAAAGATGTTGTTCTGTAAAACTACAAAGACTCTCTAGTATTTTCAACTTTAAAAGAAACAATGAAACTTTTCTAATGAAGTCTACCAAGTGGGGAGAGATTGGCCTTGGTCCACCATCACATTTTATTTCTAACTATGACCCACTAAATACGCACCCCCCCCAAACACGTAAGGTATCAAAACTTCATGACTACAGCAATTTACGCACAAAACAATTTTTACTAGTATACTGTACTCATAGAGTACAATATAATGCAATAAAGTACTGATTGCATAAGACTCTGGAGAATAAGGTATTTTTAAGATACTGTGATATCATTTGCATCATCTCTCTGTTTTCTCAACTCCTGTATCTGGTTTTATTTCTTTACTTTTATCATTGTATATTTTGTCTTATATTGGATACATATAGTCTTCCTTCTTTTGTACATAAGTTTTTTTGTGCGCAGAAAAATCTTATTCGCCTCTGAATCACTGTTAGTCTTTGTCTAATGAGTGAGTAAATTAAATAGACTACTGCAGCTCATGGATATTGGGTAAGAGGATGCAGTCAGTTTAGAAAAACTATAGATGTGGCTTTTCAAAAAAGTAGGTCAACTGAGGCAAAGAATAAAATAAAAAGAGAACACTTTGGGTACTCCCCCCAAAATCATATAAATCAATGTCTAACAGAGAGTTAGCAGCCAGATTTCATGGTCAATTTAGTTTACAGAATTTTTCTTTTTTATAGCAGTTATTATTTGCTTAATGACTTTGTTCTTCAGCACTCTTTGATTTTTCATGAGAAATGTTTAATGTTTTGTCCACTGAAAAGAACTAGAACATGGGCAAAACATTGGCATAGGTGAACACAAAATCATATATGCCTTATTTAAATACAGAGAGTCTTTTTCAAAAGTACATCCTGTGATCCAAAAGATCTGCAATTTTCACAATTCAGGGAAGTTTTCTAATTAATAACTTACTTTTCATTACCAGAGAATTTCATATGATACAACCTGGCTTGAATTTATTAAAAAAAAAAAAAATACTGAAATGACATTTACACTGCTAGTGTTACCTGTAGAGGGCTGGGAAATTCACTAAAATACAATGAGATTTACATCAGCAGGAAAACTTAATTTGAGATAACTCTAATAAAAAAATGCTCAAATCTTTTTTACATAACAAAGGGGATGGTGATTTGCGGTCAAAAAATAAGAGGAAAAAAATTAAAACTCCTTGGATAAGATACTGGACTTTGAAATTCTTCCTCCCAATGGTTTTACAAATCTGGAAAGCCTAAATTCCTTTCCTATGGGAAAGAGCTGAAACTTTAAATTTAGAGCTTTCTACACTTTTGGAGGTTAACAAACAGTCATGGGGTGGTGCTTAACATTTTTAAGGGAAAGAAAGGAGGTAAAAAACGGTTTGGTAGATTTCAGATTTCTTTCCCACTTCTAGCTGGCACCAAAGGTTTGCCCCAAAGATGAGGAACGGTACTCTCAAACCTCAGTGAATTTCCCAGGAATACTGGAAGATTAACTGTGGTTTTATAGCTGAAAAGAGTACAGAGCAAGCCCAAAACCCAGCTTCTCTAACTAAGCTTTTCACCCAATGCCCGCTTCAAGTTCTAACTCACCCAAAGTAACAGCGACTTGGATGCAAATTCTGTTCCTAGCGTGAGTTGCTCATCCATCACTCGCTTTACTTTTACATTATCTTATCCTATCACCTAAGGGTACAGAACGCCCTTTCAAGGTATGTGTCTCTAACACCCTCATTAACATTTCTATTACAGAGCAGTTTCCCAGAACTTAAATGAGTGCTTCTTTTAAACAACTTTTCTTGCCCACCACCAACGCATGGCTACTTGTTTCCAAGAGTTTTTTTTCCAAAATAACCATTTTTCTTTGCAAAGGGTAAATGAAAAGACCAACTTACCTTGTTTTAGCTCCGTATTATCTGGTTGGACAACTTGGAAAGCAGGGGTCGCCAGACTAGCCTGCCTCAAGGCACCCAGTCCCAGCGCCGTCACCGCCGCAGGGCCGCCGGAGGCCTGGGAATTCTCCGTTCGGTTGCCGGGGCCTCCAGATGTCCGACCCCCAGGCCCGCAGGGTCCAGGGTACAGGAGCCTCTGCAGCCCCCGGGCCTCGCTCTCTTCCTGGGCCTGTTGCCGGCGCAGCGCCACCTGGGCGGCCATGACGCGCTGGCGCTCCGCAATCAGGGTGCACTTGGCACACGCGCAGTCCCGCCAGCGGCAGAAGCGTTTGTGGCCCTTGAGTGCCGACACGACGCCGTGGTTGCGACAACGGGCGCACTTGGGTGTCCGCGGGTAGCCGCAGCCCACCGCACCCACGCCCCTCTCCAGTCCGGGAGCCGACGGGCAGCCTCCGCTTCCCGTGGCGGCTGCGGCTGCCCGCAGAAAGAGGCTGGGTGGCCGCAGGAAAGTTGGAGGAACTGGTATCCCCGGGGGTACTGGCAGCGCCGGAGACGGGGGCGGAGGGGCGGCCGCCACCAGCCCCGGGGCCAAGTGGGGTCGGCCGCTGCCGCTGCGGTCTCTGCTGCCACACTGTGACTGCTCCATTCCCGAGAAGTGTCCGGCGAGCGAAGTGCGCAGTCCACAGCTAACCCTGCCGGAGCGGGGGCCGCGAGGACCGGCCGTGGTCCCGCTGCCTCCCACCCACACACGGACAAAGTTTGACAGAATTCCCGCCGGGGGCTGGAGACGCTAAGAGGCGCAGATGCCCAGTGAGCCTCAAGAGTCCCGGGGCGCTAAGTTAATGCCCCTCTGCTCCGCGCGCTCAGCCCTCAGTGGGTGAAGGGACGGCTGGAGAGGCTACCCCGCCCACCGGGTCTCCCCGCCGAGCGCTGAAGCCCTGAGAGGGCGGGCGGGCGGAGTGGGACCGCCTGGGAGGAGGGACGGTGGGAGACACAAGAAACCTCTTGATGGGCTGTCAAGGTCCCTTCCCCAAAAAAGCCTTTTTCTCCCACTTGCCTCCCCATGAATTCCTCAACGTCTATTTTTGTGAAATAACCAAGCCCTCTGCCATGCCTCTTACCGCCCTTCTTAAATTAAGCAAGATTGGAAGTTCTTTTCTCAGTCCCACGCTTCTCCAAGCAAGTTTGAAAATTTGGATGTGGAGTTGTTTTTCCTTTTCCTTTTCCTTTTCCCTGGTGAAGTTTTCCGGATGGTAGCATGGCCAGTGTTAATGAGAAAGCACAGCTTGACAGATGGCAAATATTATGCACCTGAAAGATGCTTTATTTTAAACGGGTCTTAGGACTGCATCAAAACAATGGATAAATAATGAAGGGAGTTCATTCACATACGGATTCTTCTCGTTCATTCTGTTTATTTACAAATGCAATTTTGGATTGCACGCATTATTATATTTTGAAATGCGACCACCCAAATAAGTCTTTATGCATTTCTTATGTGGAAGTCTTTATAAGCAGCAATTGTGTTCAAGCTGTTTCAAAAATACTTCACATTTCTATTGTAAAATACTGGGAAAGGCCATTTAGACCATTCTTTAAATATGCCATCATAATATGCACTCTTAAAATACGCATTTAATGCCCTTAATCTTAAGAAAAGATCATATTGCTTTTAAACCAAAAGAGCATTTGAGGCAGAAAATTCATGAGTGTTTGTTCTTAATGGAAAGGAGAGTCAGGACTGTCAGTTCTTCAAAATAATATTCAACTACAGGCAATTCATATTCTAGCCCTAAAATGGTAAGTAACAATGACATTTTTACCATCACAACCACGGACATCCAAAGCAGACACTGCTAATCAATGTGGGTTTTCTCCTGCCTGCCCACTTCACACCATCCCCACCAACACCATCCTCCCATATCAACATCCTAACATCCTATCATAGAGATTTTGCACCCCTTCCCAAGCACTGGAACTACCTAGGGAACTTCTAAAAGATAGATTCTCCAATCCAAGTATTCTGATTCTTTGGGTCTGAGTCTTTAAACTCTCAAGGTGATGATTATATACAACCAAGCTTTAAAACTAAGACTCTAGGAACGTCTACCCTTTGCAGATTCTATAATACTCAAATTTTCTCATACTTCTAGATCTTTGTTCAATCCACTCCTGTCTGATAGCTAGTTATTCCCTAACTGTGGAACACAAATCCAACATTTAAGAAATGAGTTTTTAGTGCTATGTGGATCATTAAAGTACAATGAAGGGGTGCCTGGGTGGCTTAATCAGTTGAGCATCCTACTTTTGATTTTGGCTCAGGTCATGATCTTGGGGTCCTGGGATGGAGCCCCAAACCAGGCTCCGTGCTCAGTAGGGAGTCTGCTTGAGGATTTTCTCTCTGCTTTAACCCCTGCTCATGCTCTCTCTCTCTCTCAAATAAATAAATAAATCTTTGAAAATAAATAAATAAAGTACAATCAATTACCTAGTGAGAAAACAATTCCTTTTCTCTATTATTTTTAAGACTTGGTAAGCTAAAGGAAAAGGATCAACTTGATAAAAGTATGTCTTTAGAATCTCTACAGACTTATTGTGCTTTATAACAACAACAACAAAAATTAAGAGCTTCAAGTACCATTGTTTACCTGGAATTTAACACTGTTTTTCTGTTTTTATTTGATTATCAAGTTACCTTCCAATTATGGCAGCAAGTGATACTGGTTTTCATCCAAGGAAGTGAAAATAATTTTTAAGTGAATGTATTTAAATAAGACATGTGTCTATTTAAATGAGAAATAATCAATGTGTGAAGGACTGACAATTAATAAACTTTGGTGACAAAAATTAAAGATCTAAATCAATGGAGAGATACGCCATATCCATGGGACAAAGACTCAATATTGTTAAGAAGACAATTCTACCTACATGATTTATAGATCAATTTCAATCAAAATTTCAGCAAACTTTTTTTGGTAGAAATTGTCAAACCCATTCTAAAATTCATATGGAAATGCAAAAGAAGGACCTAGAATAACCAAGGATAAAGTTGCAAGGCTAACAGTATCTTGTTTCAAAAGTTATTACGAAGTTACAGTAACCAAAACAGTGTAGCATTGGTGAAAAGATAGAAAAATCAACCAATGTGACAAAACAGTGTTTAGAAATAGACTTACCCATAAGTAGACAACTAATTTTATACAAAGGTACAAAGACAATTTAGTGGACGGAAAATGGATAGTTTTTTCCAAACAAATTTTGCTGAAACAACTAGACATCCGTATGCAATGTGAAGGGACAGTGAAAGATGGATAGGAGGGATTACAAAGGATCAAAGAAGACTTTTGGAGATGATGAATACATTAGTTATTTTAATTGTGATAATGATTTGTGTATATACATATGTCAAAACTTATCAAATTGTGTACATTATATATTTGCAGTTTATCGTTTGTCAATTATACTCTGATAAAGTCATTATAAAAAATAAAACCCCTGTTGCTCTGGAAAAGAAAGGCATAGAATAATGTGAAAGTATTGGAAGCAAAGGTAATCCTAACCTTAGCGCCCAAAACTGGAGCAATGATTTTAAACACTTGTAATTCTCCTCAAACACACTGGAAAGCTTAAATCTCTTCTCTTAATAGTATGACATGTTCTCTCTTTTTCTCAAATTATGTATACTTTTTTTTTCTTTTTACTCTGACAGCAATTGAGTACTGTGGCTGTTCTTATAAGTCACTGAGAAGATATTAACAGCTGCAATTTAGCAGTGGCAACAGTTTCATCAAATGAAAAGGTGATGAGAAAGAAGAAACATGTTTTTAATTAAAGTGTGTGCAAGTATCACAAATACGTCACTTACAAATTTATAAACAAAGTAAAAAGAAAAAAAAAAACCAGACTGGTCTAATAAATGGGAACTGTAGAGGCATTATCAGAAGGAAAAGGATCTAATAAACAGAATCTCTCCCAAGTCCAAAAACATTAATGTACCTCCCTTTTAAATCATTCATTTATACTCGAATTCCTTGTCAACCTAAACTCTTACAGTCAACTGCCATTTTTTGTAGGTTCGTTAAAACAGTGAATCAGCATAGAGGAGTGGAACTGTGAATCAGCAATTGCAAATATAGGCCTGGCTCTGATCTTAATTAACTAAGATCTTACAACTTGAATTGGATAGTTAGGTTCTCAGCTTCACTTTTCCCACTGACAACTGAAAACATTAAGTCATTTTCAAGGACAGTTCCACGTCTGTGGTTCATTTCATTTGCCAAGTCTAGTCTGTGTTCTTAATCTCTAAAGAACATCATTACTACTCCCTCTAAAGCCTCTGTCAAAGCATCTCTCTTGCTGGTAGAATATCCTGGACTAACCTGCTAGTAAAGGAAAGTTAAAGTATATGTGCTTAGCTTGGCTGGAAGCTTTTGGCAAGAGGACTGTGGATTTGGAAGGAAAAGCTCAAATTTGTCTCTTCTTTCATGCATAAACATGTACAATTCACTCCATGGCTTCAGCATAAAGATGAGCACACCTTATATAATCCATCTACTCCAAGGTTTTCCAGAGCCATACTATGTATGCTAATATCATGTTTTGTCAGTCTTGAGGGGTCTGAACTACACATCTCTTTGCCTGGGGTTCTCCAAAAAGTAATTGAGCATTAATCCTGATTGGGAGACCAGTCCGCAGACTGACAAAAATTTCAGCCATTGGACTGTGGTTCATCAAATGGCTAAGCATCCCAGGTCTGGAAAGAAACAGGTCTCCTCTGGGACATAGCCTTTCCTTGAGTGTTGTTGGGAGAAGGAAGAACATGTTTGGTGATACATATAATTGGCCAAGAAATGTTACTATCCGAAACCCAGTATCTACCAGTAAATGCTCCCTCCTGAAAACACCCTGCAGCTAAGGAGAGATCATTCTTTATACCAGAGCTGTAACTAACCACAGCATTGTGCATTTTAGGAAATAGAACTTCATTAGAGGACATCATCTCTGAACCCTTGCTCTGAGATGGCAAGAAGCCAGTTGGAGACCATACACATTATTCCCCCCCATGCCCCCACCATCAACAGGACACAGATTACAAAATAGAGTAGAAAGTGTTTTCCTTTATTGCTTTATGAGCTCTTTCTATACAAGATGATGTTTACCTGGAATCATAATAAACTAACAAAGACAGAGAATGGAAAACTACCTATTTTTTTTTTCTGTATCCATTTCTAAGTGCCCAGCAAATGGTAAACACTCGATACATTTTTGAAAATAAAGAATGGATGCTACAGAACTTACTTGTAGTTTGGCTGAATAGGCACTAATATCACATTACTTTTCCTTTGTATTCTGCAATTTCCAGTGCACTAAAAATTAATCTCTTCCAGGTTTACCTCTGTGGAGTTTATATAAACTAGAGTGTGATTTCTTTTTAAGTATGGTTTATTGTTTACTTTGTTTTCTGTACTTTTGTTTAATATTAAATAAGGTACTTTATGACAATGTTTTCATAAAGAAAAAGTCTTATGAAACTCTACAGTTACACTTTTAATACCACTGTACCGTATTCAGTACTTTTCAATATGTTTAGATCTAAGCATATACAGTTGCTTATGAATGTGAATGATTAACGCATATCTTTACTTCTACTCTTTTTTCTGCATATAAAAACTTTGTAATATTTTATATATAATAATTTTAACTTAATAATGTGATAAACATTTCCCTTTTTTTTTAAGATTTTATTTATTTATCTGAGACGACCCACAGAGAGAGGGGCACAAGCAGGGGGAGTGGCAGAGGAAGATGGACAAGCAGACTCCCCACTGAGCTGGGAGTCGCAGGGCTCAATCCCAGGACTCTAAGATCATGACCTGAGCTGAAGGCAGACACTTAACCGACTGAGCCACCCAGGCGCCCCAACATTTCCCATTTTTTAAAGATTTATTGATTTGAGAGAGAGGGAGAGAGAACACGACAGGGGAAAGGGCAAAAAGAAAATCCTCAAGCAGAAAGGGATGAATAGGGGCACCTGTGTGGCTCAGTCGTTAAGCGTCTGCCTTCAGCTCAGGTCATGATCCCAGAGTCCTGGGATCGAGCCCCGTACTGAGCCCCACATCTGGCTCCCTGCTTAGCAGGAAGCCTGCTTCTCCCTCTCCCCCTCCCCCTGCTTGTGTTCCCTCTCTCGCTGTCTCTCTCTCTGTCAAATAAATAAATAAAATCTTAAAAAAAAAGGGGGGGGGAGGATGAATATGTGAATTGAAAATGTTTTCTATATTTCAAATTACCTCCTTAGTATAAATTGCTATAAATAAAAGTACTGAATTAAAGGTTCTGAATATTTTTAAAGCTTTTGACTTAGGTTACTAACTTTTTTCCTGAAGACATCAGATGAATTTTAATTATAATATGCAGGTCATTTCATTATTATCCCATGTATTCTCTTTTGGTTTTCTTTTAAATGGCAATGGTTTTCTTACTATGAAATTGGTGCTGCTTTCTCCTGAAATAACAGCGATAAGCCAGAGTTCCTTTAGGAAAATAATTCTACAAGGTTTCAATTCATAGAAAAATAATCACCATTTGGCAAATCTTTGGTTGCATATTGGGAGGAATTAAAGGAAAACATGGCAAAAGATCCAAACATTGTAACATACCCTAATGGTTCCTTGAGTAAATTATACGGCCTTTCACAAGCTTGCTGATTTAAACAATTCTTTATAAAAGAGAGCTGTTGACTTAGACTATAACAAGAAACCTTGGTGCCATCGTGGTTAATTGCATAAGCACATATTCAAAGCTATGCTCTTTATTTAGTTCACGCTAATGGAGCTAAGTCTATCATGTAAACAGGCTCAGAACTTATGAAACTCTTGTTTTATTTTTTTACTCAGGATATTTAAAGTTAATTCATGCTCAGGGATTGAGATAAGCTCTGTGATTCGTCTTCACTGAATGAACCCACTTTCATAAATTAATGTATGTGAAAACATTTCCTCAGAGTTCAGTCCTTAAACAAACAGCAACACAGTTTCACTCAGGAAGTATGTGAAAGCCCTTTATGTGGCTATTAAAGATCGTAACAGAATGAATAGCGCATATTAAACACTGAGGCTTTTTAGTAAGAAGTCTAATTAAAAATTACGTCCCAGATAAGTTAATTTTAAAAACAACCATTAATCAAAAAGTTTCCCTCATAAAATGTTACCATCTTAAAGGAACTTCTATATATGAAGGACATCTCTCTTATTATAGCTACCTCTTAAGAGTTGGATTTTGTGTATCATGCACCATGCTCGGGCTTTATGTATTATGTCATTTAATAGTCTTAATCACCGTATTGAGGCCAATTATATTATCCTAATTTTACAAATGAAAAAAAGTTTCAAAGAGAAGAAGTTCTCAAGATAGTCGAATGTTCAGACTCCTTACACTCACACTTCTCCCCAGAAATCAGGTTAGTTTTACTGTAGTACAGACTTGCAAAGCCACCCATTAGGTAAAGTTGCCCATGATGTATTTACTCAGAAGGGATACTTATTGGATGACTCAGGAGCAATCTTGAAAATGCACCTATTCTTTCAGTTATCAACAGTCCCATTAAAAAAAAAGTGTGAAGAAAAAAAGAAAATTAAAAGTGCCATAGTTTGCACATCTTCTTTTAGAAAAGTTTAATGATGAAGTTTTTGTTGTTTTTCCCATTCTTCCCCCACCTTCTTATCTTTCCACCTAAATAACAGTAAAATAAATCAAGGCAAAAAATTTTACCATTATTTTTTTATACCACCAGAAATTTCAAACATGTTTTCCTTTTACTCTCAAGCATCACAAAGTCAAATTAGATATCAAATTTTACACCTTCAAAACTGACATTCAATTCAAAGGTGATCTTTTCCTCCCAAGGAAAGTGTTGTAAGACCTGCCATTCAGCATTAGAAAAAAATGGTTAAAGGCTTTCCCAAAATAAAAATTTACAAAGGAAAAGTTCATATATGCCCATTTAGAAAACAAAATAGTTAACTTTAAAAAGCAGAAACATTTTGGGGCGCCTGGGTGGCTCAGGCGTTAAGCGTCTGCCTTCGGCTCGGGTCATGATCCCAGGGTCCTGGGATCGAGCCCCGCATCGGGCTCCCTGCTCAGCGGGAAGCCTGCTTCTCCCTCTCCCACTCCCCCTGCTTGTGTTCCCTCTCTCACTGTGTCTCTCTCTGTCAAATAAATAAATAAAATCTTAAAAAAAAAAAAAGCAGAAACATTTTAATGTGCTATTTCCTACTGTATTCCATTGATTGAACACAAAAAGGATATGTAAATCAATTCCTCAAATATCCTCAACTCCCTATTTCTTCATGAAGAATTGCCATAGGACCTAGAAAATAATTTTTTGTAAGTTATTGTTATAATATATGATGAAATTAACTTTGAAAGGAATTACACATTTCTGCCTTTTTCTCTTCTATCCTTTGCTATGCCAGAGTCTGTCTTCTGGAGCTTTCATTAGAAGTATCCCAATTAAAAAGCTGTGTGAGTTTAAAAAAAAAAAAAAAATGGCTTCCCTTCACAACAAGGATTCTAAATAAGAAGTAAATTTGGTAAATCAGTACCTCCCTGGCTCTCAGCCATTCACATCTTTTGGTTTTGAAATTCATTTCTTTGTGAGCATAAGGTGGTTGTTACGAGGTGTTGTCAGGCCTCTGACAGGGTTATTGTGCATGGTAGAAGGTGGGAGTTTTTGATCAATGTCTTCAAAGTCAAAGCTTGGAAAATAATAGGTGCACATCAAAACCCAGTGCCATAATGCAGTTCACATCGGGCTCTTTCAGGTGGCCCCAGGGAATTACTTAATGCTCATGTTGAGCTTTACAATAATTAGTCATCTATAATGGTGTACTAAGATTTATGTGAAGACTTATAACTTGAGATTCATTATCAAATGACGTTCAGGAAAATCATTACCAGAAGAAAAATAAAGGAACTTACCCATTTATTGATGTTCTCCTCCCATTTTTTCTGAATCCCTGACTGATTGCATTTCTGTTCTTAAGACATCTTTTATTGACTCAATATCTTTGTATTATAAGAACGCCCATGTTTAATTTTTTAGGCCATTTATGCAATTATTTCATGATATCCTGCCTAGTAGATCAAGTTACTGACCTTAAACCTTTTTGTAACTTTTCCTAGATTCTTATCACTTTTCCAAAAAGCCTTAAACATTTACAGTTGCTTTAAAATGAGGGTGGGTTTTTATGTTATTTTTAGTTTTTCCTTTTCTAGAACAGAGTTATTGGTAACATTTAAGAAAAAAGCTATTTTGTTCATATATCCATACAAATAGCACAACTGTCATATATCATATGATATATATCATATATATGTGTGTGTATATATATATGATTTCTTAAAGAAACTATTAAGTCACAGGTGGAAAATATACAAAAAAGTCAAATCCACAGTTAAGAGTTAAATGTACCATATGTTTCTCGAATACTGAGGCACAATGGGGTGCATTAAGAAACTCATTAAGTCAATGGAAATAGCAGCTGGGCTCTATAGAGATGTCTATTCACTTCTGAAATAGAAAAACACAAAAATAGTGGACACATCCCATTTCTTCTCAGATTTGAACTGATCATGTTAGCATGGGGCTAGTGCAATGCGAAATACTGATGTACCTTTCCTCTCAGCATCTAATTAATTTCATTTTAATAGTCTTTTCTTTATGTTTCCCAATGATGGCAAAGATGTCTATCTCCCCTTACTTTTTGAATTTTTCTTATAAATAAAATTAAAACTTTGCCAAAGCACCTAAATAACAGAGTCAAGCACAGTGAGCCTAATAAATGAGCTGGGCAATAAAAAAAAGTCTGAATATGTCTGGTTTGATTTTATGGGCTTCAGAATGAAATGAATTTTGTAATAATACAAATTGCCCCCACTAAAATTTTGTGTGATTTTGGGAAAAGCCTTGGTTCTCAAGGCATTTGGGTTTTTTCCTCTATAAAATGCAGTTTCAGATGTTTGTTTCTTCTATGTCAGTCACTTTAAGAATCTGATGAAATCTCTGAGAATCTGACTTGTGCACATATAAATAAAATTTACATAGCATTTCAAGTGCCTTTTAGACTGGGAACCATAAAGGATTCCCAAAGTCCCTTCCTGGCTTAAAATTCTATGGTTCTATAACTAATATCAATACAAAACTTCCTTTAATTTTTAAACTAAAATTTTTAAAGCACATCTACAAAACTGAGACCAAGTCTCTAAGGTCTCTGAAGTGTACCTTGGAAGGAATTTAATACAGAATTATGGAATCTTAAGAGTTCAAAGTAACCTTAGCATTGATTAGTTTTCTACTGATAGATTACAAGTCATAATATCTACATTCATGTTTTACCAAGAACAATGCTCTGAAACAGAATGAGAAAATAAGCCTGAAAAAAGTAACACCTCCAGCCATTTTGGTTCAATAATAGTAATTCATATTCTTGAATTTATTTTCTTCTTATATCATCTTCAAAATTCTCACTGAATTAAGAAATGTTTAACTAAGGGGACAAAACAAAAATGTTTTCCCTACTTGGTAGTCACCACACTACAAAGGTTAAATTCCTCAGAGATCATTCAAGTTTTCATGCCTAAATAATGAATTCAGAAGCACAAAGCATAAATTCTAAAAGCAAAATCCACATTATTATCATAATGGCTTAAATCATTTGAAATCCTAAAGCAGGTAAAGTCAGGTCCTACAGTCTTTCAAAATTCCAAGCCTCTCAGGGGTTTCCTTTTAATGTTTTCTGCATCTGTAGAACTTTTAAAAAATCAATTGAGTGATATGAATATTTAGACACTACTTACCACCCTAAATTATTTAAGCTTCTGTATTTTTAAATATATGTGTAACTTCATTTTAGCTGAGGGAAGTTTTTGCCCCACTCAAATGTGTGCTCTCCTCTTCACTGAAAGGTTTATCAGACTTCACATGCTGTTCAGATAAAGGGGTGTGGACTGTTAGATTTTCAATCAAGCTATGGACATTTGGAATTTGATTTGGGATGGAAAGCAAGAGGAGAAATTGCTAACAGAAAGAAAGCAGGTATCCCGTCTCTTTGCTATCTCTGTAGTCTTGTACTCTTAACTGATCTCTTGTCATAAGTTACCAAATGCTCTAGTAGCTGCTCTCTTGCAAAGTCCTCCTTCAACCACATTAAAATACCATTCCTTCTTACCTCTCCTTCATAGCCAAATCTCAGGAAGAGTTGTCTAAATTCTTCATCTAGGATCTACTTCTTCATCTAATATTAAGCCCCCAGTCTCATCAAACAGGTCTCTATTCCCTCAGTTCACCAGCAACATTAGTAGGGTCACCAATGATTCCCATGCTGCCAGATCAAAGGACACTTTTCATTCTTCACCTGCTTGGCCTCTCAGAAGTATTCAACACAATTAAGTATACTTAAAATCCTTCTCTCTTGACTTCCATGATACCATAATTTCCTGTTTTTTCTCCTACTTCTCTACTTCCTCTCAATCTTATTCATTCCTCCACTTTTCCTTTTTCCATATATAAGCCTGTTTTGGTCCATTTGTGTTTATGATTATTTAATGCCTATTTCTTCCCATAAGGATAGGAAACAGGACTATTTTGTTTCCTGTGTTCTCAGTGCCTTGATTACCTAATAGATAATTAATAAATATGTATTAGACAAATGAACGGAGAAGGCCTGGAAAGGGATCTAGGTATGACAGATCGTTTTAGGGGACTGTGAAAAACAAAACAAAACAAAACAAAACAAAAAACAGTTCATTTCACTACAGAGTACACTTCAAGTGTGTGATCAGAAAAAACAATCCATAATCCATTAATTATAAAGACTCTATTGGTATAAAGAGGTATTTCTAGATACATGGGAAAATGGAATAATATAATTAATTACTAGGTGGTAATTAATTCTATAGAAACACATTTGTTTAGCATTCTCTGTGTGTCAATTCAGGCTGTCTGGGAAGCAGACACCAAGACATAATTAGAAATGCAAGAAATTTATGGGGGGGGCACCTATGGAGGATAAGGGGAAAGGGAGCAACAGTAGATAGAAGAGCTTTAAACCATGATGCCAGTCTGACCCCTGCAAGCAGATACAGGAACAAGAGGACAGTTGTGTAGGAAGAGCCTCAGACTATAATACAGTTCTGAGAATGTCTCCATCAGGCCAGCAGGGATCCCCAGAACAAAGACTACCTGTTAGAGGAATCCTGCTTTGGGCAGAAATGGTCTGATTCTAGTCACTGGCTGGGAGAAGCCTGAGGAGAGTCTGACATCAGTATGAACACTGTGGTGAACACTTCCTTGTAGCAGGTTATTTCTCAAAAGGAGAGCTGACTGGTGCACTTTCATCGATGTTGTGCTCTGAAAGTTTTTATAAGTCATGTCTAACTACTGTCTTAAATGGGACAGCATGTAACTTTACTCTATGGGCAGGAAGTATATTCTTAAAATTGACCCCATTATTATTTGTCAAAATAATTTATAAAATTTTCCCACAATTAACAAACACATGACAGCTTTTTTTTTTTTTTTTTGGCAGTTCAGTTGTTTCTCCTTTCTAATTCCTAAGAGTTTATTTAAAGATCTGTGGAACATCAATGTGCCAGAATTGGGCTAAGATACAGACAGAATCTTTGGCTTCTCTGAGGCTAGTTCTTTCTCAAATGGTTCCACTTATATTCCAGATTGAGTAAACGTTCTATCTTATGAACTTGGCAGTGAGGATTTCAGGAACTTTATTTTTTAAGTCAAAATGTCTATCGTTGTGTTTCTTCAAATTACTGTTTATTTTTTTCCTTACCTTGCTCTTTAAGTCCTAACTCTGCTTATGTATTCTCTCTGATGAGAGAAAGATAGCTGCCTTAATTTTTATATAAAATTTTCAGTAATGTATTTAATCAACAAACATTTATCAAATATCTACTATATGTCAAAATCCATGCTGGGTAATTTAGTTAGAGTATCTCATTGGATCCTTGTAACATTCCTGTATGATAATTATCATGCTTCCTATTTTGAAATGACAAAGCAGATGCAGTAAGTTGATATATAAATCCAGATGCAGTAAGTTGATCATGCCAAAGCTCATGCTACTTCTACTGTACCTGCCTATTTATTTGAGCTTACTGAGGAAGGAGGGCAACTTAAGGTGATCCATGTTTCAGCAAATACAGAATTAAATCATCATGATGCTAGAAAGGCACATTTTCTAGTTCAGAGCTTAGGAGAAATTCCAGAACTAGAAAGGTGTTCCTATTCCAGTCTCTTGGCTCTTGGCCATCTAATCCCAAATATTAAAAGAATCTTCCTTAAACAAAGTTTCCTGAATAAGACTCCTCAGAACTCATGGACATTTCAATAAAGTGTGATAATGTTATGATAACCAGAATTATGACATCTACCTTAATCTTTTGCTTTATAACAATTAAATTCAATTCTCATAATATTCTATACAAATAATAGTAATACCAAAATAAAACTAATAGCATCAGTCTGTTTCAACTATAAATATTTTGTAGATTTACTTAGAGTGAATTTCAGTTTAACCCCTAATTTTATAATCTATTAGTTTCAAAATTATTTCTATTTGATCTGGAGAAGCTCAAATGAAATCTGGCTGTCTAAATATCAACCTACATTTATATATCTGCCTCATAATACTATATATACATATATCCATCAAATTTCCCCAATATCTATTAATAAATAATTTATATTATTGTATTTTAATTGAAAACTGGTATATAATTTCTGAAAGGCTGAAGATCACATTATCTTGCCCACCTTTCCTCTGAGCTCTTATTAATCTCCTTAGGCTAAAACTATCTTTAGTCTACAATCTCTGAGCTTCCACCGTAGACACATAGAAGAGAAATTAAAAATAACACAGTAATGTATCCTTCAGTAATTAAAGATAATAGAGGCAAACTAGATAGATTAATTAGGGGTCAGTGTAGAATATTGGTAGCTGTCTTCAAGGTGCTCAGGCCATTGACATAATTTTAGAGAAATAACATTTCCCATTTGTGTTTAGTACCCATCAAAATTCCCCATTCTAATAACCATGACAAGATGTAGGAATTGCATGACAAGGAATTTTCTTTTTCCCAATATACTTATGCTTCTCAAGATAATGCCTCTTCCTCTGGAAGGTCAAAGACAATTCTGACTATTTT
Source organism: Phoca vitulina (assembly GCF_004348235.1). Taxonomy (NCBI): domain Eukaryota; kingdom Metazoa; phylum Chordata; class Mammalia; order Carnivora; family Phocidae; genus Phoca; species Phoca vitulina. The sequence continues at coordinate 6,085,677 of NW_022589778.1, forward strand.
AGCAACTGGAGAAGAAAGAATACTCACAAGAAAAGCATGATTATCAACTGGGAATAACATAAGTCAGAAAGACAAGTTCAAACCTGTCATCCAATAGCATAACTTAATAGCAAATAACAGCATAACTCTCCTCAACCTATGTCCTTCCCATGTAAAAACAGGAAGTGTACATAAAAATTAAATAAGATATGTCAAAAGACCTAGAGTCATGCCTGACATATAGGCATTCAGAAAATACAAGTTGGTTCAATGATGTTAACAGTGCCAGTCATGCTATTCCCTTTGCAAAACTTTTCAAAACACAGAGGATTCTTAGAAGATTCTCTAAGATGCTAAAAGTCTGGTCAAACAAGAAATATCAGCATTTTAGAAGAGCATTTGATGTAAATAATTTATATTTAATTATGTGTACTTTCAGAGACTTCTAATTTCCACTCTGGCATGTAAGAAGGTTGGAAGTCATCATTCTGTCCTAACAAATAAAAACTTGAACTGAGGGGCACCTGGGTGGCTCAGTCAGTTAACTGACTCTTGATTTCGGCTCATGTCATGATCTCAGGGTCATGGGATCGAGCCCCCCATCAGGTGCCATGCTTAGTGGGGATTCTACTTGAGGTTCTCTCCCTTTCCCTTTGCCCCTCACCCCCAAAATAAATAAATCTTTTTAAAAAGTTGAACTGAAAAATCAACAGCTCTTCTTAGATTCATTACTGAAGTGAGATCATAAGGCAAACTGCTGCCCACAAAAATTAGAGAGACAAACAGGTGGATACAGAGAATCACTATTGGAGAGAAACTCATGAGCAGAAACTTCCCTAGGAACTAGTATTGGGTAGGAAAACCTGAACTGTCATTGACAAATTGCTGGAGGCTCAACATGGACAAAACTGAGAGTTAAAAATTCCAGAAAGACCAGACACTTTCGTGAGTTTTACCTCCAAGAGCTCTATCATGTTCTCACAGCAAATGCCAGAGAAAATCCCCTTCTGCTTCTAGCAGGGGTAGAAGAAAAAGCAGCATCTTGATATATGTCGAAGTATTCTATTTTCTTAAAAAGCCTACCCCCAAGAGAAACTATTTTAGCATAACCTACACTATCGGGGCAATATCAGAGCCTAAACAATCTGGGAGAAGGGAAATATGTAACTCCAGCACTCTCTAGCCATCCTGTCTGACCTAAGAAGGTGGGGAAGAAAAGCACTTGTGAAGCTCACAACCCCAGCGGCAAAGGCTCACTAAAAGGCTGAGACCTAATCACAGGACTATGGATCTTTTCTCCTCCTCCCATATCTTCCCACCAAATTACTAAAGACCTATTTACTATAGTATGTCACATCTGGCTTTCAATTAAAAAAAAATCTCAAGGTATAATAAAAGGCAAAAAACAGAGTTTGAAGAAACAGAGCAAGCATCAGAACCAGAAAGGGATATGACAGGAATGTTGGGATTATCAGCGCAGGAACTTAAATCACCTGTGATTAACATGCTAAAGCCTCTAAAGGAAAAAGTATACAACATGCAAGAACAGATGGGAAATGTAAGCATAGGGATGGAATTCTAAGAAAGAATAAAAAAGAAATGCTAGAAGCCAAAACCACTATAAGAGAAATGAAGCATATCTTTGGTATGAGATTGAGGGAAGAAAATCTGAGTTGGAAGATATGTCAGTAGAAACTGAAAAGGAAAGAGAAAAAAAAAGGACTGAAAAAAAAAAAGGAAAGAACTGTGGGATAACTACAAAAGGTATAACATATATGTAATGGGAATATCAGAAGGAGGAAAAAAAGAAAAAAGAACAGAAGAAATATCTGAAGTAATAATGACAGAATTTCTATCAAATTCATGTCAGACACCAAACCACAGATTTTAGAGGCTTAGGAAAGTGCAAATAAACAAAGAAACAAACTAAAAACAAACTCACTACACCTACATATCACATTCAAACTGCAGAAAATCAAAGATAAAGAATATACCTTGAAAGAAGCCAAAGGAAAAAGCTCTCTTACATACAGAGGAACAAAGATAAGAATTATGTCCTAATTCTCAGAAACCATGCAAGCAAGAAGAGAGTGGAGTGAATACTTGAAGTGTTGAGATTAAAAAAAAAAAAAAAGAAAGAAAAGGAAACAAACCACCAACCTCCAATTCTGTATCCTCCAAAATTATCCTTCAAAAGGAAAAGAGAAATTAAAACTTACTCAAATATTGAGGGAATTTATTGCCAGTAGATGTGCCTTCAAAGAAATGTTAAAAAAAAAATGTTTTTCAGAGAAAAGGAAAATGATATAGATCAGCAACTCAGACCTAAGCAGCATTAGAGAAAAAAGTGAAGTTAAAACTAAAAATTTTATCTTTTTATACTTAATTGAACTAAAGGGTAATATTTTTTTCAAAATAATAATAATAACAGCAATGTAATTGATTGCTATAGCTTATATATAAGAGAAATGAATGACAGCAATGAGAGGGAGAAATTAGCAGAGGAACAAAGATAATAAAATAATATTTTATTATTATAAGGTACTTGCACTATCTGTGAAGTGGTATACTATTAACTGAATGTGGCTTGGATTAATTGTAAATGTATATCGCAAACTCTAAGGCAACCATTAAAAAAAGTTTAAGAAAAAAAGTAAAATGAATAAGCTAGGAAAGAAAATGGAATCATAAAATGCTCAATTAAAACCACAAAAGGCAAAAATTAGTGGAAGACAAAAATAGGAATGAAGAACAAGGGTAATAAATAGAAAACAGTGACAGATATGCCATATATTAATCCAACTATACCAATAATTACTTTAAATGCCAAGAATCTAAATACATCAACAGAAAGAGATTGTCAGAAAGGATCAAAAAACAAATCCCAAATATATATTCTCTACAAGAAACTCACTTTAAATATAAAGACACATATGAATTAAAAGTAAGTGGGTGGAAAAACATCTACCATGCTAACACTAACCAAAAGATAGCTACAGGAAGTACTTTCAGGCTGAATGTTCCTTCTATGTTAATACAACTGTTAATACTTTAAAAGAATACTCAAACTTCTGCTTCCATCCTTGATGTTGTAACAAGGACAAATTTATCCTACCTCTTGACATAAAGCAGACAAAAATATACAAAACAATGATTTTCAGACATTGGACAATAGGAAGAGCAGCCAGAAGGTAACTGAGAATGAGTGTTTATTAAAGCCAAAGAAAAACTATTTGAAAAAAATGAGGACATAGTCAAAGTGTCAAAATTCAAAGAGATCAAGTGAATTGACTAAAATGTATTCACTGATTTTAGGGGGGGAAAGGCATTCTTGAAAAACCAGGAATAAATTAGGCAAAACCCCGTACCTACTTTTCATTCCAAGTTTCAACCCTGATTGTAAATGCTACATCAGGAGGTCAAAGAAAAGGAAGAAAAGAGAGAAATAATCATTCATCAGAACATTGTGGAGGCATCATGTAAGATGTGGATAGATTAGGACCTCAGCAACATAATGACATTACATCCTTTTGAATGCACCCAGTTTTCATCAGAAATCCAGACACAACTAAACAACTCTGATTCTGCAGTCACATAATTTCATAATGTTACATAGAAAAACATGTTCTCACTTACAGACAGACAATCTGTGATTGGGAGAAACTAAAGCTCTTTTAAAGATCTTCTCTATTCCATTTTTAAATTACTGTGATATCAAACACAGGTCCTGCTACATAATATGTGCTCACTAAATGTTTGTGAAGTAGGGGCGCCTGGGTGGCTCAGTCGGTTAAGCAGCTGCCTTCGGCTCAGGTCATGATCCCAGGGCCCTGGGATCGAGCCCCACGTCCAACTCCCTGCTCAGCAGAGAGCCTGCTTCTCCCTCTCCCTCTGCCTGCTACTCTGCCTACTTGTGCTCTGTATCTCTCTATCAAATAAATAAATAAAATCTTTTAAAAAAAATGTTTGTGAAGTATATGAATGAATATATGAGTGAAAGAATTAAGTAGATGTCATTGATACTAAAAACATTCACTAATGTTCAACTATGCCTTACTGCTTGGAGTCTGCAGTTATATTATTATCTTCATATTTAATCATGCTTTAAAACATTCTTCTGGGACGCCTGGGTGGCTCAGTCAGTTAAGTGTCTGCCTTCAGCTCAGGTCATGATCCCGGGGTCCTGGGATCGAGCCCCACATTGGGCTCCCTGCTGGGCGTGGGGCCTGCTTCCCCTTTGCCTGCTCTGCCTGCCGCTCCCTCTGCTTGTGCTCTCTCTTTTTCTCTCTGACAAATAAATAAAAATCTTTTAAAAATAAAAAAATAATAAAAACAAATAATAAAATAAAACCTGAGTCAGCAGTTTGGTTTCATAAAAATACACTAGTACAGTGTTTCATAAAAATACACTAGTATTTATTTATGAAAAACACCCATGTCCCTTGTTATATACCAATCACAAAAGGTAAGTTTCTCCTTTTTTCTGTAATGGAGCAATGTGACACTTCATTACCTTTATATTTCATTATGTATAGGACTCTTGCTTTGTGATGCCAGTCTCTCCCATGGACTTCACAGTACATGTCTCCCAGACCAAAAGGAAAGTCTAGAATGACTGGCCAAATTTATTAAAGCCTCCAGGACAACTGCTAAAATGTACCTTCCAAAAACCATGTTAGAGCTGCTTAAAATTAAACCATACTATATTGAAATCCATGGAAGGAATTAAAAATAATAAATACAGCATCCACCGTGCAAGGTGAGAATGGCCATAGCAGGCAGAAAGGCACAGACTGTGAATAACTTCTTGCTCTGAATGTCTGTGAGCCTGTATTATTACAGCAGCAGTAATGCTTTCTCCACTTATTAGTGTAACATTTAGTAATGGCAGTATTGTATTAATCATCAACACAACTACACTACATACCTTAGTTTGATGTTTTACAGTCCTTTGTCAGTAGCATAATGAGTTGACTGAGTTTGATTCCTACCTCCACCATTTATGGTGAGACTTGTACCAAGTTGCCTACATGATTTAATCATCAATTTTCTCATCGTTAAAATAGGATTGAAATAGTATTTTCTTCATTGGGTATTTGTGAAGATTCAATAAATAACATATATAAACACCTGGAATGTAATATATGTCCACTTTTACCATCTCAATGCAAAAAAACCCAAAAGCCAGTTTCTATATTTGATGACTGCATTCTTAAAGAGATATTTGCCTCAAAATTATAATGTAGGAATCACTTCTTTTGATTCTTCGAGAGTAATGAACTGGCATAAAACTTGCCTTGTAGGAACTTCTATGAGTCAGCCTTTATTTCATACACCCTCCAACTATTTTACATCTAACATGACAGATTTCTTCATAAACTCTCACAAACTCTCTAGAAGCCTTTCAGCCAGCTAGCTATCTTTTTATTCTATTTGCTCTTACATGACTCATCTCCATCAGTTTCACCCAGTACCCCAAAAATGATCATAATTCAATTTAGAAAATTTGGAAACTAAAGGAAGAGAGCCTGAAAAAAAAAATATTAGATAGGAACTGGAGGGAAAATTTCAAGCTGATATTTTACAACCTGTCTACTATTATTACTCACTTGCTGCTGATGATAATTCAAAGGATATAAATAGATCCAATTGAAAGACACCACCTGACCACTAAACATCAGATTTCAAAATCTTTGGACATCAGTTAGTTTTCTTTTTTTTTTTTTTAATTTTTTTATTGTTATGTTAATCCCCATACATTACATCATTAGTTTTAGATATAGTGTTCCATGATTCATTGTTTGTGCATAACACCCAGTGCTCCATGCAGAACGTGCCCTCCTCAATACCCAACACCAGGCTAACCCATCCTCCCAACCCCCTCCCCTCTAGAACCCTCAATTTGTTTTTCAGAGTCCATCGTCTCTCATGGTTCTTCTCCCCCTCCGATTTCCCCCCCTTCATTCTTCCCCTCCTGCTACATTCTTCTTCTTCTTTTTTTCTTTCTTAACATATATTGCATTATTTGTTTCAGAGGTACAGATCTGAGATTCAACAGTCCTGCACAATTCACAGCGCTTACCAGAACACATACCCTCCCCAGTGTCCATCACCCAGTCACCCCATCCCTCCCACCCCACCCCCCACTCCAGCAACCCTCAGTTTGTTTCCTGAGATTAAGAATTCCTCATATCAGTGAGGTCATATGATACATGTCTTTCTCTGTTTGACTTATTTCGCTCAGCATAATACCCTCCAGTTCCATCCACGTCGTTGCAAATGGCAAGATCTTATTCCTTTTGATGGCTGCATAATATTCCATTGTATATATATACCACATCTTCTTTATCCATTCATCTGTTGATGGACATCTTGGCTCTTTCCACAGTTTGGCTATTGTGGACATTGCTGCTATAAACATCGGGGTGCACGTACCCTTTCTGGTCCCTACTTTTGTATCTTTGGGGTAAATACCCAAGAGTGCAATTGCTGGATCATATGGTAGCTCTATTTTCAACTTTTTGAGGAACCTCCATACTGTTTTCCAGAGTGGCTGCACCAGCTTGCATTCCCACCAACAGTGTAGGAGGGTTCCCCTTTCTCCGCATCCCCGCCAACATCTGTCATTTCCTGATTTGTTAATTTTAGCCATTCTGACTGGTGTGAGGTGGTATCTCATTGAGGTTTTGATTTGGATTTCCCTGATGCCGAGCGATATTGAACACTTTTTCATGTGTCTGTTGGCCATTTGGATGTCTTCTTTGGAAAAATGTCTGTTCATGTCTTCTGCCCATTTCTTGATTGGATTCTTTGTTCTTTGGGTGTTGAGTTTGATGAGTTCTTTATAGATTTTGGATACTAGCCCTTTATCTGATATGTCATTTGCAAATATCTTCTCCCATTCCATCAGTTAGTTTTCTTTATCTTAACTAATTCTATAGCATAAAACAAGGATGTTTAACTTCCTATAAATATCAGAAAACCTTTTTGAAAATAGAGATTATGAAAACTCAGCCCAGGAAAATGTACATACAAAATTTCACATTTGGTATCAGTGGGTTCCAAGGATCCTCTCGAGCCCATCTATGAATTCTCTGATGCTGCACTGAAAGCAGATTTTAAAATTTTAATTTTGAACATGACAGTATACCTGAAAGTTGTCCTATTACTTTGTTTTGGATTTATATTTTCCCATAGACAAGTAAACAGTTTGCATGGAACAGATGTCGCACATAGGCAAACGTAGCCCTCTCCCCAGGCACATTCACCAACTTATAAAACATCTATGTGTGCATACACATGAATCTATACGTTACCTCCTCCCTGAGCAACCCCCTGGTAAAACGGACTGTGAGGCAGCCTGCACCATTGCTTAGATACACCTAACTGCAAATATCCCCTAGTATACACTCCACTGGTGCCATATTTACAGCCTCTTATCCCAACAATATTGGGTTGAGTCTTTTCCCGGTTTTCAGATATTCCTATTATATTTCCGTGAAGAGTTCTCCCCTTGGAGTCCCATGCTTCCACTCCAACCACAAAATAGGTTACCAGTAACAATCTCTGCAACTTACAAGAGAACACACCATTAAACTAATGATGGTTATATTTGTCATAGATTTTATCTACTTAACTTCCAGTTCTTATAACAGCTCTTCAAAGGTTATATTATTGCCACCATTTTACAGATGAGAAAATCAGATCTCAGATTCACCCAGTACCAAACACCCAACACATACTTTCTATTACATCACTGCCAAACAAACAAACTAAAAAAATAGGTCCTTATGAAAATTATTCTCTGGATTTGTACCACAAAAATTTACATACCCTGGCCAAATGCCCCAAGTGCTCACCAAAATAATGCATATGAAAGACAGTACACATAACATACATTCTCCTTCTCAACCATGGCTCTCTAGCACTGACCCAGTCTTTTCTCTCTGGATATCTTTCAAAATCACTAAGTTGCAGCTACTGTTTTGGACTTATAACAAGTGTCTTAGGCTGCAACACTGTTATTTTAAGCCATTGTGTCTATATCTGCAAATCAACTGCTTATACACTCAGGTCTAGCAGGATTCTTTGCTTGTTCTCCCTAATCTGTTCCTCCTTCCCCCCCCCCTCGCTCTCCACTGTGCTCCCACCTCTTCACTAAATGACAGACTGACAGACATGGCTAAGTGTACCTTGTTTAAACATCTGCTTTATTACTGTTGAGTGACTGCCCTATGGGTAGGCAGGGTTTTTTTCCTATCTTTCACTCAGGAATTCAGATGGTCTGATTAGAAAGCTGAACTGCTTGGAGGATCCTGACAGATGTCTCTTACTTTCTTTTAAGACCACCATGAGTGCTTAGGCGTTCCACTCAGACAATCTTCAGTAGTGGAACAACCGTCTGTTTAGGTACCTGGTTATGTCAAACATGCATTTAGCTGAGGAATCCCACTTCCACACCCAAGGGTTAGTTTCCCCTGGGAAATAACTGGATAAAGAACCATTTATTCTGTAAATGTTATGAGTATGTTAAGGGTCAGTTGCTGCAGTTGTATAATGCAGTGACTGCTAAGAAGAATGCCTAGCTATTGATAGAACTAAAATAAAACCCGGAGAAACCTAAAGACAGAAAAAAAGGAAGAAAGCAAGCCCCAAATATTAAGTATATAAGACAAAATACAAGGAAGATCATGGGTTTCATGAAATAACTCAGAGTTTTTTTTAAATGTGCAACTATTTTAAAGCTTCCTTGTGAAAATAATTTAAAACAGAATATTGTGGGTTCAAATAGCACAGATAATTTCAGATTCAGTGATACAAATGAATATAAGTACAGACCTCAAAAACTACATATGATTATACTCCAGTTAGAATCTTTCAGGAAAGAAAAATATTACTCATCTGACTTCAGGTGAAGACTTACATTCTTCAAAATAATAACAGTAATAATACTAGTTGTATCAGAGAGTTCTAGAATATTGGGTGAAGAAAATGAGCCTCACAAAGAATGGTGAAAAGTGTTAACAGGAAATGAGTGAAGATGAAGTACACGAAGAGGATGAAAGGAGAGTGAGCAGTGACGCTCCCAATTACTGTAAAGGGTGTCCCTTATCTCCTTCCCTCAGGGACCTACTCACTAGTCGCCCTTGGCTACTCTCCACCCTCCCACTGTAGTAACTGTAGAGGCTTTGACAGACTCTGTCTTCTCCACCAGTGACTCCTCCTCTGGATCTGCCCTCTAAGTTTTCCCATACACACTTGTTTCCTCCCATCAAGCTTCATCTTGAGCTGCGTCATTCAAGATACAACTTCAATGTCACCTCTCAGACAGGCTTTCCCTAACCATGCCACTTAAAGAGCTCTTCAGCCTCTCTCTATCACATGGCCTTTTTTTAATTTTCATTTTTACCTCTTCTTGACTTTTTTTCATTTTTAAATGTTTCAGAAAAGCTATCTCATTCACCACTGTATTTTAAGCATTTAGCACATAGTAGATGCTAAGTGAAAGTTTATTTAATGAATCAAATAAAAATAAAAATATTTATAATATTTATTAATGGTGGGACAATCACTCCCAAAACACAAAACTCCCATAGAGCTAAATTGGTAAAGGCACCTCCTTTGGTGAATGCATACTTACTTCTTCAATTGAAGAGAACAGGCTGGAAGACAAGTATGATCTGATACACATTTTCAGTTGATAGAAGAGATTTTGGAGAATGGTACACTCCCAACACAGAGAAGCCAGGTCTAGAAGACACACAGTGTAGTTGGATGACACAGAAGTACCTGCCTCACTTGAGTGCAACCAGATCTAATAAAGCCAGAGAAAAGCAATCCCCACCACCACCACCATATTGCCTTTCAATGGACTAATTCTGCCTCTACAATATTTTACCCAATAGCTATCAGGGTCTCTCCAATTTAACCAGAGAATTTATTCATATTTCTAAGGGGAGGAAAAGATCACATGAATGGATAGATAATGTGAAAGTATTCATTCCAATACTTCTACCTGTGGAGATTGCATCAGAAATTACCTGCCCTCAATGAAAATGTAAGCACACAGAATAAGGCTCTTCTTTAATGAATACTGGTACATACTATATACTCCATAAATAATTAATATTTTATTGAAAAAATAGAAACAAAATTTAGGAAAGTTAAGGTATCAAAGATGAAATGTAAGAAGTATCTGTAGTTTCTGTTCCTTTATCTCCAAAAACAAAAGAAAACAAAGGAATAGAGTCAAAACAAGAAATTGTCACATATATAATCATAGCCATATTGAGTACATCAAAGTGTCTGACAATTTCCTTTCATGCATATTAATAAGTGTGAGCTTCTTGAGGATAGGGACCAAGTCTTTCATCTTTTGAACCCTTGCCCTTTCCTCTTCACTGTCTGAAACATTGTAAAGGCTCAAAGAAATAATTGCTAAATTGAACTGATTATATTTAAGAGTAAGATGATAAAGACTTGCTTGCAACCTACTGAATTTCTTCCAGAGCTAGAAAAGAGAATATATATAATCTGTATCACTTTGGAGGACATTTACAAAGTGGAAAATTCAACAAAGTATATGGAAACATTCTCTAAAAATTCAGGCTAATCACAAACACAACTGGTTGCTTATTTGTTGCATTCTACAGGGGTATTATCTTGTAAGCATGATGGAAAGTATATATGCATCAGAGCAGACTTAGCTCCCCTAACTCCAGATGTCTTGTGGAGTGTGATATATCCTTTCTAAAAACACCTGAGACATGGAGCCTCCCTTGCTCTAGGAAAAGAGATTTTTTCAGAGAAAGAGCCAAGACACTGTTAGATATTCAGCCGTTCTTCCAACGAGAATGGAAACTGCATCCTGTTTTTATCTTTGTGGCACCATGCCCCAACTGGGGGATTCTAGATATGAGATATTCAATGGGGAGGCATTTTCTATGCTTCCTGCACTTTGAAACTACTGCTAGCTCTTGATCTTACATCTGCAAACTCTTTCCCAAATCCATATAAACCTACTAGGTGACTATATTAAAATATGTGGCCATAGGAGTCATGTAGTCCCCTGACTGTTCATCATGAAGTTATTTATGAACATCATTAAGTTATTTATGAAACTAAAGAGAATATTTGTGTCTACACTGAAACAACTGAGAAGAAATAGTGGTGGCATTTCTTGATATTTATTTTATTTGTCAGGTTTATTGAAGTATAGAAAGTATATCAGGGGCGCCTGGGTGGCTCAGTTGGTTAAGCGACTGCCTTCGGCTCAGGTCATGATCCTGGAGTCCCTGGATCGAGTCCCGCATCGGGCTCCCTGCTCGGCAGGGAGCCTGCTTCTCCCTCTGACCCTCCCCCCTCTCATGTGCTCTCTCTCTCTCTCTCATTCTGTCTCAAATAAATAAAGTCTTTAAAAAAAAAAAAAAAAGAAAGTATATCAAAGTGTCTGAACTCTTTCTATAATACATACGAATAAGCTGTGAGCTTTTTGAGGATAAAGATGAGGTAAATGCACCCTTTGTTAGTATAAAATTCCGTAGGTTTTGACAAATGTATATAGTTGTATAACTGCCACCACCAGAATCCAAATATAGAATATTTTAATCACCTCAAAAATTTCCCTCATGGCCCTATGCAATCGACCCCTTAGCCCCATCCCTAGTATCTGGCAACCAACTATCTGGTTAAAGTCCCTGTAGTTCTGCCTTGTTCAGAATGTTATGTAAATGGACACATAGTATATGTAGCATTTTGTATCTGATTTCTTTTATCTAACACAGTGCTTTTAAGATTCACTCACATTACTGCATGTAACAATAGTTTGTTCCTTTTTATTGCTGAGTATATTCCATTGTATGGATATACATTTTCTCCCCACTCACCAGTTAATGAACATTTGAGTAGTTTTTAGTTTGGGACTATTAAAAAGAAAGCTTCTATACACATTCTTTACAGGTCTTTGTGTGCAAATCAGTTGTTTTTTTTTTCTCGGTTCTTTTTTTTTTTGCCTGGATTTCTGGCTCATTGCGAGTATATGCTCAACTGTAAAAGAAACTGTCAGTTTTCTAAAGGCCCTGCACCATTCTGTGTCCCTACCAGGGATGTATAAGAGTTCCATTTGCTTTGCATAGTCACCACCAATTGGCATTGTCAGTCTTTTAAATTTCAACAATTCTTATAGGTGTTCAATAAAATCACATAATGATTTTATTAATTTCTATTTCCCTAATGACCAATAACGTTGAAACATCTTTTTTTATGTTTGTCATTCATATCTCTTTGATGAAGTACTGTTCAAACACCCACTTTTAAATGGGTTATCTCCTTGACTTAGAGTTCTTTATTCTAAACATGAGTCTTTATCAAATAGGAACTTTGCAAAGTTTTCTACCATTCTGTCTTGCTTTTACATTTTATTAATAATTTCTTTTGAAGAAGAGAGGGTTTAAATTTTAATGAAGTTCAATGTATCAATTTTTCTTTTATGGTTTGACCTTTTGGGAACCAGCCATGAAATCTTTACCTAATTCATGCTCACAAAGATTTCTCTCCTGTTTTCTTCTTAAGTGTATCTTGTAAATTTAGGTCCATTATCTATATCAAGTTAACTTTTTTTTTTTTTGGTGCAAGATTTATTTCTCACATGGATGCCCAATTGTCCCTGAACCACTGAAAATATACTCCTTTCCCCATTGAGTTACCTTGCTCCTTTGTTGAGAATTAATTGACCCAAGATGTTTAGGTTTATTTAAGGACCTCTACTCTATTCCATTGACTTATGCTTATTTGTAAACCATACCACACTTTTTTGATTATGTAGCTTTACAGTAAGTCCCAAAATCAAGTAGTGTGTGTTTTCCAAATTTGGTCTTTATTACAAAATTATTTTGGCTATTTGTGTTTCTTGTTATTTATATACATTTTGAAATTAGCTTATCTATTTTTTTAAAGGCTGTGCTGAAATTTTTATTGGACTTGCACTGAATCTATAGATCAATTTGATAAGAATGAACATCTTAAAGATATTCAGCTTTTAGATCCATAACCATGGTGTATCTCTCCATGTATGCCTTAATTTTGTAATTTTCAACATACAAGTCTTGCAACTATTTGGTTAGATTTATCCCTACAAAGTTCAAAGTTTTTAAAGTTCTTTTACAAGATATTTTTAAATTTCAAATTGCAAGTTTGTTATCATTATATAAAATACAATTGATTTTTTAGATTGGATTTGTATCCTACTACATTGCTAATTTCATGCATTAGTTCGCAAAGAATTTACAATTCTGTGTAGACAATTATGTCATCTTTAAACACTGATGGTTTTATTTTTTCCTTTCTAAATCTATGTGCCTTTTGTATGTGTTTATTTATGCCTTATTACTTATTAGACTTTGCCTAGCTCTCCAATGTTGAAAAAGGGCGATGAGAACAATCTTATCTTCTTCCCAATCTTGGAGGGAAAACAATTTCCTCAACCAGCATCAAGTACATTACCTATAGGTTTTTTGTAGGCACACTATCAGATTCAAGACTCTCCTCTTGCTCAGAGTTTCTTCATGAATATATCTTGACTCTTGTCAAATGATTTTTCTTTCTCTATTGAGATGATATGCTCTTTATTTTTTAGTCTAATGAGGTGGCAAATTGCATTAACTGATTTTAAAATGCTGAACCAACTTTATATTCCTGAGGCAACCCCCACTTGGTCATGATTTATTATTTATTTCACATATTGCTAAATTTGATTTAAAAACATTTTGTTAAGAATTTTTGTGACTATAATAATAGGAAATATTGGTCTTTTTTCTTGTATTATCTTTGCTTTTGGTATGAGTTGGGAAGTATTCTCTATTTTTCTATTTTATGGAAGAGTTTACATAGAATAGGTATTAGTACTTAATTATTTCATAGAATCCGATAGGGAAACAATCTTGGATCAAAAAGATTCTTTGAGGGGCACCTGGGTGGCTCCATTGTTAAGCGCCTGCCTTCGGCTCGGGTCATGATCCCGGGGTCCTGGGATCGAGCCCCGCATCGGGCTCCCTGCTCAGCAGGAAGCCTGCTTCTCCCTCTCCCACTCCCCCTGCTTGTGTTCCCTCTCTCGCTGTCTCTCTCTCTGTCAAATAAATAAATATAATCTTTAAAAAAAAAAAAAAAAGATTCTTTGAGGGGCGCCTGGGTGGTTCAGTCAGTTAAGCGTCTGACTTCTGCTCAGGTCATGATCTCAGGGTCCTGGGATCAAGCCCCATGTTGGCTCCCCACTCAGCACTCAGCAGAAAGTCTGCTAGTCCCTCTGCCCTTCCGTCCTCACCCCCCCAACCCCCTTGTGTTCACACTCGCATTCTTTCTCTCTCAAATAAAGTATTTTAAAAAAAAAAGATTCTTTGAAGGGGGGCAGGAGTTATCTACAATTTAATTTATTTAATAGAAATAGTTCAAGTTATGGGTTTCTTCTTGAATGAGCTTTGATAGTCTGTGTCATTCAAGGGATTTATCCATTTCATCTACTTTGTGAATTTATGAACATTATGTTGCTTATAATATTTCTTATTATTCTTTTGTGTCTGTCAGATCAGTAGTGATTTCCCTCTTTCATTCATGACATTGGTAATTTGTGACCTCTTTGTGTTTTCTTGATCTATCTGGTTAGTTTCATCAAACTCCCTGATATCTAATTTATTCTATTTTTAAATTCATGCCTCAAATGCAAACCACATGCCTACTTACAGAATTATCATAATCTTTCTTATATGATTTTTTATCCATGTATCTTCTCCAATAGAATGAGAGCTCCCTGAATGCAAAAATTATGTTTAGAATAGCGCCTGCTATGTAGTTAATGCTCCCTAAGAGACAAGATTCTTTTTTGCATACCTTATATTCTTGAAATACCTTGTGATTATTCCCCAAACAATATTTTAAAATTCTAGGAGGTTCTTTTGACTAAGAGCATCATCATCAACTGACACATTTAGTTTTAAAATGTGCATATCATCTTCAAATTTTCTTCTTCCTTAGAGCTTAAGTATTCTATTTTTATCAATGCTGAGTTCTTTTATTGACAGGAACTCTCCTGAGGTGGTGAAACCTTCAATGAGCCTCCCATTCTATAGATATCCTAGTCTAGTCATACAGAGACCATGGCCTGTCCTGACCTTATCAATGGGGCACCCATGTTCTACAAGTTAGTTTAGATAAAGTAGTCTAGAATAGGTCATTATCCCTAGAACCTGTGTTACCATACATAGGAAAAGAAACTTTACAGATGTCATTAAGATTAAGGACACTAAGGGAGATTATCCTAGATTATCTGTATATCAATATAATCATATGGATCCTTAAAAGTAGATAAGAGGAGGGTAGAAAAGTGATTAAGAGTACAGCAATCTAGTACTCCTAGACCAATAATGAAGCAACAGAAAGAGAAGCTAAGGAATCAGTCCCATTGAGGAATTTGAGAAACAAGACAGAGGATAATAGGGGAAGGGAGGAAAAAAATGAAACAATGAAACCTGGAGAGGGAGACAAACCATAAGAGACTCTTAATCTTAGGAAACAAATTGAAGGTTGCTGGAGTGGGGGGGTGGGAGGGATGGGGTGGCTGGGTGATGGACATTGGGGAGGGTATGCGCTATGGTGAGCACTGTGAATTGTGTAAGACTGATGAATCACAGAAACAAATAATATATATTAATAAAAAAAGAATATTAAAAGAAAAAGGAATCAGTCCCACTTATAACTGCACCAAAAATAATAAGATACTCAGGAATAAACCTAACCAAAGAGGTGAAAAACCTGTACTCTGAAAACTATAAAACACTGATGAAAGAAACTGAAGATGACACAAACAAATGGAAAGATAGTCCATGCTCATGGGTTGGAAGAATATGTTAAAATGTCTATAATAGGGCCCCTGGGTGGCTCAGTCATTAAGCGTCTGCCTTGGGCTCAGGTCATGATCTCAGGGTCCTGGGATCAAGTCCCATATCGGGCTCCCTGCTCGGCAGGAAGCCTGCTTCTCCCTCTCCCACTCCCCCTGCTGTGTTCCCTCTCTTGCTGTGTCTCTCTCTGTCAAATAAATAAAATCTTAAAAAAAAAAAATGTCTATAATACCCAAAGCAATCTATACATTTAATACAATCCCTATCAAAGTACCACCAGCATTTTCACAGAGCTAGAACAAACAATCCTAAAATTTGTATGAAACCACAAAAGACCCCAAATAGCCAAAGTAACCTTGAAAAAGAAAAGCAAAGCTGGAGGCATCACAATTCTGGACTTCAAGTTGTATCACAAAGCTATAGTGATCAAAACAGTATGGTATTGGCACAAAAAAAGATCAATGGAACAGAATAGAAAACCCAGAAATGGACCCTCAACTCTATGGTCAACTAATCTTTGACAAAGCAGGAAAAAATATCCAATGGAAAAAGAGAGTCTCTTCAACAAATGGTGTTGGGAAAACCGAACAGAAACATGCAAAAGAAAGAAACTGGTCCACTTTCTTACACCATACACAAAAATAAACTCAAAATGGATTAACGACCTAAATGTGAGACCTGAAACCATAAAAATCCTAGAAGAGAACAAAGGCAGTAACTTCTTTGACATTGGCCATAACAACTTCTTTCTAGATATGTCTCCCAAGGCAAGGGAAACAAAAGCAAAAACAAACAATTGGAACTATATCAAAATAAAAAGCTTCTGCATAGCAAAGGAAAAAATCAACAAAACTAAAAGGCAACTTACAGAATGGGAAAAGATATTTGCAAATGACGTATCTGATAAAAGGTTAGTATCCAAAATATATAAAGAATTTATAAAACTCAACACCCCAAAAATGAAGAATCCCATTAAAAGTGTGCGTAAGACATGAAAAGACATTTTCCCAAAGACATACAGACGGCCAACAGAAAAGGTGCTCAACATCACTCATCATTAGGGAATGCAAATCAAAACTACAAAGAGATATCACCTCCTACCTCTCAGAAGGGCTTAAATTAACTAGACAAGAAACAACAGTGTTGGTGAAGATACGGATAAAGAGGAACCCTCCTGCCCTGTTGGTGGGAATACAAACTGGTATGGCCACTCTGGAAAACAGTATGGAGGCTCCTCAAAAAGTTGAAAATAGAACTACCCTATGATCTAGCAACTGCACTACTAGGTATTTACCCAAAGAATACAAAAATACTAATTCAAAGGGATACATGCACCCTGATACTTATATGAACATTATCTGCAATAGCCAAAGTATAGAAAAAGCTCAAGTAACCATCGATAGATGAACAGATAAACAAGTTGTGGGGTGTGTGTGTGTGTGTGTGTGTGTGTGTAACGGAATATTACTCAGACATAAAAAAGAATGAAATCTTGTTATTTACAATGATGTGGATAGAGCTAGAGAATATTATGCCAAGCAAAAGAAGTCAGTCAGAGAAAGACAAATACCATATGATTTCACTCATGTGGAATTTAAGAAACAAATGAGCAAAGGGGGAAGAAAAAGGAGAGAGAGGTAAACCAAGAAACAGACTCTTAACTATAGAGAACAAACATGGTTACCAGAAGGGAGGTGAGTGGGGGGAATGGGTCAAATAGGGGATGGATATTAAGGAACGTACTTGTTTCGAGGAGCACTGGGTGTTGTATGGAAGTACTGAATCACTGCATTGTACACCTGAAACTAATATGGCACTGTATGTTAACTAACTGGAATTGAAATAAAAACTTAAAAAAAAAAAAAACAGTACTGCAATGTGAGAAGGACCTCAACCTGCTATTGCTGGCTTTGAAAGTAAAAGAAACAAACCAAGAGACAAAGAATGTGGTGAAGAAGCTGGGAATGGCCCTCAGTTTACAGCCAGCAAAAAAGACCTCAATCCTACAAGCACAGGAATTGAATTCTGGCAACATAAAGGAACAAAGCTTTGCTCAGACCTTGATTTTTAGCCCAGTGAAACCTGCTGGATTTCTGACCTACAGTACTGAAAGATAATAAATTTGTGGTAAGCTGCTAAATGTGCAGTAATTTGTTATAGAGGCAAGAGAAAACAAATATGCCCAACAAAGAGGGACTGAGGACCTATTAAGTAATAGCATCCTATATATGCATTAAATATTCACAAAGTATTAATTAAGATTTTTTTCTAAACCACAAATGGATGTCATTTCCAAGGCCAAGATAAAGTAGCAGGAATCAAATATACTCCCACTTATAACAAGCAAAAAAAACAAATATTAATTAATTAATTAATTTTTAATGACTTTTCCATACACAGGACACTAAGTAACAAAAGATAATGATGTCTGAGAGATGGAAAGTAAATGAGATGAATCCTATGTTTGATTGTCTCAGTTTACTATGATAGGAGTTTCTAGGCCGTGAAACAAGAATGAAAAATGCAAGCAAACTCCTCCAGTTGAGAATCTGGGGAGAATGTGGAGCTAGTGTTCACAAGACTGAATATCAGGGCGGAGAAAGTTTCGCACAGAAAGAACCCCAGAGATCTACAATGAGTCTTCTGATCAGGGCATGTATGTAAGGAAGCTACCCAAGGTTGGGGAGAAAACCATCTAACAGAATTGAAGGGAATAGTGTTGGGCATTCACACACTGTAAGGAAGAGTGCCTGTTCCCATAAGAAAGAATGAAACAACTTATAATTCAAGGGTCATTGGGTAAAATACTCAGAAGCATCTTTACTCATTGATGGAGATAATTACCCCACACTGAGCCTGCTCTGGGCCCCCCAAACAAATCATAAAAGAACTAAAGAAATAAAACTGTTTCCATGACACTAAATTGTGTCCCAAGAGAAAATTCAAGACTGTTTAGAGAAATAAAGAATATCCAACAACAAGGTGAAATTCAAAATTGCTGACATCTAAACAAAATTATACCAAGCATACAAAGAAACAGAAAAACATGACCCATAATGAAGAGAATAATCTATCCATTGAAACCAACCCAGAATTAAAATAGATGTTAAAATTAGCAGATTGAGATACTGAAAATTATTATAACTGCATTCTATATGTTTAAAAAGTTAGCTAGAGAATCAGAGGGTATTACAAGAACACAAAATTTCTAGTGATGATAATATAATGTCTGACACGAAAAATACACTAGATGGGATTAATAGTAGATTAGACCTTGCAGAATTTTAGTGAACTTGATGACATGGTAATGAAAACTACCCAAAATGAAACATAGAAAAGAACAAAGTCCAAAAAGTGAAAAGAGCATCAGTAAGCTGCAGAACAACTTTAAGTAGCTGGGTATTTGTATAATTAGAGTGCCCAAGGGAGAGAAAGGGACAAAAAAAAGTATTTAAAGAAATAATGGCTAAAAAATTTCCAAATTAAGTGAAAACTATAAACTCTTAGGTCCAAGAAGCTCAACAACCTTAAACATAAGAAATGAAGGGTGCCTGTGTGGCCCAATTGGTTAAGCGACTGCCTTGGGCTCAGGTCATGATTCCGGAATCCTGGGATCGAGTCCCACATCGGGCTGCCGGCTCAGCAGGGAGCCTGCTTCTCCCTCTGGCCCTCTCCCCTCTCATGCTGTTTCTCTCTCTCTCTCTCTCTCTCTCTCAAATAAATAAATAAATAAAATCTTTAAAAAAAAAAAAGGAATGAAGAAAACCACACCAAGGTACATAATACCAAATTCTCAAAACCAGTGATAATGCAAAAATCATAAAAGCAACCAGAGAAAATAAAAAGACACAATATGTACAAGGGAACAAAGATAAAGTAACAGCATATTACTCACTGGAAACAACGCAAGCAGGAAAAAAAGTAAAACAAAATTTTAAAGTACTAAAAGAAAAATACTTTCAAAATAAAACTCATACTTAGAGATGAAGCAAATATATTTTCAGACTTATAGAAGCCAAAAGAATTCATCACCACTAAACCCATACTATAAGAAATACTAGGGGCGCCTGGGTGGCTCAGTCGTTAAGCGTCTGCCTTCGGCTCAGGTCATGATCCCAGGGTCCTGGGATCGAGCCCCGCATCGGGCTCCCTGCTCCGCGGGAAGCCTGCTTCTCCCTCTCCCACTCCCCCTGCTTGTGTTCCCTCTCTCACTGTGTCTCTCTCTGTCAAATAAATAAATAAAATCTTTAAAAAAAAAAAAAGAAATACTAAAGGAAGTCTTCAAGCAGAAAAAAAAGATACCAGATAGAAATACAGATTTACACAAATAAAGAGTACAGAAATTGTCATTACATGAGTAAATATTAAGATTTGTTTTCTTATTATTTAAAATCTCTTAAAGACAATTTACTTTAAATTAAAATAATAAAGCATTATGGGATTTCTATGATATATATGAATAAAATATATAAAAACAAGGCCAGAGAGGAAAAAGTGAAAGTATACTATTGTAAGCTTCTTAAACAATAGATAAAGTGATATAATATTACTTGCAGCAGACTCTGACAGGTACAAGATGTATACTAGAGAATCTAAAGCAACGATTAAAATAAGAAAATAAATAGTTTTAATTAACCAACAAAGGAGATTAAATTATAAAAATATTCAATTAAGAGAAGCAGAGAAAAAGATCAAAAAACAAGGAACAGATGCACAAATAAGAACACAAACAGCAAGATGATAAACTTAACCCCAACTTTTCATTAATCATATAAAAGGTAAGTGGTTGGAACACCTCAACTAAAAGGCAGATATTGTCGGATTGGATATAAAAACAATATGCTTCCTAAAAGAAAGCCACTTGATGAAAGTTGTCAAGAGAGTAAATCTTAAAAGTTAATTTTGTATGAGAACAAATGGTAACTAGATTTACTGTGGTGATCACTCATGATAATACAAATATTGAATCATTATGCTATACACCTGAAATCAATGTTATATGTACATTACACCTCAATAAAAAATTTTTAAAGAGTAGAAACCAAGTTTGTTGCCATATTAATCATTAATAAATACAAATAGGAAAAAATATGAATGGAAAAAAGAAATCCATTTGAAATAAAAAGACACAAATAGGATAAAATTAAAAGGATGGAAAAGATACCATGCAAATATTGCTCAAAACAAAGTGAGAATGGCTGTATATTATTATCAGATAAAGTAAGTATCAGGACAGAGAATATCACCATATAATTAAGGATAAAGAACTTCATTTTATAATAATAAAAAGGTCAATTAATCGAGGAGACATAATCCTAAATATTTATATACCTAAAAACAGTTTCAAAATACATGAACCAAAATTAGTGGAACTGCCTGGAAAAATAAACAAGTCCACAAATACAATCAGAGATGTCTATGCCCAGTTCTCAATAATTGCCAGAAGAAATAAACAGAAAATTGGTGAGAATACAGTAGACTTGAATGATGCTATTAATCAGCAGGAACAGCTGGTTCATTATCAAAATTCACATTCTTTGCAAGTGCATTTGGATTTTACCAATTAGACCATATTCCGGGACATAAGATAACTCTCAAAATTTTAAAGTATTTATATCATACAACCTATGATCTCTGCCTGCAATGGAATTAAATTAGCAATCATGAGTAGAAAACAACCTGGAAAATCCCCAAATATTTGGAAATGGAAATAATATGCTTCTAAATAACTCATTGGTCAAAGAACACTTCAAGGAAATCTGAAAGTATTTTAAACCAAATCAAAATGACATCATAATATACCAGAATTTGTAGGACATCACCAAAGCAATACTTACAGGATAAATTTGTAGCACTACATGCCAAAATTAGAAAACAAGAAATGTCTCAAATAAATAACCTCAGATAATACCTTAAAAATCTAGAAAATGAGGGGCGCCTGGGTGGCTCAGTCAGATGAGAGTCCGATTTTGGCTTAGGTAATGATATCAGGGTCGCAGGATCGAGCCCAGAGTTGGGTTGCGCCCTCAGCAGGGAATCTGCTTAAGATTCTCTCTCCCTCTTCCTCTACCCCTCCCCATGCTCAAACACCCATGCTGTCTTTCTCTCTCTCTCTAAAATAAATAAATCTTTTTCAAAAATCTAGAAAAGGAAGACAAGATTAAACTCAAATTAAGCAATACAAAGGAAATAGTAAAGATCAAAGAGGGAATCAATTAAATAGAAAAAAGAAAAAAAAAAACAAAAATCAATGAAATCAAAAGCTGACTTTTTTAGAAAATCAAAAAGCCCATAGACAAAGTGAACAGAAAAAAAGAGAGAAAGAGAGAGAAGATTTAAGTTAGCAATATCAGGAAGGAGAGAAGTAACATTACTGAAGATTGTACAGATAATAAAGAGATAATACGGGAGTATTTTGAACAACTTTATGCTTATACATTTGACTGCTTAGATAAGGTAGACAAATTACTTGAAAGACACAACTAGCCAAGTTCACTGAAGGAGAAATAAATAATCCAAATAGCCCTGTATAAATTAAAGAAATTGACTTTGTAGAAATTATCACTAAATAAAACCCCAGGACCAGATGGCATTACTGGTTAATTGTGTCGAATATTTTTTTAAGTTTTATTTATTTCAGTAATCCCTATACCCAACATGGGGCTTGAACTCACGACCCCAGATCAAGAACTGCATGCTCTTCCAACTGAGCCAGCCAGGCATCCCTCTACCAAACATTTAAGACAAAGATAATTCTATACAAACACTTCCAGAAAACTGAAGAGGAGAGAATATTGTTCTACTCATTCTATGAAGTAACATTGTCCTGGGACCAAACAGACAAAAACATCACATAAATATCAATGCAAACCTCATGAATATAGAAAATTCAAAATAAAGTTTTACAAATTAAATCCAAAAATAAATTAAAAGGATAATATATCAAGTGGGGTTTATCTCAGGATTGCAGTGGTGGTTAAACATTGCAAAATCAATCAAAATAATGCATTATATTAACAAACTAAAAAACAGAACAAAACCAACAACATAATGATTGTCTCAACAGAAGTAGAAAAAGCATTAGACAAAATTCAACATCCATTCCTAATAAAAACTCTTCAAGAAATTACGAATAGAAGAACTTCCTGAAAGTGATAAAGGATATCTACCAAAAAACCCACAGGTAACAACATAATTATAAAAAACTTGTTTCCCTAATATCAGGAAGAAGACAGGAATGTCTGCTCTCACCACGTCTATTCAGTGTTGTACTGGGGGTTTTAGCCAGTGTAATCAAGCAAAAAAAAAAAAAAAAAAGGAAGAAGAAAGGGGCTCCAGATTTGAAAGGAAGAAAAACTGTCTTTATTCACAGACAGGATCATCTTGGTAGAAAAGCCAATGGAATCTACAAAAAGGCTACTCCCTAGAATTAACAAGCAAGTTTAACAAGGTTGCGGGTACAGGATTAATATACAAAAATCAATTGTATTTCTATAAACTTATAACAAATAATCAGAAATTTAAATTTAGCAAAACAATACAATTTTAAAAGCATTAAAAATAGGAAATACTTAGGGGAAAATCTGGCAAAAAAAATATATGAAAGATTTGTACACTTGAAAACTCCAAAACTTTGTTGAAAGAAATTAAAGAGGCCTGAAAAATAAAGGTTCATGAGTCAGGTTCATGGCTCAGAACACTCAATACTACTGTTAAAATGTCAATTCTTCGCAAACTGATTTATAGACAATACAATTCCAGTATGCTTTCCTGTGAAATTGCCAAATTGACTAAAAAATTCATATAAAAACACAAAGGAAATAGAGGAACCAAGATAATTAAGAAAAACAAAATTGTAAGACTAACTACTTTCTTCAAAATAAATTACACTTCATCAAAATTAAAAAGGCCTACCCTTCAAAAGACTGTTCAAAGAATAAAAAAACCCAGCCACTGACATGAAGAAAATAATTGCAAAGCACATATCTGATAAAAGTTTTGTATCCAGAATAGGTAAAGAACTATCAAAAATCAGCAAGAAATCAAAATGGGAAAAAGATTTGAACAGATGGGTTTATCAAAGAAGATGTGTAGATGGTAATAAATCCACGAAAACATGCTCAACATGATTTGCCATGGGGAATGCCGATTAAAACCACAGTTAGATACCACTACATACCTAACAGAATGGGTAGAATGAAAAAGATTCACCATACCAAGTTTTGGTGAGGCTGTGATGACACTAGGACTTCTGTAAACTTCTGGGGAGTGTAAAATGTACAACCACTTTGGAAACCACTTTGACAATTTCTTAAAAGTTAAACATACACATACCATATGATCCAGCCCATTCCATTCCCAGATATTTGATAAAAAGAAAAGAAAGCATATGTCCATACAAAGTCATGTACATGAACAACTACAGAAATTTCACTAGTAATAGTCCAAAACTAAACACAAACCAAATACCAATGAACAGGTAAACAGATAAACAGCGGTATCTTTTATATAACAGAATATGACTCAGCTGTAACAAAAATGAACTATTAATACATACTACAATATGGATGAATCTCAAAATAATTTTGTATGAAAGAACTAGAACCTATCCACCACCTCCCAACCAAAGTACACACTGTCTGATCCCATTTATTAAAACTCTAGAAAATGCAAACTAATCTACAGTGACAACCAATCAGTCGTTTTTTGGAGAGGAGAGAAGAGGTGGATGAAGAAAGAGATTACAAGGATGCAGGAAGAAATTTTAGGGAGGGGATGTAAATGTTCTCTATCTTAATTGTGGCTATGGTTTCATGGGTATGTTCAAATGTCGATCTTATCAAATTATACTGTTTAAAATCTGTAGTCTTTTGTATGACAATTTTATCTGAATTTTATATAAATATATATACACACATAATTATACATATATAAATACAAATATATATACATACACATACACACATATATACAACAAATGGATTCTATATTCATGTTCTCTAAAATAATTCATTATAATAACTATTTAAAATACTATTTAAGATGCCTGTATCTAAGAACATATAATAATACATTTTAGGACAAACTATCCCAAAATAGAAATGTTATGTGTATTTATAAAAAGTAGAAGATACAGAAATAAGAAAATATTCTTAAATACCAACGCCTTATAAAAATAAACTCTCCAGCTTTTAAAGTCAAGTACCTATAAAAAGACTATTATGACAACAAAAGAAAAAACAATTTCATTCACCCCATAAATGAAATCAACATCATACCTTTTAGACTAGGATGTGGAAGACAAAAGTATTGTGACTTCAGCAAATACTCCTTTTTCTCCTCTAGAATATGGGGAAATTTAAAACTAACTCATGGAGTTGAAAGTGTTAACATTAAATTGTTAATGTAATGTGTCTGCTACAGTCTGGTAAAATAGCCAATGTTCAGTAAACATTAGTTCCTTCTTCCATCTCATTAAGAAAACATGAAGTCATATTTGCATGACCACAGAGAAAATGTTTGTCGTAGCAAAAGAGAAAATTGTGTAATATAATATTTTGCTAATCCAACTGCAATCTTTGAATTAAAGGAACAAATTATACACAATATTCTAAATAAGACTGTGTTTCTGGAGGTTAAAATAAACTTCATGCAGAATCCCCTTTGAAATCCATATAATCTCAGTTCAGAGTAAGAGAGAATATTTGAAGTGGAAAGTTGAAAAGGACTATGGATAAGCCCTAATTCTCCAGAGGTTTTTAGGGTCTACATCTAAGGATGTCACATCAGTTACTAGAGGGAGAAAAGTTTTCAAATGGAAAAGAAGCCATTTACATAATATTTTAAATAATCGAGAGTGATTTGACCTTGTTTTA
Organism: Phoca vitulina; assembly: GCF_004348235.1. NCBI lineage: Eukaryota > Metazoa > Chordata > Mammalia > Carnivora > Phocidae > Phoca > Phoca vitulina. Next base: position 6,111,418 of record NW_022589778.1, read on the forward strand.
AGGCTGCACTATTTAAAAAAAGAAGTAAGCTTATGACAAAATTTGTTAATAAGAGAATAATCTCAGAGCTAGATATTCAATGGAGGAAAGAAAATATTTACTAGGAAAATGAGACCAACCTACTTGAAATTTCCCAAATAAAAAAATACAAGATAGTCCTGATACTGTGAAATTCTAAATTCAGGTTTTAAATTCAAATATCATTGAAAAGAAAAAAAATAAATGTGTACAATGGGAAGAGAACATGCAAATTCACCCTACCAAATATTCTGATAAGATTTCATTAGAGGTAGTTCAACACACACATACAGTGGCCTTAATTCAACCCCATAATATATAACAGGCACGACTTACCTCATCTGGGCTCCAAAATCTTTGCTGTAAATCTTTGTGTCTAACTACTTCCAAACATCTCAACACATGAAGAGATCAATTACTTGTGATCCTATAAAAAAAGATACAAATTTTGGTTTAGAAAACCCAAAGTCAGTACAGTTTTAAAAAAAGCAATTATCAACTTAAATTAGTTACCAATCCCTTTTCACTGGACTTTTTAAAAGGTGAAAGTCCTGGCTTGGAGTGATGGAAACAGTGTTCTTCAAATTGAGTAAATTCACTCTACAAACATGAGCTGGCCTAAGGATGAGTAGGGTTCTTGACCAATTTTTGCCCTGAAATTTCAAAAAGGATTTCTATGTGAAAATGTCTTATAATGAGTGAGTTCAATCTATTTCCTTTTTATTGTAATTACTATTATTTTGCACATGTTTGTACCATCATTTCTTTTGTGTTTTTAATTTGCCGAACTTTTATTTGCTTGATTTTCATCTCCTTCTCCACCTTCTGTCTTTGTAATTACATTTTCTGTATTCATTTACTTTTTACAACTTAAAAACTCTTTTAGTCTTTTCTTCATAATGTTTAGGTTTAAATTTTAATCTGCATACTTGATTAACAATATCTAATTTTAATAATTCTTTCTTTTTTTTTTTTTTAAGACTTTATTTATTTATTTGACAGAGAGAGACACAGCGAGAGAGGGAACACAAGCAGGGGGAGTGGGAGAGGGAGAAGCAGGCTTCCTGCTGAGCAGGGAGCCCTATGCGGGGCTCGATCCCAGGACGCTGGGATCATGACCTGAGCTGAAGGCAGACGCTTATAACGACAGAGCCACCCAGGCGCCCCATAATTTTAATAATTATTTCTGCCTCCCTCCTAAACAATTAAAAAACCATAGAACTTTAACAATGAAATGCCTTATTACATTGTTCTCTAGTATATAAATAGTTTCAGTGTCTTTTTAAATGCCACAAAATTACCCATCGCTGTCATTAATTTTATCAATGCATGTTCACATCTACTCACATGTTTCTTATACCTTGCTTCTTTTTCTGGATTCTATTTTTCCTGAATGAGATCTTCTATTAGTTCTTTCAGTGACAGCCTGTTAGTGATCAAATCTCTCAGACTTTGTCTGAAAATGTCTCTTATTTCTGCATTATTCTATATAGAAGTTCTGCTGTGCATAGAATTTTTAACATTTTAATATATTATTTTATTTTCTGTTGGCTTCTATTGTTGTTTATGAGTGGTCCACATTAAGTATAATTGTTGTTTTGTAGGTAATCTGTTCCATTTAAGACTTTCTTATTATTCTCAGTGATGTACAGAGAGAGAATTAGATTGGGACTCTATATTGTTTGGAACTCAGTGTATGTCTTCAGTCTGATGATTTTTTTTGGAAAATTCTGATTCAGGAAAATTCTCAGTGATTTTTTTAAAAATGTCATTTCTGCCATTAAATCTTCTCAATCTATCGTTTGTATCCTTTATATCTCGATCTATTCTTTTATATCTCTTTCTGTGCATCTGGTAAGTTTCTCAAGCCTATTTTTAGCTCTCTTAATTCTTGTCCTACTTTTGTGTAATCTGCTATGTGATTATTTTTTAGGGTATTTTTTAGCTTAAAATTCAAAAACTATTTCTGGAAGTTCTATATGGTTCTTTTTCAAATCTGCCAGTTCTTTTTTATATATATCCTATTACCTCATTATAATTTCCATCTTTCTCTCTTGAATTTTATTTTCAAATCTTTTCAAGTTATTACATTTCCTGATGTTCTTTGAGGTGCTAATTTTCCTGTTAAAGTTTCCAGTGAATCTCCTTTATAGTAAATTCTTTTCTTATGTGGCTTGTATTTTTGTTTTTGTTGTTGCTATGAACTCATCTTCAGTCCAGAGTACCTTTTTTATGAGTTCTCTGACTATTAAATTGTAGAAACATCCTCATTTTGTACCTAATCCTGCCATGAATCCCAGGAGTTTTCACCGGTCCAGGAAAGTATGGTAATTTCTCAGCTTGAAACTGTTGTACAGTGCAAATCGTGTGAATATGGGCCTCATTTGTGGATAATGCTTGGGATTTCAATTTCTTACAGAATTACTTTCTCCTCATCCTCAACTCCAAACCTTACTTTTCAGCTCCACTGAGGAGCTTTTTTTTTAAGAATCTTTTTAAGATCTTAAAGCCCGTTACGGTTCCAGCTTTATTCTAGGATTTTAGTTTCAACTCCTCAACTCTTGTTGGCCAGGACTCCATTCCTTGGCATTAAATCCCTCGTCCCTGGTCTTTCTCCTTCATACACCACGGGCACCATCTTGGTCTGTCACAGTACCACGTGCACACTAGGAACTCCGGCTTTGCGTTTATCATTTCTGCCTCCTGTGAATTGCCCATTATTTCTTTTAAGATTGACTGTGTGTGGTGTCATGTAAAGGGAGCGCTATCTCCGTAGTATCGCAGTGTGTCATGTGACCGGGAAGTGTCCTGGAACATCTTTTGTATAATCTTACTTTTTAATATCTTCTTTTCTCGTTTCCATCCTGTAATTGTATGTTTACAACTCTTGGTCTTATCCAATTTTATAGCCTCATTCTTAGTTCTCCTACACAGTTTATTACTAGTGGTCAAGCGGGTGACAAAGATATTCCACCAAAGCCACGTAGCACACACACCGGGCAGGTTCCAGCTGTGCCCTGTCTGCCTGCCTCGGAAACCCCGCACTCCCCCCACGGGGCACTGGGGCGCCGGGCATTCCAAAGAGAACATTTACTGACGAAGGGGCCTGGGTGAAGGAGCCAGCGCCCCGCTTCGCAGGCTGCTGGCTGTCGGGCTGGGCCTGAACGAGAGAGCACAGCTGAGGCTGCTCTTCAGGGTAAAGCCTCCAGAGACAGGAAGCAGTGGTTTCCCGCGACAAATTCTAGACTCCTCACAGCCGCGGGGAGATACAACTGGTCCCAAGACTAATGGTTCGGGTTGCTGCGGCCTTTGACCTTGGCAGACATGGGATTGGGCCCCGGGGTTCACTCACCAGAAGTCCTCGGCGCCGCTCCTTCGTCCTGGGGGAGGCCAGAAATCTGCGCCGGAGCATGCGCAGTTCACTTCCCCAGTCCCGAGCGGTCCCGCAGAGCGTTTGGGTCAGAGCCGGTTCTTCACACACTTGGCATTCGGGTTTGCTAGGTGGTGGCATAAGCCAGACTCCTTATGATCAAGTCTGGGGGACAGGGCTCCAGCGCACCGAAGCACCCGGGTGTTTCTCACCTCAGGACCCCCCTGCTGCCCTTAGAACTCGCGACGTCCAGCGAGATCAGGCTTCCTCTAAAAAGAGTCGTCAGTTCCTCTTTTTTGAGAGATGCTGTTTCTCTATATTTATTTATCTATTATCTATGTCTTACTTATTTATCTATAGAGAGCATCTCTCTGAATATATATTCAGAAAGCATATATATATTTCTGAATGCATATATATATATATATATATATATTCAGTAATAATATACTTTTCAGACCGTATTTAATTTGTCTTCTAAAAATATTTATAGGGCGCCTGGGTGGCTCAGTTGGTTAAGCGACTGCCTTCGGCTCGGGTCATGATCCTGGAGTCCCGGGATCGAGTCCCACATCGGGCTCCCTGCTCAGCAGGGAGTCTGCTTCTCCCTCTGACCCTCTTCCCTCTTGTGCTGTCTCTCATTCTCTCTCTCAAATAAATAAATAAAATCTTAAAAAAAATAAAAATAAATAAAAATAAAAATATTTACAAATGTTTCTGGGTCAAGAAATACTGCACAGAGAATTAAAACACCTGAACAAAGACTACCTTGAACTCTTCGGAAGAAGAGACTTTTTCAGTACCTATTGAAGTTATATATTGAAGTATTCCCAATTGGCCTTAAAACTACTCTTCCAAGAAACATCCGAAGGTTCTTTCTTAGTAAAATGTCCCAATACAATGACAAAACTAGACTATCCTACCTTTGGGAGTCCAAATACAAGGAAGTCCCAAAGGGTCCACTAAACCTTCCTCAAAATGCCCCAGGCAGGGCTTCATCAGAATTCTTCCTACCACCCAAAAAAAGGATATAACAGATTTTAAAAATCTGGCCTTTGCTTTTGGTGTTCCCCAACCAGTTCTGAATTCTGTGCTTTCATATATAAGGGAAACAAAATACTCAAAAGGGACTTCTAGTGTTTTATTTTTGTTTGTATTTATAGTAAAACAGATCTCCAAGCCTGGGTCTTTTTGGAAATCTTAATTCTATTAGCCCTTTTTGGTTTATGAGAAAAATAAATACAAGGAGCCCAACTCTTCATATTTGCAGAGCAAAGCCCTGGTAGTTAGGCTGAGATTTGGTGGATACTTACACTGTACCTCTTTGTTTCCCAAGAGCTGAGAGATCTGAAAAGTCATCCAGTGTTCTTAACAGCTGAGAGGGATTGGAAATGAGACAAGTCTATCTAATCACAATTTTGGAGGCCACTTCACGACTATTAAAGTCCCATATCTATGTCCCTAGCAGCTATGAATGCAGGCCCTGTTGAGATTGTTTGCAGATAACAACAGGTAGGAACCCAGATAAGACTTCAGGTGCAGAGGTAACAGAGCTGCCCTTCTGGGCATAATGGGCTGCAGGGAACTCTTTCCCATTGTTAAGAGCAGTATTTTAAGAATCATATTTTGTCTTCTAAAATACATGTAGATGTCCTTATGTAATCTGCCCCTTTTCTTTGTTTGTTTGTTAAATAAGAGTGAGATAGTTTGGGATTAAAAATGAATACAGCACCTACCACATCTTAATTTCAGTAAAAGGAAATGAGAAGAAGGAGGTCTTTATGTAAAATACACCTATTTATTTACCTTTTGATGCCAGTAGCACATTTTTTTTAAAAAAAAAAAGATCTTATTGAAAGAATTATTTGTTTCTCAATCTAAGTTTCCCTAATCCTAGTAAATCCCAGCTGTACAATATAATAGTATGTGTGTGATAAATAATTAAATAAAAAGAAAAATAAATTCAGTTCATTGCTTGGGTCATATGCACTCAGATTTGATGTTTGCCTTTGTTATTTCATTAATCCAGTCATTCATGCTTTCATTGAACATCTACTGAGTGCCTGAACTGTGCTCCGTGCTGGAGATAAAAACATTTCCAACATCAAGGACCTTATAATTTCAGGGTAGACATAGGTCAGTATACTAGCAATTACCAAAAGTAAAAATATAAAAAAAATAAAAAGATAGAAATATCCTTGGAAATCTAGGAGGACAGAAGGACATGTTGATGGGCCTGGAAAAAGTGAAAGAAGGCTCAGCACAAGAGGTATCACTTGGGGAAATGTGTAGTACTGTCTGGAACAGAGCTTTCAACTCAGCCAATGTCGTTCCGCTTGAGGAGACTGCGATAGGCATGAGGTTTTGAGTTTTCACAATGTTTGAATACAGTCCTACATACATTTGGTGGACAAGGGCCAGGGGTGTAAAACGTCCTGCTGGCGGAGGAGATTCCTACACAATGAAGAAGCATTCTGTAATTCACACAGTTTTTGTTAAGTTTTATTTTACTTTATTTCATTTCATTTCAGTTTTAGTAATCTCTACACCCAGCGTGGGGCTCGAACTCATGACCCTGAGATGAAGCGTCGCATGCTCTTCTGACCAAGCCAGCCAGGCGCCCCTCACACAGTTCTTTGATGTTTGGACATTCTTACAGACAAAACCCAATATACAATCATCCAAACTTTAAGTTCAACTCTGTTTTATATGGAAACACAAAAATACTTTTTTGCATAGTTTATCCACTGAATTTTCCAGAATTAACACTACTGTGTAAATTGAGAAAAGATTGGGAAAAAAAATGTTGGGGAGGATCCCTACCAAAACTAGTTCGATTCCATCAAAAAAGCACTCACTACTAGTAATTTTGGTGAACCCAATAATCATATCTGCCTGCATTTGCAGCTGTCCCAATCTAATTGAATTTCTATGTGTATATGTATGTATCTATAATATCTTCAAAATGTGATTTAAAAATTTTTCTTGACAACATTCAATTCAAAATTGAAAATCCAAATTTATTTATTAACATTAGATGCACACATCTATTTCATTATGTCTTTGGATATAGATGACCTTAAGCATTTATATTTTAAAATATACATTATTTAAAAATCCTTTTATTTCTCCTACATATTACTGTTGGAATTTTATATTGACTTTAAATTTTATTGAGTTATAATTACAAGCAATAAAATGCACAGATCTTAAGCGTATATTTTGATGAGTGTGACAAATACACAATCCATATTCAATACCCCATCAAGATATGCATTTCCATCACTCTGCTCACCTCATGCATCTTTATGGTGGATGCTCTCCCTTCTCCACACACAAAAACAACCAGTGTTCTGATACCAAATCCCATTGATCAGTTTTGCCTATTCTTGAATAGAATATAAATGGAATCACAAACAATATACTCTTTTGTGCCCAAACTTACTCAACTTAGTGTTTTTAAGATTCATCCATGTTACTTTGTATAATCAGTAGTTTTCTCCTTTTTATTGTTGAGCATTATTCCATCTTATGAATTTTAAAGTTTTATATGTATATAGGTTACATTATCTATACATTTTATTTCACGATAATAAGGGGAACCTTCAAATATTTTTATAAATGTGGATGAGGAGATTGGGTCTGATAGATTGAGAACCAATGGTATCATGCTTAACAGCACAGAATTTATAAAAGAATAGTCCAGGGTTGGAATGAAGCTCCCAATTCACTTGCTCTTTGACCATGATTCACCTAATCTGTGTAAGCCTTCATTTACTCATCTTGCAAACCAAGGATCCTAATAACTCCTATCTCACTAGATTGATGCAATGATCAAATTAAATACCTTAAGTTTTAGACAGATAGATGATAGATAGATAGATGATAGATAGATGATAGATAGATGATAGATAGATAGATAGATAGATAGATAGATAGATAGATGATAGATGATAGATAGATTAGATAGATACACACACATACATATATCTGACAAACATTTGGCATTCCATTCTTTAAGCATATGTTATGGTAGAAAATGGCCCAGTAAGTATTTGGATGACTTTTAAAAACCTACCTCTCTCCCTGAGAGTATCCATCTCCAACCAAATACGCCCACTGACTAGATTCCTAAACTGGCCACTGTAGGATTTGGCTCCTTGCCCAGCAGGAAGTTTACAAAGAGCTGCCTACCTCTATCAGATAGTTACCTCATACCAGTATCACTTGGTCCCTGCTGCTCAGATTACATTTTTTTGAAAGGAGGCACCTTTCCTATTATGAGTTGAACTGGATGCCAAGGTGGGGCTCAGAGAAAAGGAGATAAGCTTAGGCTAGAAGTGACCTAGGGATCCCTGGGGTCACAGGTGGCATAGTCCCAGTTCCCAGGTACATGGCCATATAGGGATTTGGAAATAAGGTCAAGCTAACCATAAATGACTCCTTTGCCTCCTTTAGGAACTCCTGAGAAATACATATCCATCAGGGGTCAAAGTCAGGGCTGACTTTATGGTGCCAGAGTAGGAGCAAGAATAGTTTTGTGTCTCTTTAGATGAGCGACCTTTGCACAAATATACAGACTCACAGAACAAGTACAAAAACAGAAGGTTTAAAACCACTTGCTATAACCTCAGTTTGAGCTGGGCCTATAGACTTGGTTGCCAAGATTCCCCAACACCCCTGGGGGCCTGTATTTGGGCCAAGGACAGTCAGTCAAAAGAGAGCACTTTCTCACGGGTAAATCTTAGGCTGAATTAGCTAAACACAGAAAATCAGAAAAGTTCACAGCATCAAATTTTTACAGTAGGTGAGAAAAAGTAATGAATATGATCCATGAGACAATTTTTTCTTGAATTAATCTACTTAGAAGATAATATAAGACCCTTTTTTTAAGGATGATGTTTAAAAATATCTCCTCTGTTCTTCAAAACCTCTCTATTTTATATAAAAAATATAGATCAAAATAGTGAGTCTCTTTGGGATAAACAGCATGCATTGATAATTTTTGTTTTGAAGGGCACAAATAATCAAAGTCAAAGATGTTATTACAGTCATTTTTTTCTTTTTATGCTAAGCCTTTAGCATCTACAGCCAGAATTACTGGAATGATTTGTACCATCACCTACACATGTGAGAATCTGCATTCAAGAACAAATTATAATTGGCTTTGGGACAAAATGAAACAATCAGTAATTCTTAGAACTTGCGCAGCCTCCTCCGCCTTTCTTATCTTGGAAGACACTTAAAGATAATATTTATCTTTCTTTTGTTATTACCTGGAATTTATGGTCCACCTTTCAGGGTGGAAGCTACATTTGCCAAGATTAAAATTCAGTTGATCTTTAGGTCTTTTGTAATGTTTGGTAAAAAAGTAACTTCCTGTTTCCTATCAATAAAAGCCAACAAGGCTACTGAGGCAGATGCATGTGGGTTGTATTTCCTTTCAAAAATAAATATTGGTTTAAATCTTAAGTGAGAAAGGGTTGGGCCAAATGCATTACATTGGACTTCTGGGAGATATGATGAAACCACCCAACACTGCCCTGTTCCCCTTCCATTCCTCCCACTAACAAATCACCTCCTAAACAAAGGGACATATGTTTGATTCTTTCACAAAAAATCTGGAATATGTCACTGGCCTTTTAATAAAGAATGAACTTGTTTATGGCCAAAAGAGGCCACTGAATACACAATAGACAGATTTAAATTTGATTAATCTTATAAAGGCAAGACAGGGTCAACCTGAAAAGGAGTTGTTGATTTTCACATAAAAAAAGTTACAAGTCTCTAGCCTTGTAACTCAAGGGACTGCATAAGCTAATTTTAGCTCTAACCACAGAATGGATTTTCAAATAAGGACTATTTTTCATTTTAGGGAAAATACCATCCAGAAAACATGCAAAATCCCCAAAGTCACTATAACTTGCACTGCATTCTTTAGTATTGGAGTTTAGGATTTTAAAATCAAAGTTGCATTTTTTGTTCACTCCCAGCACACTCTCTTACTCAGATGTTATCTAGTAGCTGTTTAGGAAAACCACGAGTCCTGAAACAATAATTAATCCGGAAGATTTCTTTTCCATTTGAAAAATTCATACCACCACTTCTACCCTTAAATTTCTATTCTCCACCCACACTCTCCATTCACTCCCCCAGCACAGCTCACACAGACACACAGACAAGAGAAACCTTTTGATCTCCTTCTCCTCATGCCCAGCCAGCTTACCTCACCCCGCTGAGGTACAGAGCAGAGCACTCAGAACTGAGAAGACCATATTCAGGCCCTGGCTCCGCTACTGAGTGGTTGGGTGACTGGGCTCAGTTTGCTGTGTTGGAAGAAACAAGTAAAATGATGTCTACATATCATTCTTCTCAATACAAAGTATTCTATATACATATTCTTATTGCTACCTGTCCTTGATCAGAGATCGTACCTCCCCATTGGAGAAGGTCATCAAGAGGTTGTGACCTATGTGCTGAACCTGGGCAATCAGAAGCTTCTCATCCCCTCCCCTCTCCTTGGAATGTACAATCTGCCCACCGTTCCCACAGTAGGAGCTCTTTCAAGGATGCATTTCAAGGATGCAACCTTGAGAGAGGAATGTGTTATTGAGACCATCAGGACGGAAGATGTGATTAAAAACCCCATTAAGTCCTCTATATAAACTTTCAAAATTCTGGTAGGCAGGTGCAGAGATCTACTTGTCTGGCAGCTGCCCAAGACAAACCTTGTATGTAAGTTCCCTTGCTTATGGAACTGGTCACCTACCAGTCTGGAATGGCCTGCTTCTTTGGTCTTTCCTTGCCCTCCACATATGGGTGCCAGTTTGTGAAGCAACAACCTCTGTTGGAAGCCAGGGCGCAAAAGACTGCATCTGCCACATTTGGAGCCACGGTCAAGAAAGAATCAAAGAAATTACACCTGGGATATTTGTTTGTGCTAGTGAGGAAACTGAGGCACAGAGATGTTAAATCACTTATCAGATCATTGGAGCTAGCACTACAACATTTACAGCTTACCCTATACCACTTTACTGAACTTTCCCCCTGCTAACTCTGGTGTCACAGAAGAAGGATGAAAAATAGAGGAGAAAGAAATGACTTGGCAGAATAAGAAAGAGGATGCATGTGGAAGGAATAGGAAGTAATAGAACATATCCACCAACCCAGGGTTAGCAGTACGATAGAGGCTGAGGACACCCAGGGACCCATGGCCTAATGAGGACAAAGGAGATATGAGCTGGAATATGGGGAAGGTAAGGAGGGAAGACTACTTCTGGAGCGTTCAGATAGGATAAAAGAAGATGAGAAGGAAACGCTGTCATCTATGAGATGTGTCCCTGGAGGAAATCACCTTGGCAAAGAGGCAGAAATGATTGAATCCGTTCAATAATATCAAGAGCAAATTTGATATATTGAATACACAGATCACATATTCACCCTCACAATCAAGCAGTTTGGCAAAGTTGCTAATATTCACTCCTCTGAAAGAGTCCACTAAACCTCTGAATCAGAAGATTTCATTACATCATATCTGAGGGAATAATTTTCTTAAAGCAAATTTAGGCAAATGAAAAAGACCCTAATTCTCAATTGTGTTTCGACCCTTTGGGACTTGAACAAACTCTTGTCTGCATACTTGTTACACCACTAACTTTGAAATCTTGAGCAAGTTCCTTAACCTCTCTGAGCCTCCATTTTCTCACCTGCAAAATGAGAATAATAATTAGCCCTCACAGAGTTTATACAAGCATTGGATAAGATTACACCACCACACAGAATGGCCGGTATATAACTGAAATGCCAGGTCCCTTTTCAAGATGACAAAAGAAATGATCCTAGAGAGAGAGAGAAAAAAATCTAAACTCAGATTCTTAGGCTCTTAACCCAAAATTTTTCCAAGCTGTGTTTCAGTTTAAAGGACTCAAGAAGGATGGCAAATTTTTAAGGTGATGTGTTGTCTACAATGTGACAGGAACTATATGAGACACTTTGAACATCATCTCTTGTAGCCCTCACCACAAACTAGTGAAGTTGATATTATTATCCCTGTTTGAGGTGAGGAAACTGAGACTCCGGCAGGCTAAAGAATACTCGATTACCAGGGGTAAGTAGGGATTCCAATCCAGGTCTGCACAAAGAAAACCATGTCAGTTTTTCTTGTCTTTACCCACATTATATGACCAACTGGACATAACATCACGTGAGTGGTGTTTGAAACTCTTCCTTTGACCCGACAGGACGTTCAAGTCTGAAACAAACACACATTCTCAACTTCATTGAAAACCCAGTTTCAGCGTTTTTCTCTGAGTGGTGCTGCTTGCTCCCGGCTGTGACCAGGGGAAACCCTGCAACTGAACTTCAGCTTCGCCGCTTTCAGCTAAATTTTCCTCGCTGGGATTGATGCGAGATCGTTGTGCGGCAATCAGTGCCAAAGATTGTTGTCCACTTTCGACTGCCTTGGCTTAAATAAACACTAAATGTAAACGAGGGGTGTGGGGAGGATGGGGGCTCGCCCAGTCACACAGAGGCACTTTTGCCCAGACACACAACCTCACAAAGACACACTTTGCCATGGTTCACTTGGAAAAATCCAAATGAAAAAAGGGAGTTGATGGATGAATAATAATGCAAAGGAGAAAAGGGAACTAATTTAGGGATAATGAGTGCAAGACCGCCTCACTAAAGAAGAACAACCATGTGTCATTAGGTGGTAAGCTTAGCCTTTGGGCAAGATTACACTTCGAAGCCCTGTTCCAATTACTTGTTTTTAAGCATAAGTGAAGGGGAAATGTAAGGGGCAGGGCGGGAGGGGGGGAATACTTATTCTCCCTAAGCTGTAGTAACATTCAGAGAGAATTAACTGTTGCTCCCACAAAGAGACTCTTTTGGAATTGCAACTGGGGAAGCTGAGAGTCTACCATGCCCACGTGAAACCATACATTTGGTCAGCGGATAGAACCCCATCACTTCCAATGGTCAAAAAATGGACTGAGGAGCAATGAAAGCATGTCCCCATATTTGCATCCTGCCCCAACATCTGGGAATCTCAGAAGCCTTTGAATAAAGCAGCAAGCCTCCATCTGAGATGACCTGCTCGCAGCATGGGTCAGTTCATGAGAATGAGGCTCTTTTGCCACCAGGACTAATGACAGGGCAGGAAAGCCTGCCGATGAGAAAGCCCTGAGCCTTGGACAATGCACACAAAAGCCTGGTTAAGGAGCACTCCCAAAGTCACTCCTTCCTCACCCCACCAGCAACTGTTATGTATAAAGGTAGGGGTGGGGTGCAGGGATAAAGATGATCAAGGAAAGGGAAGCATAAGAGGTTTATCTCTGAATGACTCCAACTTCCCCCCTTCCCAGATATCAACTCTATTACAACTGATTGCCTTATCTAATCCTAGCCCAATTTGGGGGTAATTGTTGGCTTTTACAAAGGTAAGCAGGAGATATTCTTTTCACAGTTGCCTGCTTTTCTCAAGTGTCCAACTTCCTTAAAGTCTCCTTTAATAAGGATTACTTGCAAGTAAGTCAGCTTCCTTTTCTGGTGCTGTAACAGCAGTGTTCCTTGTAATCTGGCCAAGTACAGGCTATTTTTAAAAAAATAGCTAACAGGTGTGGACTTCCTGCCTGCAGGTGAAACTGGCACCTGCCCCTCAGATTCCAAAATATGTGTAAGCGTTGCCTCCAGGGAGGGTCAGGACTCATTTCCTTTCCCTCACACTGTCCCCCACAGTGAAAGCACAGTTTGAGAAGGAGAATCTTTCTGGTGTCCTTGACATGCTCATTCTTGCCTTCTGTAGAAGGGGCAAGATAGAAGCAACCTAGAAAGACCTCATGATGGGAATGCATTTGTCAGCCTCAGAAAATTGCATAAAATAAAAACAAATATTTTTAAAGTCAAATCTCAAATCAGCTGCAGACCCTTCTAAATTATTGTTTATGTATGGTGATTAACATAACAATAAAAATTTTTTTTAAAAAAGAAAAAAAGTCATACAATTGCTTTTTCATAGTCATTACTTGGGGATGAGATAGGAATTTCAAAATACGGTTTAGACTACTATTTCTCAAACTCGGGAGTGTATCAGAATCTTCTTGAGAACTTAATAAAAGCACAGAGATCCAGGCCTTCCCTATCCAAGTGGGCCACTGATTGTTCATGAGCTCTCCAAGTGATGACACCAAAGTTTGTGCATCTCAGGTTGAGACGAATGTTAAATACTTAGGCGGAGTTTACCCACATCTCCTAATGGCTGGTCTCCCTGGCTCCATCTGTCTTACATAGAGCAGAACCTCCTATATGTCAAACCAGCCCACTCTTAGTTTTACAACCCTACAAACCACTCTAAGAATAGGGGAAACAGGCCAAAAAAGAATCAAGATTGCAAGTACCTTTCACCTATTGAGTCCATGTTACTGATGCTCCCAGGCCTTTACCTCCAGTCCTGGTGTCTCTCTGTGGAGTTTGGGTCCCACACTCCACCTGGATGTATGACATATACCTAAAAAAGAGATGTTGAAAGCCACATTCTTCATGTCTTCCCTCAAAAGCCTCTTCTTGCACCTGTATTCCCTGGTTGGGGATATACAAGAGGAATGACTCATTATCCTTACATACTCTTTTCATTATAAAAAGGCCATTTAAGAACTCTTACAGATCAGTGTAAAAGTTCAGCTGCCTACTGAATCAGAAGGAACTTATATCGACAACTATTCAGATCTAGGTTATGATTTCAACCCACTCAGTAGATAAGAATGTGGAATCACTTCTGAAACTTTCTGGACCTCCTTTTCCTCAGCTCTGAAATGGGGAAAATCAAATCTCTATCACCTAAATTAATTAAATGAGATAATTCCTATAAAGTACATAAATGGACATAGTAGACTTAAATCAACATGAAACTTCTTCCCTAACAGAAACAAATCTGAAGTTAAGACAGGTAGGTTAATTTCCCGAGTTTTAATTCTAGCATGATAGTTATGACACAGGACAGAGAGGTAAAGGAAACACCAAACTCAATCTCCCTAGCCTAGAAAAGGAAGAGAAAATGGTGTGTAGAGAGTGTTTTATCATTGGAGAAAAGGGATGTTGCCTCTTTTCATTCAAGACCATATGGGAAGAGAATATAAGAGAAGCTGGAATCATATTCCTTACGTAGCAATTTTAAGGACAAAGTAGCAATATAAATACTCTGCTGTATCCTGTTACATGAAATACACTGATGCAAATATAGTAGGCCACGCTTTGTTCACCCTAAAATATAAACATCCTTTTATTAAAAAACAAAAAGAATTACTGCTGGTTGATGATTAGCATTTTTTCACTCTAGATATTCTATTCTATAATACTATATTTAAACACTAATAAAGGGACCTCCGCAATTGCTATAAATGTACTGCTTATTTTTAAAATTTCAAATGCTTTGCTTTATTACCAGTATCTTCCCGCCCAGATTATTAAAAACACATTCAACTTAAATACTCTCAGTGGGGAAAAAACTTCCCAGGAATATATAGTACTACATTTTACAGCTCACAAAATTTAAAAAGCAGGCAGCGGTAACAGTAATGGTAGACTCCTACAACAAAAGAATTGATACACAATGTTCTCAGTCTTCACAAGAGCAAAATGGAGATTTAGACTGTGTGTCATGAGACATACGTGGATCCAAAACCTCGACTGTAAACACAGGGGGCAAGTCTGAAGGCACTTTTAAAAGTAGGATCTCTTCTCTCTGACAGCTAAGCCACTCACTGAGAGTTGGTTAGGTACTTAAGAAATCACATTCAGGTCTTTTAAACATATAAATACCCAGGAATATTATGATGAATCAGGCTGGCTACTTAATCTTTGACAGGAAAGAAAAAAAAGAGAATAAAAGGAAACATTTATCAAATATCACCATGTTCCATATGCTTTCATTTACTCATCTTGTTGGTCTTCACAAACACTCCTGCTGTGGGAGTGTTGTCAATCCCAGCTTGACAGGTGGAGAGATCGAGTCTCGATGAGGACAAGTAACTTGCCTAAGGTTGCACGGAGAGTCTGTGCAGAGCTGAGACTCAAACTCCAGTTTTCCTGACCCCCACATCCATGCCATTTCTACCACATGACTCCACCCCATTAGAATTTCTTTAATTACCTGTTTTTCACATTTCGCTTTGCTCTGTTTTCTTACTTTTATTTACCTCCTCTAAATCTTCTCACCCAAACATCACTTCCATTCAATTTATCAACAAAAGTGTAACAAGCGATTCACACTTAAATATATACCAAAATTTCCATTAATAGTACTTTATGCTATTTAAAAAAAATCCCACGTTACAAGATGTTTTCACACAGACTACCACATTTCTCCTTCAGAATAGCAGAAAAGGGAGTAAAAAGGGAATGGAACCAGTAAGCTGATCACTCTACAAAAGTGGGTTTCTATCTTCTTAATAACCCTGCAAGTAGTAAGCAGCATACGTATTTTATAGATGAGGGATTGAGGCTCAGAGTGAAGCAATCAGTAGCCTCAGTGTTCGAATTCTCATTTGTCTTCCTTCGGTACCCTTTTCTCTTCAGCCACATAACCTTGCCTTTAAGCCATGTTTAACTCAAAAGAGACATACAAATGGAGAAAAAAAGAAAACCTATAGCATTTGAAAACATTTTAGATTTTTAAAACTAACCTTAAAAGATGTGTCCTCCCAGGGCGCCTGGGGGGCTCAGTCGGTTAAGCATCTGCCTTCGGCTCAGGTCATGATCTCAGGGTCCTGGGATCCAGCCCCGCATCGGGCTCCCTGCTCAGTGGGGAGCCTGCTTCTCCCTCTCCTCTGCCCTTCCCCACCACTCGTGCTCTCTCTCTCTCTCTCTCTCTCTCTCCTCTTCTCTGTCTCAAATAAATAAAATCTTAAAAAAAAAATAAGATGCCTCCTCTCTCAAAACTTCTCTGATCCTCCCTCTTCGCCCTTCCTGTGTTGACTATTGTGGGCAATACACTTGCTACTCACTGCAGGGTCCACAAAAACAAATAGCATATTGTTCCTGCCCTTGAGGAGCTTACCATCTAGGAAGGAGGGAAGAGATTACCATTGAATTGATTCTAATATCTCAGAGCATACATCCAAATAAATTGAGTGAATTAAAATATTAAATACAAGCTGAAAATATAAACTAGAAAAAATATGACTGACTAATCCTGGAATGAGGAGGGATTTTTATGAGCTTTAAACAATGGAAGAACACACAAAGAAAAAAAGCACAAAAGCCCTGATAGGTTTTTTTTTCATAATATAGATCATATATATTCTTTTGTAAATTCCCTCTCCATAATCTTTGCAATTTTTTTTCTTTTGGAGTGTTCTCTTCTCTGCTGATTTGTAAGAGACCTTGATATTTTCAATGCACTCACATTTTGTATGCCATATATCCTGGAAATATTTTTTCCAAGATAGCCTTTTGCTTTTGAATTTTGGGAATGGATTTTTTTTATTGGATTTTTTTTAGTGCTTATGTTATGTTTAATCTTTTACATTATTCTTTCTTTTTTGCTCTATTTTGCTTTTATTTTATTTAGAAAGATCTTTCTAATCTTGACCTGAAACAATTATTTCCCATATTTTTCAATTATTTTTAGAATTTGTTTTTACATTTAACATTCTAATCAATCTGAAAGTCATTTTGGTATGCTGGAAGGTAACAATCCAACTTAAATATTTTAAAGCAGCTATTCACAACTATTGCATGAAATCTCATTTTCCATTGATTTGACTTGCTATCAGTACTATATGTTTAATTCTTATATATAGTAAAGTTTCTTAGCTTTGTATTTTGTTCCACTGGCAACTTCCTCCCCCTTTCTTTTTTTCCTTTCTCCTCCTCCTCTTTTCCTCTTTCTCCTCCTCCTCTTCTCTTTCTCTTCCTTCTTCCTTTTAAGTGTCTCATACAATTGAAAGTTTTCGAGATATAAATTGATAAAATTAGTCCCAATCTTTAGAATGATTCAGTAAGCACTGGTGACAAGAGAGACAGAAAACTAACAGCACCCTGATTTAGGGTAGAGGCAATGAAATAAAAGGAAGACAAATGTGACGTAGTGTAGAAAGAAATCTGCTTAATGGAGCAATTATCTAGGGGTAGGGTATAAGAGAAAAGAGACAGTCAAAATGCCTCCCACAGACCCCTAATGCAGTTGACGAAGATGGGTGGTAGTATTAATATGAAACAGAGAACCTCAGAAAAAGAAAATGGGTGGGAGGAATGGAGAAAGAATTAGATAAGAATAAGAGAATAAGGGACTGATGATTGGCCCCACCTTAGAATCCTAAATGAATACATTCTTTTTTCTTTAAAGATTTATTTATTTGAGGGAGAAAGAAAGAGAGAGAGAGCATGAGTGAGGGAAGGGACAGAGGGAGAGAATATCCAAGCAGGCTCCCACTGAGCACAGAGCCTGACTCGGGGCTCAATCTCATGACCCTGAGATTGTGACCCTGAGATCACGATCTGAGCAGAAACCAAGAGTCAGACACTTAACTGACTAAGCCACCCAGGAGCCCCCTAAATGAATAAATTCTAACCTGGGCTTATGACTCGGAGACTGATGCCATGTCAACAGGTAAAGTAGCATTTGTGGTACAAGAGAAAAACTTGCTATGTACATGACCTAACTGAACAACCATTAAGTTAGTAAGAAAATAAATATTCCACACACTCAGAAAATCTGTGTCATTTCGCTTCCCTGCCAGAAAAGGGAAAAGATACAAAGAAACAAAGTGCAGTTTACAGAGCATGATATTTCAAATTTTAGTCTTAGTTTTTCCTTCCTCCTATGAAAATACAAAATACTAAGAAACAAACAAAAATGTCGCATCCTGTTTTGAACACCACTGATCTTTTGGAAACCAGTTGCTTCTCTTATTTAATGATTAATTACAATCTCTGCACAAATTATTTCTCTTGAAAAGTTGTTGGACCTGCTAACTCTGTATGGAGAAGGGGCATCTGGAGCGCTCTTTAGATTTAATTCACCCCCACCAGTGTTTCTACTATCCAGGTCTCTTATACACCACAAAATCCAACACTCTTCAGTGATGTCTTTCCTTCATTTAGCTGCAAAGCAAGAGGAAGGATCAAGTGGGATCAGGGGCAATAGAGAGAGATAAAAGTTTGACTAACTGAGGCTTTGGATGAAACTGTTATCTCCATTTGGTGAACCAGATGTTAACATTCCATGCTCATTCAAAGAGAGTTCTTTGATTGGTCTGACAAAGGTTTGGAGGAATGTAATTCATTAGTATTAGGGCTTTGTCATGGTTCAGTAACCACTAAACTCTCCTCGTTGTGTAATCCTGGGTACACCTATGAAATGGTCCCTGATGTATTACAGTAACATTGTTTTGCATTGAGAAGGAAATTCTTCATTTACACCAGCCCCTGGTTGAAAGTATGAGCTTTTAATTTTTTTTTCCTTTCTTCATCTCCATCCTTTGACAGATTTCTCCACTCTTGTATGACATCCTTTCTTCTCTTCTTCCTTATCTATAATCCTCACTCATCCTCATCATATTTTTTTAACTTTCTGTTGGTTTTTCTTTTCTTACGTACTTACTACCTGACTCCTCCTCCAACTTTACCCAAGACATTATGACAGAACGAAAAAATAATAAAGAAAAAATATAGCCTAGGCCCTGGTCCCAGCTCTGTTCCTAATTAACCATGTGACCTTGAACAAAGGCTTTCACTTTTCTGGGGGTATTAATTGAAGTGATGCAACTTGGCCCCTTCCATCTCTAAACCTCTATTATTCTGATTCAAACAATATTAAGACATTATCAAGTCAACAAATGTGCTGTAATTTTTCTTCAGTTGCCGTGAATTAACAAATGAATGAGAGCCGCCAAGTTCAATGTAATCGTTAGCAGCATGTGGCTATATAAATTTAAATTCAAGGTCATGACCATGAAATAACTTTAAAAATTCACTTCCTCAGATGCACTAACCACATTCCAAGTGCTCAAAAGCTACATGGGGCTAGTGATTACCATATTGGACAGTGCAGATGTTATAGAACATTTACACCATCGTAAAAAGTTCTAGCGGACAGCACGGAGTTAAAACAACCTGGTATGTATGAAACGCTGCTGCAAAATACATAGACATAGAAATTATAATAATTGCATTCAAAAAGCTTGCAAATAAATGGGAGGGAAAAAATACAGACTTGCAGTGTTTATAAAAGAAAAAAAAATGTTCATGGCTGCATTAACGAGGATGTCAAAATGTAGTATATGGCCTGGTTTCCTATCAGTCCTTCCTCATTTTCAGGTCCACATTTGTAAAATGAAGAGACTATACTAGAACATCTGTACATTCCCTTTGGGTTTTAAATGACTAAGAGTCTATGATTCTGTTAGATTTATAAGTTTATATGATCATCTTTAGTCTAAGAAGTTGATAAGGAAATGGTAGGATTTAAACTTGGCCTTGAAGGATATATGAGGTTGGAATAAACAGAGAAATGAAGGGGAGGTGTATGTGGAGGATGGTGAATTAAAGACGTGATATACCAAATACATCAGCTCAACCAAGAAGGTCCCCTTAGATTGATGATTTTAAGGAAGATGTAGTGACCGTAAGTCAGGAATAGGGCTTCCTGCTTAGCTTGGGAACTTTAAACTAAAATCCTGTTCAATTCTAAGTACCTTAAATTGTGATGGCATAAATTGGAGTAGATGGATGCAGTGAGAGTTGAGGGCATATGAAAAGAAAGGAGGCAGAAATTATTTGTTAGTTTATGGTATTCAAACCAATAAAAAGTTAGCTTGTATCCTCCTTTCCCAATTGGAGTGGGGTGCAGGGAACCATGGAAAAATGCAATTGGAACAATCTCAAGGACAAGAAATGTAAGAGGATCATTAAGGTCTCTCTGTCCTGTTGAGGAATATTGTATAAAGATAACAATACAGTGATTTGGCTATCTGGAATTCTTGCCACTTCCTCAAATAAACCTAAACTCCTTAGACTAGATTGGTTCAGAATCTCCTCGTGAAGCAAAGTTCTGGTCTCAAGGATGAAAACATGATTAAGTCATTCCAGAGAACAAAATAACGTACTTTCCCAAGAACAAGGAATGTGTCCCTGCCTAGTTAGAAGGATGTTCTTTCAACATGTCTACCTTCCTGGTGGGAATGAGTTTCAGAAGTCTGTAATCTCATCAAAGGAAGCCAAGTGGCAGAGACTCTCTCCATGGGGGGAGCTAATCAGCAAACCTTCCTTTCTTTTCTTCCAGGCCCTATTCATTGTTTTCCTGAGGACTAGTTTCCAAGCTATTGAAGTTTTACTTGATCCCTCTCAACCTTCAATCAGATTTGAGGAAGTGATGATTTCCCCCTTGATTCTTTCTTTAAGCTCAACCTTTTGAACTAAAGAGTTCAGTCAGGTCTTTGCACAATACTTGGACAGCTTAGCATTTGACACTTTGTGGTCTTTGACACTGGCCTGAAATGAGTTTGGATGCAGGGGCTCCCAAAATGGTTACCTTCATTAAGCAAATTTCCCTCAGGTCTTGGCAAATGGTTCTGGATATAAGGTAAGTTGGTGCCTTCAGGATGTATCAGGAATCTTGAAGACCGAGACTATACCCCAGTGAAATGACTCAAAGCTGAAACTCTCCAATTTCAAAAGAAAGGGGGCACTGTGGCAAAATGTAGCAGCTTTGTTAGAAAGGCAACTGAATCCATAGACTTTATTTTTTAATTTAATTTTATATGTTATGTTAATCACCATACATTACAATATTAGTTTTTGATGTAGTGTTCCATGATTCATTGTTTGCGTATAACACCCAGTGCTCCATGCAGTATGTGCCCTCTTTAATACCCATCACCAGGCTAACCCATCTCCCCACCCCTCCCCTCTAGAACCCTCAGTTTGTTTTTCAGAGTCCATCGTCTCTCATGGTTCATCTCCCCTTCTGATTTCCCCCCCTTCATTTTTCCCTTCCTACTATCTTCTTTTTTTTTTTAACATATAATGTATTATTTGCTTCAGAGGTACAGATCTGTGATTCATCAGTCTTACACAATTCACAGCGCTCACCATAGCACATACCCTCCCCAATGTCTATCACCCAGCCACCCCATCCCTCCCACCCCCCACCATAGGCTTTTATGACACAAATTCACAGGGAACTCCTTTTTTCCCCCTCTTATACAACAAAATGTGGCAATCCTGACTTCTTTTTTCTTATCTTTCCTTTGCCTACCTAACCAGAGTGATAAAGGAATGATTTTCTTCATAGAGAATGGGAGAGTGATGGCTTCTCAACTAAACACAGATGCATACTTAGTAGATAAGTCATAGTCTTACAAACCTACTCCAATGACTACTAGGCTTTCTCTCCCCTTTCACATGTTTGTTGGAGAACCAGACTGAATGTCATCTTAGGAGTCTAGAGATGAGTTGTTGGAAGCATGCAGGGAGGAAAAGAGGAATACTAGAGCATACTCTTTTGAGTTAACACACTCAGCTTTTTAATATTACTTTGATAAACTAGTACTTGCATGATAGCCATTTTGGTGATAAGTTCCAGTCAACAGTTGACCAGCCACTACCTTCTCTACACGGTGAGAAGACGATTGCCCACGAGGCTGGTGGTACACGCTCTGTTCCCTGCTGTACGCAGAATGTGGAATTGTATTGTTCCTGACATGTATTTCCCTGCTACCTGCTGTAATATTAGTTATATTACGACACAGTTAGCCAAGACAGACCAGACATTGTGTGGCTTCAAAGGTCTTCTTATTTTGCTTTTCCAACTCCCACTTAGGGGAGGCAGTAGCTGAAACCTGAGAAGAGAGAAATGCTTCTAAGTTGGTAAGAAGCCTAAGGGACCGCCTACTTAATTATCATCTTTATAACCAGCACTGAGAGACTGTAACACTAGCCCCATCACACAATGTCAGCAGTAGTCAGATGAAAGAAGTTCCTTTCCCTTCTTGTAGATTCCCTAGCGCTAGAAAGGTATCCTGTTTTGTGTACATTTTCTAAGAGATGTATTTAAGACATATTTAAATACTTTTATTTGCAAGCACCAGAAAACAGCTGCTCAGCTTCAAATTATAGATCTTGGAGGGTGCCAGGGAAAGAAAGAGAGAGCCGCGTAATGATTCTCAAAAACAGTTGAATTTATCTCTTGGCAACTTTTCACAACACCTTCAGCAAACAGGGCACCCATGCGTGAAAGAGAAATAATCAGGCACATGCCCTTAAGTGACAGGCTGTAGCTTATATGAAGAAAGGCTGCCTTTTTATTCTCCCTACTCCTTGTCACCCACCAATTCCCCACCCCCAATGCCATCCGAGAAATCCATCAGTATACAAATTCAAACAAATCTCACTCCCTCCGGAAACTCTGTTTGCACACCTCAGGATGAAGTTTGCCTCCTGGTGAATCTTCTGAAGATTCACTTTAGATGCATTAGGGGCTTGTGGTGCAATAACACCCTGTCATTTTCTTTCTTATTCAAACAAAAGATGTGGTCTTCTAAGAGTCTTTGCTAACACTGTCTGGGAGTAGCCAATACTACCTTTGGGATTTGAAAATCTCTTGAAGCTTGTCCATGTCAGGCAGACATTGTATATGAGGTCTCTTGTAAAGAATCAGTAGTTAGGCTAGCACTCTCTGAGCTTCAGATGGTGGCCTCACTTCCTAGATAACATCCAGTTTCAGGCTGGACAAGTAGCTCACCAATCCTATAGTTTCTGAATTTAATATGCTATCCCAAAATATGACTATAGGAGTTCATGACATGACACCCCAAAATAGGCTGCTTTGATAATTGATTATTTTGAGCTGTAGGCACTTAAAAGACAGCAAATGCAGGAAAGAACTTTTCCTGAATATCCTTATCTGCCTAAAGATAGATACTCCAAAAGGAAATCAGCTATCATTAAACCCTTACTCAGGAGTTCCATCAACCAAGAAAGATAGACCTTTGTCACAGGAGGGGAGACTAGAAGTTGATGCCACACCCAGACAAACTTTGCCATAAACCTCCTATCTCTTCTTCTGACGGCTTATTCACCTTTCCTAAAAAACATTTACTCTCCCCCAAAAGGCCTATATCACCCCTTCTCTCCCAATGTACTACCCCATAAAGGCATGTTTATCTCATTATTCCTAATAAAACAGTGCTATCTGACATTTATTAAGGCCCTAATGAGTATGTCATTTTCTTAATATGTACTAGCCCTATACCTCAAAACTATACTTATATAATGTGTGAATGGGCTCGGAGAGCTCACATGACTTGCCTGTAATAAGTCACGGAATACAACCTTAGGTCCAGCAGAGGCAACAATGTTTAAGAGGCTGTATATACTTATATCTCACAAACTTAGTGGCTACAAAAAGTGATTCCATTATTTAAAATAATAAAGTTAGGAATGGAAGTATTTTTGAGTGGAAAAAATTATGAGTATCATTTAGCTATGCTTATTTTAAGATGATGGTTAGACAATTTAATAGAAATGTCTATCAGAGACCCTGACGAGAGGTCAATAGGACATCTTTGGGACACATCTTGGATGAAGCTGAAATTTTAAGATGTTACTCATTTTTTTAAAGATTTTATTTATTTATTTGACAGAGACAGAGATAGCGAGAGCAGGAACACAAGCAGGGGGAGTGGGAGAGGCTTTCCGCCAAGTAGGGAGCCCGATGTGGGGCTTGATCCCAGAACACTGGGATCGTGACCTGAGCCGAGGCAGACGTTTAACGACTGAGCCACCCAGGCGCCCTGTGGATGTTACTCATTTTTAATGGGCAATATCTACTGGATAATAAAGAAGGCTGAAACAGAGACTTGGAGAAGGTCTAACGTTAGGGAAATGTTAAGGAAGGAAAATATCATTTCTTGAGTGCCTACCATCTGCCATACAAACATGCCCATTCTAGCTCAGTCGTTATCAAAAAGGGATGATTCTGTCCCCCACCCTCACCCCCCAGGAGATATTTGTCAATGTCTGAACACATTTTTGTCACAACTACGCTGGTGATCCTGGAATCTGTGAAGAGGCCTGGGATGCTACTAACTGTCCTACAATGCACAGGACAGCCCTCAACAACAAAAATTATCTGGCCCAAAATGTCAGTAGTGCTAAGGTTGAGAACTCTTGCCTCGAGCTGTAGGGGAAAAAAAGAGAGCAAGAGAGAAAGAGAAACATCCATCTGGCATTTTGGGGACAAGTTGTCATAAGAAGGAAGAACCTTTTGGGGAGAATCATTTCAGGTTAAGCAAGCAACATTTTCTACTAAAGCGTTATGTTTTCTGTTACAGAGTATACCAAGTGCCTTCCCTAAGAAGTTATAAAGAAAAATGAAAAGTGCCAAATAAAAATAATTTGCGTAGGAAGAATTAGGTTTGTTGGGTCTGGTGGGATGGCAGGTAACAGAGAAAGAGAGTGAAAGCAAGAAAAAAATGGCTTTGAGGTTAAAAGATTCAGGCTGATGGTGTTCTTTTCTCGAATTCAACCCACACTTAGTGAACTTTGCAGCAGACAAGACATATTTCCACTGATAAGTTAATTATGTCCCCACCCCCAAATTCATATGTCAGAATTCTAACCCCCCACTAGCTCAGAATCTGCCCTTGTTCAGAGAATAGAGCTTTTACAGTCAAGTTAAAATGAGGTCATTAGAATGGGCCCTAATCCAATAGGACTGGTGTCCTCATAAAAAGGGGAAACTTGCACACAGAGATACGCACGGGGGAAGACAGTATAAAGAGACACAGGAAGAAGACAGCCATCTACAAGTCAATGAGAAAGGCTTGGAACAGATCCCTCCCTCCCAGCCCTCGGAAGGAACCAATCCTGTCAACGCCTTGATTTCAGACTTCTAGCCTTCAGAACTGTGAGACAATAAATCTCTCCTGTTTTAAACCCCCAGTTCATGGTGCTTGGTTAGAGCAGTGATATCAAACTAGCAAACTCATACAGATTTGTAGAACACAGCAGCTTTTGACTCTGATGGTAAACCTCTTCGACGGGACACCTGAAGGTAACTGGTTTCTTTCACACTAGACCTGGATAAAGACGCTAAGCATGCATGTTAAGCAGAGATAGGCAAAGACACTTCTATGTCCTATGAAGAGTGTGAGAAATCGTATGACATAAGTAAGTTACTGTTTTCCATGGTTTCCTATGGTCAGGAATTTAGCAGTTTAGTAAAAGCAGAGTCTGAGCATCCAAATTTAAATCCACAAGTGAGTTTAAAAATACTAGTGAACTTCCCTGAGTTTCAACAACTCCTGTATCATAGAAATAGTAGCTGTGAAGTCCGTGGCTTAGTTCTTGGCACACAACGCCTACTGTAAAACGTAGGTATAATTATTATATTAAACATCTAGCACGGTGGGGGAGTATGTGGTATGAGCCTAACAAATGACATTTATCCTAACTAACTTTAGTTTTTGAAATGTATCGAGTACGTTTGCCAGACCTGTGTTAGCACCTCACAAGTCTACATTGTCTCATGTAGTCAGTATAATTCTACGAGATGGAGCCCCTAATTATTAGTCATATTATTAGTTACATTATCTCAAAATACATATGGAAAAACTGAGGCTTAGAAAGCTAAGTAATTTCGTCAAGGCCATATAGCTAATAAGTAGCTGAACCAGACCAGGAACCCAGACTTACCTGACCCCTTATCCCATATTTTAACCACAATTACCATGTATGCTCCTCTTCCTGATCAAGGAAATTGCTTCCTTATCAAGGAAAGGAAAGGGGACAATCATTCTGTAACTGTACTTGGAACTGTAACAAGTACAGGTTATCAGGAACTATGGTGTTTATCTAAGCAAATATGATGTGTGACATGGCCTTGCCAAGCCCTACCTCTTACTTGCTGAGATCTAAAACAGGTGATCTGGTATTTAAGCTTTGGGAAAAAAACTTACAATTAGTTTTAGTACAACATGGGAATTGTGTCTCATGACATTTCCCAAACAACCAGACTAGTCACTTGTTGGGTTTGGGTGGGGGTGGGAGGCGAGCATCATGAGCTGAGAGAGAAAGGTCTCCTCCTGACACCCCCTCACCTTCTGGTGCAAGGGCACAGCTGGTGTGTTGGCCTGTGTTCCAGGCAATATGCTTTTCCTGACCTTAGGCTTTGGTCCATATGGCATTACCTCCCCAAGTAGAAAAGGAAAGCTGTTTTGTTTTATTGAAAATTAGGTTCATATATACATAGTGTTGACAAAGGCATTATAGGAGTAAGAACCATTTGTTAACTTGTAACTTAGCAAGATGCCCCTTTGGAGAAGGGAGAGGGCTTCGAGGAGCCAAGAAAGCGCCTGCTTGCTGTTTGTTCAAAACTAATCCCCCAAAATCCACTGCCTGAAACCAGACAAAAGACAAATTACATGGCTGTTGAGGAGTTTATTTTTCCAGATGGCCAACCTGAAGCTATAGTTCACTGACAAATTAAGTCTCCTAATACAGAGAAATCCCCCCCCCAATCATGAGCTTAATAAAAAGCACAAAGTGTGCTTCTCAAACAAATTATTTAGAAATGTGGAAGGTGTTGGAGAAGAGTATACAAAAGGGGAGCCTTGCCACATATTGAGTTTCATCTTTTATGTTTGGTCAGTTGGTAAGAAAACAAAGCTGTGAAAACTACTTTCCAATTGTCCCAGTGACTCCTGTTTATATTGGTTTAATTCTTCAAAGACAGCCACTTGCCTTACCACCACACTAAGGTCAAGCTGTTTCTGTTTCTGGGTTCCCAGTGAGCTGATGTTCCTCCTTTAATATTTCTCTATGGCAAGGAAATATCAATGCCTATGTAGATATATGATACTAGGACATATAAGTAATGTAGGAGATCTATGTATTTACACGTATATATCTCCTAGATGTGTATGTGTGTGTGTAGAGTGTGTATAGATGTATGCATACATCTCTCTCCCAGATAGATAGATAGATAGATGATAGATAGATGATAGAGAGAGAGATAGATAGATAGATAGATGATAGATGATAGAGAGATAGATAGATGATAGAGAGATAGATAGATAGATAGATAGATAGATAGATAGATAGATGATAGAGAGATAGAGAGAGAGATAGATGATAGATAAGATAGATAGATATGTAGATACATGCTAGGGCTTTGATTGCATGAGGGCAAATAGAGAGTAAGCTGGAAGAAAGAAAGAAAAATCAATCTATCCTATTGCTTTTCAAGTTTAGTTAAAATCACTGGTTCCATCAACTCGATTTTTCAAATCAGAGCTATATTGAGCAGCAGAGAGTAGAGGGATGGGGGAAAATGGTTAGGAATTAAAAGTCCAGTTGTCTTCATGATAATAATATTGATTGTGATAGTGGTAGCTCTCATTTAATTAAATAAATACTATTGTGTATCAGGGAGTAAGCGAGGCACTTTGCATATATTTGTGCCATTTAACCTCACTGAAACAGTATGATATTGTAATTTCCATTTCGTAGATGAGAAAACAGGTTTAGAAGGTTGTTGTTCTGCTAGTAACTGGTGGTGGAATCAGCATTCAAAACCTATCAGTCCTACTCCAGGGATCTTATGCTTAACTGCTATACTCTCATTTGCTTACTCATTCATGTATTCAACAAATATTTACTGAATACCTGCTCTGTGCCACACATCATCTAAATATTGGGCATTAGGGAAAAAAGACACTCTCCATTCACTGAGCTTTCCATCTACTGGGGGAGACATCATAAAAAATAAGTGCAATGTGGTGAGGTATGTTCTAGAAAGTTGTTGTCAAAGGGTGCCAAAGGCCCAAAATAAAGTGATCCCTGCCGACCCTTTGGAAGGGGAGATGGGGAGAGCTCAGAGACAGAAAACTAACACCCCAAATACCTATCTTTCCTCTGCCTCAAAATCAAGAGAAATATTCTAAATAGGATTTGTCTGGGAAAAAAAAAAACAACTTATTTTCATGTTTGCCCCTTCCTAAGATTCCATTTCTAAACCCCACAAAATAGCCTTATTTAAGAGGTAGGAAAATCTACCTATCTCCAAAATTTCTCTTGTCTCTGTTCCAAATCCACAACCTCTCTTTACCTTGTAGGCCCTCATTCTCTATTTTTTAATACTTTCCTAAAGGATGTTCTGTTCTTCAACTTAGTCTCTGTGCAGCCCAGCCTCCATCCTGTTACCAAGGGGAATTTGCTAATATGAAAAACTGACCATCCCATGTCCCTGCTAAATATCCTCTGTGTGACCGTTACTAGAATGTGCAGTTTGGTTCTCCAACTTCAGCTCTCTCCATGCTCCACCTTCATGACCGTAGCAGCTATTTTTTCAGTGATGACTGGCTGCAGACTGTTGATACAGCCCATTTCTAATAACCCCCAGAAACCTTGCGGTGTAGGAGAGTGTATCCTCATTTGCAAATGGCGGAAGAGTAAATCAGAGCAACTGAGTGACTCACTCAAGCTCATGACAGTAGGTGGCAGAATGACAACCAAGCACTGTCTTCCCCACTAGACAGTGGGCATTTTAAAACAAACAAACAAACAAACAAAAAAACTGCGTCTCTTTTATCTGTGTTTTACTGTTAGCATAATGCCAGATCCTGAATGGATGGATGAATGAATAAATGGCCCCCTGTTTCCGGTTCTGCTGCATATAAAATTTAGTTTTCAATTCCACCTTCCTTGCATCTTATTCTCAGGCTGACTGCATTTCACAGACTTCCTCAAACAACTTATTACAAAATGAAATGAGCTTTTGGTTCCTTCCCTCCCTGGGTTCCGAGTAGGGATTCCCAATCCACTGAGACTCCTCTTACCCACAGGTAGAAAGCCAAAGTATACGTGATCCTTCCAGACCTTTATCATTTACTGTTGGCAAAGTGCTGTCAAATCTCTGAGATGTTTATGTTGTGTGGAGCCAGACTGCCTCAATCCATATCCCTGCGCTATCATTAAGTTGCATGACTTTTGTGTATACATGGCTAAATGTGTAGATTCTTGGTTGGAATATATAAGACAAATTAGAAAAGAAAGCTGTTGCAACTGTCCTGGTAAAATACATAGTAGTGCCCACCTTCAAAGGTTTTTAGAAGAAGAGATGAGTTAATGTATGTAGAATGCTCAGAGCAGTAACACAACAGAGTAAGCATTCTGTGTTTGTGATAACTAATATCATTTCATTTTATCCTTACGCCCAGGCTGCAGTAGGTGGTAAATATTATTTTAATTTTACTGGCAGGGACATAAAGGAAAGATTAATCACGTTCCAAAGGTCACTGAATTCTAATAACTAGAAACCCACTTCCATGAGGCTTTTGACCACATGGTACATGGGAATAATAAGGGTACATCAAATAATGAAAGTATCTCTCTCCTGTTGGCATGGTGAAGACACCCCAAATGGGAACACCCTGATAGAGTCCACAGTTAGGTCTTTGTACCAGAGTTTTGCCTATAGCATTTCCATTTTATTCATAGAGTCTCAGGCCCTGAGGATCAAATGAATAAGAGTTTTTGGAAAAGTAGTTTATTTTATAAATAGTTGCTATTAATCACAAAACAAATTATGAATAGGTAGACAGAGGTCACT
Source organism: Phoca vitulina (assembly GCF_004348235.1). Taxonomy (NCBI): domain Eukaryota; kingdom Metazoa; phylum Chordata; class Mammalia; order Carnivora; family Phocidae; genus Phoca; species Phoca vitulina. The sequence goes on from NW_022589778.1 coordinate 6,141,417, forward strand.
ATATCTATATCAGTCCTCCTCCCTGACAAGTCCTATTTACTAGTGCTTTATATGCACTGGCTTATTTAATCCTATTTTGCAGATGAAAAAACTGAGAGACTATGGCTCAGTATGAGTGGAAACAGGATTCAAACTCAGAGTTATAAGACTTGCAAGTCTGTTCCCTAAACAATTTTCTACCAAATATATAATCATACAAAAAAAAGCTCAGAGCTCATGTCTGAGTACAGAGAACTGAAAAGCATTTATACTTCTTTTAATTTAGAGATTCTATAAAGCGACAGAACTCTTTTCATGTCCTGTTTGATCAACCTGCTGATACTCATGCTGCAATAGATTTTTTTTATTATTATGTTATGTTAGTCACCATACATTACATCATTAGTTTTTGATGTAGTGTTCCATGATTCTTGTTTGCGTATAATACCCAGTGCTCCATTCAGTATGTGCCCTTTTTAATACCCATCACCGGGCTAACCCATCCCCCCACCCCCGTCCCCTCTAGAACCCTCAGTTTGTTTCTCAGAGTCCATCGTCTCTCATGGTTCGTCTCCCCCTCCGATTTCCCCCCCTTCATTTTTCCCTTCCTGCTATCTTCTTCTTCTTTTTTTTTTTTTTAACATATAATGTATTATTTGTTTCAGAGGTACAGCAATAGATTTTTTCAGGTGCCTAATATAAGGCTACCAGCTTATGCTAACTCCCAAGTTAATAAGAATGTTCAAAGCTAATCAGAACATCATTTGAACGGAAGAATATGATCCAATGTGATTTTGCCATTACACCATAAAAGACATTCTCTCTGTTGATGAGAGAAACTGCCAACATAAACTGAATGATATACGTGGTCAAAATTATGGAAGACTGAGGTGATTTTTTCACCTATTAATATATCCTGAAAATCAATTTTTTTCAGCAATAATTATGGAGATGTTGGGCATTCCCTAAAGATTGAAGGCCTTCCAGAAGCTATAGACATACAAAGGACCATCCACCCCAGTTCCTCAGTTATCTTTCAAAAATAAATGCTCACTTCCAGAGTCATTTTGCCCTGATAGATTATCCTTAGGGGATAAGGAGGATAAAAGTTCTCCCGAACAACACATGAAGATTCTTTTGAATGGTAGGCAAAGATGCAATGTATGTCCAGAAATATCAATGTATAGTTCTGCAAACTAACCTTCATTATCAGACTCATCGCTTCAGAGTTTGAAGGTGTCTCTGAAGACCAATTATCCAATATTTATCCCTTTCCTCCTACTCACTCTATCCACCACAAATAAACCATGAATCCATCTTCTGTACGATATTCTTTACATGAGGCTTTCCACCCTCTGCAGTCCCACTGCAGTAACTACATTTGATACTTGAAGGCACTATGTGAGTAAGAACTGGTATTTCATCTTGAGACTTTTGAATAAGAAATAGGAACTCAAATGTACCCCAAGAGATTCTATTGGCAGTAAGGTGCACACATTTAATAGACAGACAAGTATTCTCTCAAACCAACACTGTGCCTTTTCTTTTCTCTGTTTCTTATCCTCCCATCCAAATCTAGCTATCAATCATGGTTCTCTCTTAACTGCCGAGAAGCTTTTAATGATTATCCCAAACCTAGTATATGCCCTTTCTGAGTTTTTACATTTGAAGTCCAATATTGCACAAAAATATATAATGTTCCTTAGGTTAAAAAACTGTCTGTTTATTAAAATCTTATCTTTTTCTTTTATTCTGCCCTAGTAACCTTCAGTATGTGAGTAGCATCATACGGGGCAGAGAGAATCGTCATTAAATGCCTAAGGCTGAAAATTGTGATTTGATGGCAAAAGATGATTCAGTAACTTCACCTAAAAACTTTCATAGAGCTCAAAATTCCCACACATTAACCATTTCTTTGGCATTTCTCATTAAGGCTATTTTGAGACCAAACATTTCCATGATGAAGTAGAGAACCACATACTATGCTCACATCATTAAGTCTTCAGTAGGGGTGCATTTGTCAGGCCCACTAGTCAATGATCAACAAAGCCCTAGGTAACCGAAATCCAGAACAATTCTGGTTATTTCACATGCATTAACTCACTTAATCTCCACCAAAATACTATGAGATGAGTTCAATAATTAAATATTTTATAGTAAACTAAGACACAAAGATGTTAGTGACTTGAACAGATTTACACAGCTTGTAAATAAGGGCGCAGGATTTGGTTGCAGGTAGTTCGATCCTAAAACCCATGTTTTTAGCTACTACCTCTTACTGCCAAATAAGTTTGGAGGGGGAAAAAAAAAAAAAAGAGGTATCAAAGTCCTGGCCTCTTGAGTTCTTCACCAAGAAGAAGAGACTTGAGTAATACCATGAGTGGTTGGAAGGCAGCATAAAATCCCTATGTGGATAACCAGCAAGGCCTGCTGTTCACTTTATAACTTTATCTGGTAGTGAACAATTCTGATCAGTTTTCATTCACCCATTCATCCAACCAACAAATGCTTACTGAGCATTCACCATGTCTCAGGTGCTATTTTGATAATAGGACATAAAAATGAATGAAATCTGGTTCTATCTCTCAAGGAGCTCATTCTTATGATGTAGCAAACATTAAAAGAAAATAAAGCTTATAAAAAAATTATATGCCTTAAATCCAGATCAGTAGATTGGTTCTTTTGTCTGAAGGAATCAGAAAGACAATCTGTATGAAGGTAATGTTTTACAGAACTTTGAAGGATGAATCCGAATTCCCTAAATGAAGGAGAAAATGTCAAGGCAGGGAAAATAAAAGGCAAATCTGAGGCCTACAGATAAGAAATTACAAAGTATCTTCAGAAAAATACAATGAAGTGTAAGGTCCACAGAAGGGCATGGTGGTTGATGATCACAAGGAGGCAGGCTCAGTCCCAACTCAGGAGCTTGGTGTCCAATCAGATTTGGAACTGATTCTATGTGCAATGGACAGTCATCAAGGTTGATAACCAAGGAAATACATTTTGTATTTCAGAAAGGCTATCCTAGAAGCAGTGTTGACTTAGGATGGGGTTGAATAAAGTTGAGAGAGGAAGGCTGGTGAAAAGGCCATTGGGACAAGACACTGAACTATGTCAGGGTAAGTGGGAGCAGAAGAGACCAGAAGCTGATATGAGACACTTTGAATTAAAAAAAAAAAAGAAACAGTCAACAAAGCCAAAAGAAAACTGACAGAATGGGAGAAGATATTTGCAAATGACATATCAGTTAAAGGGCTAGTATTCAAAATCTATAAAGAACTGATCAAACTTAACACCCAAAGAACAAATGATCCAATCAAGAAATGGGCAGAAGACATGAACAGACATTTTCCCAAAGAAGACATCCAAATGGCCAACAGACACATGAAAAAGTGCTTAGCATTGCCTGGCATCAGGGAAATCCAAATCAAAACCTCAATGAGATACCACCTCACACTAGTCAGAATGGCTACAATTAACAAGTCAGGAAATGACAGATGTTGGCGGGGATGCGGAGAAAGGAGGGTTCCTCCTACACTGTTGGTGGGAATGCAAGCTGGTGCAGCCACTCTGGAAAACAGTATGGAGTTCCTCAAAAAGTTGAAAATAGAGCTACCATATGACCCAGCAATTGCACTACTGGGTATTTACCCCAAAGATACAAATGTAGGGATCCAAAGCGGTACATGCACCCCAGTGTTTATAGCAGCAATGTCCACAATAGCCAAACTATGGAAAGAGCCAAGATGTCCATCAACAGATGAATGGATAAAGAAGATGTGGTATATATATACAATAGAATATTATGCAGCCACCAAAAGGAATGAAATCTTGCCATTTGCAACAATGTGGATGGAACTGGAGGGTATTATGCTGAGTGAAATAAGTCAATCAGAGAAAGACATGTATCATATGATCTTGCTGATATGAGGAATTCTTAATCTCAGGAAACAAACTGAGGGTTGCTGGAGTGGTGGGGGGTGGGAGGGATGGGGTGGCTGGGTGATAGACATTGGGGAGGGTATGTGCTATGGTGAGCTGTGAATTGTGTAAGACTGTTGAATCACAGACCTGTACCTCTGAAACAAACAATACATTATATGTTAAAAAAAAAGAAGAAGAAGATAGCAGGAAGGGAAAAATGAAGGGGGGGATATCGCAGGGAGAGACAAAACATGAGAGACTCTGAGAAACAAACTGAGGGTGCTAGAGGGGAGGGGGTAGGGGGATGGGTTAGCCCGGTGATGGGTATTAAAGAGGGCACGTTCTGCATGGAGCACTGGGTGTTGTGCACAAACAAAGAATCATGGAACACTACATCAAAAACTAATGATGTAATGTATGGTGATTAACATAACATAATAAAAAAAATAAATTAGAGTCAGATGGCAAACCAGGAGTAGTGGTCTGGGGGTAGGAAGTAGTCTGATATAATTCTTAGATTTCTAGAACTTATGACCAGGTGAATGATAGACACTGCCACGTGAAGCACAGTTTGAGCAAGCCAGGAAGGAGAACATGAGTCATAACTGTATTCAATTATTATGATAGCTTTGTCTGTTATTCCAGATATAGATGCAAACTGCAATCTCCATTGTTTTTTAAAGAAAACAAACTATTTAATTTTAGGTCTGCTAAATCTAGCAATGTCACAATAATGTATTTTCAAGTTTTAAACATGATAATGATTTATTTTTTATTTAATGTTGCATAAATTCTTTTCATTTAATTATTTATCTTTCCCAGCTTTATTGAGGTATACTTAACAAATAAAATTATATATATTTAAGATGTACAATGCAAAGTTTTGCTATATGTAAACACTGTGAAATGATTATAACAATCAGCTAATTAACATGCCTATGACTTCACTTAGTTATGAATTTCTTTTGTGTGTGGCAAGAGCACTTAGGATTAACTCTCTTAGGGGAACACTCCCAAACTCATTTTACAAGGCCAGCATTGCCCTGATACCAAAGTCAGATAAAGAAAAGAAAACTACAGGCCAGTATCCCTGATGAATAGATGTAAAAGCTCTCAACAAAATACTAGCAAATTGAATTCAATAGCATATTAAAAGATCATACACTATGTTCGAGTGAGTTTGACCTTTGGGATGTAATTCATTCACAAATCAATAAATGTGACACATCACATTATTGGAATGAAAGATAAAAATCATCTGATCATCTCAATAGATGCAAAAAAAGCATTTGACAAAATAACAGCATCCTTTCATGATAAAAACTCAACAGAGCATGGAGGGAACATACCTTAACATAGGGGAAAAGCACCTTGACATTGGTCTTGGCAATAATTTTTTTGGATAAACACCAAATGCACAAAAGACAACAAAAGCAAAAATAAACAAGTGGGACTACATTGAACTAAAAAGCTTCTGCATGGCAAAAAACAAACAAAATGAAAAGGCAACCTATAGCAATCCTAAGGAATGGGAAAAAATATTTGCAAATCATATATCTGATAAGTGGTTAATATACAAAATATATAAGGAATTCATACAATTCAATATCTAACTTCTTAAAATTGAAATTCAGATCATTGACCGTAAGAAGTATGTTGACTTATTTAATAACAAAGTCACATGTGACTACAACTATGTAGCCTTCTAGAAACACCAAGTTGTTCAGAATAGGGTCCAACTATAGCATAAATGAACCACATCTAAGAGACTGGATCAATTCTATCTTCCCAAGTATGTATGTATACTTGCATAAATTATACATACTAGGACAACTATTGAAATCTTACCCAACTCTCTTCAAGCAAACCTGCTATACAACATTTCAGCTATCTACATATAAAAATTGTTTTGACAACTTTAATAATATATTTTATATTAATATGTATTAATATATATTAACATTTAAAACAACTCATTGAAGGAAAAGTCTTTTTTTTTAAGTTTTAAAATTTTAAATTATTTATTTTAATGGTTATGTTAATATTCTATCCCCATTATTCCTGGTGTTTATTTAATGTTAAGATGCCAAATCTTTGCCATCAGTGGTAAAGACAAACTGAATATCATAATCATGTCAATAGAGAAAGCAACCTCTTTTTTGAGGAAAAAAAAAGTCTACACTTCCAAGCTAAGATCTCTAACATTTGTGAGAAATTATTCCTTTAACCAATCATGCTCAACAGAGTTGGCTCAGGGATCCATGAAATCACTGACCATCATACCATTCTCCATAAAGCTTAAAAATACATTGTCTCAAAAATGAAACCTTGGAACTTCACTTCCAAGAATTTGGAAACATGGCTTTTTCTCTCAGACAACTATGAGGGAATAAGTAAATGACTGAAGAACATCAAAAGGAGGAATGAAAAACAGTAAAAATTTTACCAACAGTAAAAATAATTCTAAAAAACAAGCTTAAGTAAATGCTTATGGTTCTTTTGTCTTGCTTCTAAAGATGTAACACTTTTGGAATCTTCTTGGGATTTTCACTCTTCTTTTCTCTCACAAAACAAAAACAAACACAAATAAGCCACCTATAATCTATGCTTTAATTTGGAGGGAGATCAAGAGTATAGAATGGATAATTATTTTACAAAGATATTTCCCTGTGAAAGGAAACATTCTGATGTATTTATTCAAATTGAAGTGTTTTCTGAAAACAGCATTATTATCTCCTGGTGTAAATATCTTATGATGCTTTTAATTACATGTAACTCAGTCACATTCATGATCCTTTGACAGGGGGCCAACACTAGCACTTGGTTTTTCAAAGAACAATGTGTGCTCTGATAATCTTTATACTGAATTGTTCATCTGATAGAAAATGAAAATATATACCTGTATCTTTTTGTGAGTTTCCTGTTGCTTTTTCTGATCTGGAGAAACTATCCTGAGTTAACCAATAAATTGGCAATTTTCTAGCTCAGAAATACTCCCCTGGGGTGATTTGCGTTAAATTAGCATTGCTGGTAAATGCTTTCAAGAAGACTATACAATTATGGCCAAATGAACACATTCCTCATACAATTTCAGGATTAATATTAGTCTCCTAACAACCTAGAAACCAAGATCATAATGACTGACTGCCAGTTCCTTCCATTGTCCAGGTAACTGGCCCTCAGTATATGACCAATTTGAAACCTGGGAATCTTGGGAGCAAGCATCAGGTCTGCTGTTGGGAAATTGAATTCAAGTGCAGCCCTGCTCCCTGAACACTCATATTCTTCTTTCCTCTTTGTGCTATTTGTTCGTCTCTATTGTCCAGAGCTATCGTTTGTGCACACATTCTGTGTTAGATTTTCTACCCGATTGAGCTTGAAAAACCAAAGCTTAAGTACTAAATGTTTCCCTAAGGCCTGAATGGACTTAAAAGGACATAGGTGCAAAAAGAAAAGAAAGGAAAATAGGGGGAGAAAACACGGCTTGTTAAGTTGTTGCAATAATCTCATGCTGAGAATAAAGACCTTCAGAGTTAAGAGAATGAAAAACACTCTTCTAAATAGATTGCTTGCTTTTGTTGCACAGGTGGTAAGGCCTGGAAATATAAGATTCGGGGAACAGCAGGGCAGCCTGCTAGCATTTCATTAAGCTTAGAGAATAGTAGAATTGTGGCGTGGTTTCTTCCCACTTTACAAGGGACACAGGCTTCTTGACAACTTGGACTTCAGAGTGTTAGTTTGCTGGTATGTCTTCTACCAGGAAGTACTCTGGGGAAAGAGTACCTCTCCCCACATTTTGCAGAGATTTACACCCTCTTCCTTTATTAAAATAAAGCCTTTCCCATGGAGCATGGATTTGTGGTTATCATTGTTTTCGATTTTCCATCATTTCATTACTCTCATGCCTTTAATATAAAGTCAGTACCATCTGCTAGGTAACACAACTTTAGAGAACATGCTACCTCTGAACACTGCCACTTAAAGTTACACAAGGGTAACTGCCATGATGTTGGGCAATCCCCTTGACTTAGAAACTAAATCACCCCTCTCAATAAATGAATAGTAACTGACAAGCTTCTTCACGGCAAAGAAAACAATCGAGAGAACGAAAATGCATCCCATGGAATGGGAGAAAATATTTGCAAACCATATATCTGACAAGGAGTTAATTTCTAAAATATATAAGGAACGTCCACAACTCTATAGCAAAAAAACCTCCAAAACCAAACAACAACGACAACAAAATGCTTAAAAAATGGACAAAGGATTTGAATAGACATTTCTCTGTAGAAGACTTACAAATGACCAACAAGTATATAAAAAGATGCTCAACACCATTAATTATCAGGGAAGTACAAATCAAAGCTACAATGAGATATTTGCTGTATATAGTTGTTGTTGCTACATAGCTTTCTTTTTTTTTTTTTTTAAGATTTTACTTATTTTATTTATCAGAGAGAGCACAAGCAGGGAGAGTTGCAGGCAGAGGGAGAAGCAGGCTCCCCGCTGAGCAAGGAGCCCAAGGCAGGACTCGATCCCAGGACACTGGGATCATGACCTGAGCTGAAGGCAGACACTTAACCGACTGAGCCACCCAGGCATCCCAGCTACATAGCTTTCTAAGTTTGGGTCAGGGAAATGAGTCTACGTAACACCATCTTTTGAGAACTATGCCAAGTCTCTTCCAGGCCTTCCCCTTAGGAGGGCAAAGATCCACTACCTCTGGCTTCCATTGGCTCTATACATAGTAAAGCTAGCTCTCAGTGGTTGCAGTATAGGACCTAGAGGTACAGACAAAAGTTGTTCACATCTTTCTGGGGAGCTTGTCGGTAGACTTTCCTATGGATCACAGGGGATCAAGTGTAAATTATGTCTTCCCAATGGCCCCACAAAGAGATATGCAAGTAAAAACTAAAAGAGATCTTGAGTTGCCTTCATTATTAATATTCAAAGTAAACATTCAAATTTCTAATAGTTTATGACCCAAGAATTACGGTAGTTTAGAGAAAGCCCTTAACCAACTTAAGTGATGACATTCTTTCCCAAATTTACAGCTAGGTACATTTTACTTACCCTGCTGTGCTAGGATAGTAGGTATTAGATGAATTAGTGACTTCATAGCCAAGTAAATGACACTGATAACTAGAGATGAAAGGAGCTATTTAAGAAAGATGGCTCTTCTAGAAGGGCTAGACCACACATATTCTATATGAAGAAACAGAATCTATTTTCTAATCTTTTTGAATGCTTTTATAGTTTTATAATTAAAAAATAGAAAGCTTCTGGGGCGCCTGGGTGGCTCCGTTGGTTAAGCGTCCGAATCTTGGTTTCGACTCAAGTCATGATCTCAGGGTTGTCAGATCAAGCCCCGCACGTGTTGGGCTTGGAGCCTGCTTAAGATGATCTCTTTCTCTCTCCCTCTGCCCCTCCACACCCCCGCTTGCACACTCACTTGCTCTCTTAAAAAAAAAAAAAAAAAAGGAGAGACAAAGAGAAAGAAAAAGAGAAGGCTTCTGTATTTGTAACCAGTGAGCCCCACCTTCTGTAAAACTGCTACAAATGTATGTTGTTGGTAAATAAAAGACAAATCGTACGCCTACCTTCTCATTTGTGTATCCTTGAACAAAACATATGGATCATAAAAATCAGTTTGGGAAATAATGTTTCCCAACTTGCTTTGTGATGCAGATCTGAGAATATTTGCTCATTCTGATTTGTAAGATCAAGAAGGCATTTACTCTACCTCTATTGCCTTTCCGTTTCTTTTGGTCTTGTTATCCTTTCGCTTGGTTCTGTCCTCCAGAGTCTGCCTTCAGTTTTCTTCTTTTCTCAAAAAATAGTGGGTTTTTTTTTTATCTCATGTGTTCCTCTAGTTTCAACTAGTGCTTCAAGCTTTATAACTACAAATTTAGATGTTTCACACCTAACCTCCCTTTTAAGTTCTTTATTCATATAACCACTTGCTGATCAAACTTCTTAGCCTAATAATGCCAGCTGTATCTCAAATCAAGCATGTCCTAAAAAATTAAACCCACCATCTTCTCTCTCTTTCCCCAAATGTGATTCTCTTTTTGTGTTCTATAGTCTCTCCCACTCTTCAAGCTAGAAACTTGAAGGCCACCCTGATTCATTATCTCTTAATTATACATCCATTTAGGAACCAGTTTCTTCTAAATCTGTAACTGAAAATTCACTGAAATGCAGCTCTTTTTCTAGTACTCTACTCCCACTTATGTCTGAGTTTATCAACTTTCTCGTAAACTATCACAAGAGTTTCTGCCCAGTTATGCTGTTTGCAATGCCATTTGCTTCTAGTCAGGCTTTCACAGAGCTACCCAACTGATCTCCCTAAACACAGAAATGATCAGGCCAGTTCTGGGGGCAGAAGATTGTAAAACCCAAAAGCACAGTATAAAAGGCTCTCTGCTATCTGCTTCAATGCCCCCCTTCTACCATCATCCCCCCATGCCCCCGATTGTCACCTTATATTCCTTTGTCGCAACTGGTTTATCTACGTTACCAAATCGTGCATTTAGTATGCCATTGCTGGTGGTAGGTTATCTGTAGATGTGGCGGATTAAGAAGGGATACAAAATTTCTGGGAGTCTACTTTCCCTCTCCTTGAACTTTGGCAGGCAGCAAAAGTGATGCTGTGCCAATCTCTAGGCTCAGGACTTAAGAGACTTCCGCTTCCTGTCTCTTGGAACACAGGCTTTTGAAACGCAGCGGCCATGCTGTGAGAAAGCCCAAGCAGTTGTGTTGAAAGGACTTCAGCTGGCAGCCCTGATTGGTCTACCAACCAACAAATGGCCAACAAATGGCCAAGCCACCCAGCTGAAGACACACTCAATAGAAATAAGCTGTCCCTGTCAAGCCCTGCTCAAATTTCAGAGTCATGAGCAAAATCAACCATTATTGTTGTTCCAAGCTGAGTTTGGGGGTGTTTTGTTATGTGACAATACCCAAAACAGTATGAAATACCTTTCCATCTTTTTCTGCCTGATTAATTTCTTCTCATTCCTAAAGATACACCTCAAAGGTTATCTCATTTAAGAGTATAAAGACTTCCCCAATCTGCTGAGGCAAAATCAATTACTTTCTTCTGTTCTTCTCCAGCATCTGGTAGTGATTAACGTTCGCCTCCCAAAAAGTATTGTAAATTCCTTCTGAGTAGGATCTGTGGGTATTGATCTTTGTAACCTAGTGACTACAACAATTGAGTTACTTGAACATTCAATGTGGTAATTCCCATACTGTACTAATGCCTACTTTTGGTTTTATTTTAGTTCAACAACCACTTGTTGAGCACTGCATGCCTGGCAATATGTTATTTGATAATAATATGTAATTTGCATTGTGAATAGGCTGTAGATTCCTGCCCTCAAGAAGCAGGTCTATCACGAGTTATCCCAAATCACCTTCACTGTGCTAGATGGCACAGATTTCTGGGATTCAGCCAAGTGCCTGCCTAAGGGCTCAAATAGTTTCAGAGATCTTCTTGGTGGAAAATATTGGTCCTTTCTGCTGGCCTCCATGATTTCCAGGAAGGACAGACGGTGACTGGCCAAATATCTGCCAAAAAAATAACAACAACAAAACTCTAATTGGATGCTTAAAGGTTTCACAAGAAAATTAAAAGTCTGTGTCCTAAATGTCTAGCCTCTAAATTCTTCAATCAACAACACAGAGTATTTAAGACCCAAGACTCTTATCTCAGAAATGAGCCACGAAGAGCCTATGACCCAAGATATGCCAAAGGCTCATTTCATACATGTGAGATTTGAGAAAGACAGTGCAATGGACATGTTCTCAAATTCTCTCTGGTCTGGGTTAAGTGAGCGGTCCTGAAAGCACTGCCCAAGGGATAGCATGCATCGATTAAGATTTAATATTATGCCCCCCTGTTTATGAAAGAAAAAGAAAAATACAATGATTTGAATAAAGTTACACTTTTATAAAATCATTATGCATCATTTTATTTATATAGACTGTTAGCCCTTTTGGGTACAGGGACTTTGTCTTATTGGTCTATAAACTTCAATACCTAGCAGGGTCTGATCATATAGTAGGTGCTCAATAAAAGAAGAAAATCTGTTAACTACTTCGGACTAGTAACTATATAAGGAGCAATAATTTTACCTTCAGTTCAATGTCAGTAAAAATGTTATCCCTGTTCAGAAAATTGTGTGTTTCCTCTTATCTGACAAATATCACCACAAATGCCAACAGTTTTCACTTGTCTTAGCTGTCAGGAAACTCTAGGCTAAATTTTGTGTGCTGCCATAACTTTTGCCAGGGTAGCAAAAGCACAGAATTATGAGGAAATAGCAGTGTATTCTTATTCATTTATCAAAGCATGCACAGGCAAACGCTGTTAGCCTGACTCTAGTCGTCAAATGTACTTTCACCATTATTTTCACCTAAAATAATCTATACTTCCCAGTGACATTCTTGCCCCTCCCTTTTCCATAAACTCAGACCAATGAGATTTTATCATATGTATATTCCAACTTAATCTGGCCTTAGGAATAGAATCCAGAATAGAGCGAAGAGCTCTAAAAGCCAATGTGTTAAATATTTCTAGGAAGAAAGTGTTAATTGCAAATGTCCAAATCTTTTTTGAGGACCAGATGGACTATATGAACAAGTTGTATAGCTTACCTATGTCCCACATGACAGGGACATGGGATGGGTTGTAACAGAGTGGCTTCCTCAAAACAATTTAAAAACTTGACACCAGGAGTTTCTTGTGTGGTACTCGCATGCTGTTTTTCCTAGGAGAAAGAACAGTTCCAACAGAAGCAAGTAAGATCATGGTCTCCAAGAGGCAGACAGATGGTGGTGCTGGTCTTCACAACATTAATCTCACAAAAGCATAAGGCTCAAAATAATTCTGATGTTAGCAGCTGTATATAATTCAGGACTTGTGGCGGCTCGCCGATAAGGAATGATAATCTCTTCTCCCTTATAAAAGGGATAAATCTGAGTTTGTTTGCGCAGACTAAGGTTACAGAGAAGGCCTGAAGTATAGAGGGCTCATAAGCTTATTTGGTTACAGATATGATCTTTAACTTTCCCTAGCCCGAGAAGCCAAAAATAAACATTTCATAACTTTTCATGTGTGGTTAGCAAATATAGCTGGCCCATGGTCGTGTCCCCACAGCCCGGAGACCTGGACAGAGCCAGCTGAGCTAGATGCCTGGGGCCGCCTGCTTAGAGCCTTCCCCTGTAGTTTCAAAAGAACAGGGTCTTTTTATCCGCTTAGCTCAGTTGCTATAAACACTTGCTGTATGTTAAATGACTTCTCAGGTCCATCCAATCCGATTTGCACATCATTAGTCTGTGTAGGATGAAATGGATGCCTTTGGATATTTAGTTTTGTTAAATACTGAGCCCTTTGTGAGTGAAAAGCCCTTCATATAAAATATTACATCAGGCTTGGCTAACATTCCTGCTTCATGAATCACTGGTACCTCCAAGTTGTCCTTGAAATTTCAAATTCACTGTAGATGCTTCTAGACACGGACAGTACTTCTTTCTTTGTTTATTTATGTTTTGATTTGGATGCCAACGCTGCTGTGAAAGAGCAAAATTTAGCATCAGAGCAAATGCCCTTCATGTACATCAAAAGGGAAAAGAAAAGCAGCATTACAGACCCGAGAGGAAAACACTAGTCTAAATGCCAGAAAAATCCATCATAGATCCGTGCTTTACCCTGACTTACCGCATATTATTCAGAGACCATCACTCACCTTTTCTATTTCTCATCGGTGATGGCCCTATTAATACCTGCTACCAGCCTCTACTTTTTTACAGGCATTCAAGTACGAGCTAAAAACAAAAAAACAAACAAATAAGCAAAAAGCTTAGTATTTCACAGGTCCTTGTAAATTTTTCACTTTGATTTTGACAGAGCGCACGCAATAATTGCTTATAATTACAAACAGGACAGCCGATCGCTTTTTAAAACTACATTCTAATTAGCGCAACCAGCGGTCAGCGCTTGGAAAGCTGCTACGAGGCTATTAGCACAATGAGGTCACCTTGTCCGTGATGTGGCTGCTCTGCGATCTACCTTCGCTGAGATGTCGCGGAGGAAATGAATTGCCACCGCAGCAGCTACACAACAGCTAAGAAGCTCGACAGGGCAGACGGCGTCACTGTCATTTCTTGGGAATACCCCGATATCATTTTTCTCACCGAGTGTTCCGGCTGCTATTACATGCCGGTCATCAGGTCAGACACATCCAGAATGCTCCCCACATTCCAGTTCCTATCGTTCTGCCCGTGGCGTTGCTGGAGGCAACGTGTACCTGAGAAATTTCAGATGCTGTAGATGCTAGCGCAGGATGGTTCTGTTTTGCACCGGTAACATTTCCACAACCCTTAGGTCAGAATTTTTTTTTTTTAATGAGGTGAGTTTTTGTTAACATGAAAGAAAAGGGAGGTTCTTTGATATTTATTGAATGTATCTTATGGTAGGAGATTAAGATTCGTGTGTGTCTCATTTAAAACTCCCAAACAGCCCTGTAAAAGAGGGTTTCATCACCTTGGCCTTACAAATACAGAAACAGAATCTCACGGGGGCCTTGTTAATTTCTTTCTCCCAGAAAATATTTTCAAGAACTTGCTGAAAATGTGACAAGAGTGGGTGAATCACCTTTCGATTGAAAATTACCAAAACTGTGGCGGACTATGTTTTAATCCAGAGTGTTGTTGAGAAACAAGAAATGGGAGACATTCCTACATGATAGAAAGTCAATGGGATTGTGTCTCAGAAAATCAAAACCAGAGGGAAGCACGGTTTTTTCAAAACACATAGAGGTGAGAACTGCTACAGAGCTAGGCGTGGTTGGAAGATCTTCAGAGCCAGAATCAATAGATGTAGGACGTCACATTTGGCCCTGAATAAAGCAGCAGGTGAGTGCCCAGAAGGGAGCTAGGGGTAAACCCCGCAGCATGTTCCACAGCTTGCCCACAATCTGGAAGCAACCTAAATAGAAATATCATCCATAGACAAGGAAAGGGGAAATTCCAAATATCACAATGACTGTATAACTAAGAATCCCTACACTCAACACTGAAGAGACCATAATTCTCCATCAAATAATTATAAATTCAATATGATCTCAGTCAAATTCATAATAGGACTTCTATGGAACTAGACAAGGCTATCTGGGAGGGACAACGGGGATGACTTGCCATAACAAACATCAAAACCTACTGTGAAGCTATGAGGATGCAAGCAGTTTATTGGCACAGGAATAGAATAGACAAGTAGATGAAGGGAACAAATCAGAGAGTCCAGAAGAGGCAAATGTGCGTGTGTGCACATGCGCATTTGTGTGTGTATTAATATGTGAGAGAAAATGGAAATTTAAATTAGCAGGAAAAAGTTGGATTATTTAAAAGGTGCAACTAGCCCTTTAAGATTATATTAGATCCCTACTGAACACCATACATAAAATAAATTACCAAATGATTAAAGTGCAAATGTAAGTAACATTTAAAAAAAATTTAAATAGAATAATGGTTTTTTAATCTTGAGTAATGAGAAAGGGCCTCCCACAAACTAAAGAAAATAATTAACAGATAAATTATATAAAAATCTTCACATTTCTTTTTGGCAAAGATCATAATAACAATAGCAATAATAAAAGACAATACTGAAAGAAAATATTTGCAAAAAAGTTTAAGAAACAAGTAGTAATGACCATTGTACAGAGAGATCTCCCACATAACTAGGAAAAGGGGCAACGATCTTATAAGAAATTAGATAAAAGGGGTGCCTGGGTGGCTCAGTCAGTTGAGCGACTGACTCTTGATTTCAGCTCTGGTCATGATCTCCTGGGTTGTGGGGCTGAAGCCCCACGTTGGGCTCCATGCTCAGTGGGGAGTCTGCTTGAAGATACTCTCTCACCCTCTCCCTTGGCCCCTCCCCTCTCTCAAATAAATAAGTAAATCTTAAAAAAATTAGACAAAAGATACAAGGAAAGAATTCACAGAAAGAAAAACTGCCTACTACATATATATGAAATTATGCTAAACCTTAGTAGCAATCAGGGGAATTGAAACTGAAACAATATGACTATAGTTTTTACTCCTCAGGTTATATAAACTTTTGAAGCTTGATAGTATTTATTTTGGGGAGGATATTAAAGAACAGGTACTTTCATAACCCACTGGTGAGAATTTGAAGTCACTAACCATTTTCAGAGGGTATTTTTGTCAATATCTATCAAAACTTAACATTTCTGTAAGCCACATGCACGAATTTTACTTCTATATATTTAGCTTATAGCATTCATATTTGTTCAATGATTCATGTGTAAGAAAGTTCATTGTTGTATTCTTCTAAAGCAAATAAACCAAATCAATCAAATTGCTGTCAGGATAATTAAATAAGTCATGGCATGTCAGTTTTAGGGAATACATTGCACTTATGAATAATGTTGTATATCTATATAGAATGACACTAAAGAGTCACAAAGACAAACTCTTAAAACGATAATCCATCTCATAATGTGTAAATGTTTGTGGTAAGATCTCGTTAAATTTTTTAAAAATGTATGTACGTGAGGGGTTCCTGGGTGGCTCAGTCAGTTAAGCAACCAACTCTTGATTTCGGCTCGGGTCCTGAGATCTAGCCCCACGGGGTGCTTCACACTGAGTGTGGAACCTGCTTAAGATTCTCTCTCTCCCTCTCTCCATCGGTGCACTCTCTCTCTCTAAAAACAAGAAACAAATAAACAAAACATGTACATGTGTATATAATGTATAAAAAGGAGTGTGTGTATAAATGCCAGAGAGAGTGGACTATTTTGAATTAAGTTTTCGGTAGTAGTAAATGGCTGGATTTGAGAAGGGAAATATCTCTTATAAGGCATGCAGCAAAATTTTAAGTATCATCTCTCTGTGTATGATTATAAATTAAGGTACACAAACTTTGTCCTACAGGCCTAAATTTGCCTTTGAATATCAGCTAATAAAAATTCTCAAATTTTATAGGTTTAACCTAGCAAAAAAAATTTTCTCCCTATTCCTCATGGAAATTTCATAAAAAGAAATTGCAACATTTTTTTCAAGATTTTATTTATTTTTGAGAGACAGAAAGAGAGAGCTGGGGAAGAGCAGAGGGAAAGGGACAAGCAGACTCCACACTGAGCATGGAGCCCAATGAGGGGCTTGATCTCAGGACCCTGAGATCATGACCTGAGCCAAAATCAAGAGTCAGACACTTAACCAACTGAGCCACCCAGGCGCCCCAGAAATTACATTTTTACACCTAGGTGATGAATAATTTTGTTTAAAACCTAACATCTGCAGTTCGACTAGTAATTCAGTTATGTGGAATCACTTTTTTATTGTCTACTTTCAAACCAAGAGAGCAAAATATTTAAATTAAAAAGAAAACATTGGTGTAGAAGGAAAAAAAGACTCTAAAAACAACTATGGAAATGTCTCTTTTTCAGTTTAACCACAGCTTTTTACTAGACCTTAAATCATTTTAGCACTCATTCCATGGGTAAAATTTCTAATTTTGCTTCAATTACTTGGATATTTGAGACCAAGTGAATTTGAAGTATGAATAACAAAAATAATTACTGCAGACTTTCTATCTTGGCTGAGAAAACCATCATGTTCATATTTGGCAAGATTTCCTAACATAATCTCATATATAGCTAGCTGATGCATTTGACACTTTTCTGTAGAGATAATCTATTCACCGGTGTTATAAAATAATATTAAAGATGGGGGAGTCTTACAGTTTTCTTTAAAAAATTAAAGCTGGAGGGGTGCTTGGGTGGCTCAGTTGGTTAAGCATCTGCCTTCAGCTCAGGTCATGATCCCAGGGTCCTGGGATCAAGTCCCTCATGGGGCTTCCTGCTCAGCAGGGAGTCTGCTTCTCCCTCTCCCCCTGCCGCTCCTCCTGCCTATACTCTCTCACTCTTTCTCTCTCTCTGTCAAATAAATAAATAATCTTAAAAAAAAATTTAAAGACGGAGTAATCTCTTTATTTTGTTGTAAGTCTTCAGAACTAAAAATAGTTTAAAATAAGCTCTTCTATGGTTTCCGTATCAGCACTCAGTTGCTAAATAATAACTGGGAGCAAAACAGCAGAGAATGTCCTTCTCTTCCATTATAAAATCTCTTCAAGAGAAAGATTGTTTTTCTTTAATTCTAACCAGAAGCCATAAAGTCCTCTTTTTGTTTGTGAGTATTAGCTTTAAGGATCTCCACAATGCTCATATAATGTCTGGAATTAGGAGACATATGGGAGCTTAAATAGAATTTGTCAAATTATTTCTCTTCTTACATTTAGATTTTTGAGCTCCTTGTGAAGGATAAAATTCATTTCAACATTACTCACTGAATATTGGTCTTCGGAAGCTGCAATGAATGGGCCAGAGGCAAGAACAGGTTTGTGTGTGGAAGGTAGAAGTGGGAAGATTGTTTTGGTTAAATTAAGCTACACTTTGGAGTTTGGAATGAGGTTAACTGATCTTTGCAAGGATATGGACAGAGTTCACTGCGTTCATACTACATAGTTCAGACTTATCAGTCTGAAATTTTCATGGTTATTTTGCAAGAATATATTTTTTACAGGTGATTTTTTTTTAATGGTCTGGTAATGGTATTCAATGATAATGTAGACTGAAAGGCACAAATTATTTTCCTTTATAGGTCTCTCACTCCTACTAGACTGAATTCCAAGAGAATAGGGATAAGGTTTTGGAATTTTCTGAATCCTCAGGTCCTAGTAAACTGACTGCTAAATAAAGGGCTGGGAAAATTAATACATTATTGCATCAATCAATCAGTCAATTAGAAAGTGATTTAATATACCCCTTCCAAATTCTGAGCAATTAGCCTGGCTTTATACAAATTGGTAGATAAGCCAACACTTATTAAGATTCTACCATTTATGTAGTCATGCCCTTAACTATATTTTGGGGAATATTCCTAAAGTATGAAAAATAGTGCATATTCTCAAGAAGCTACAATCTAGTCAAGTGAAACGGGAGGATCACACTATGAAACAACAATAAAGAGCCAGCACACGAAAGTGTGTATGGGACCAGGATCAAGAAGGCACAGGGCACAGCTGCCTAAAGGCCCAGCATAGATAACCCACCCACAGGTGTATGAGCTAAGCAAATGCTATTGTTGTATGTCATTGAGATTTGGGGATACTTATCATACATTAATGGCTAATCTAAATACTTTCAATAGCCAATCCCCCATAACATTCTGAAGTTTACTTTCAAAATTCCCTTACAGTCCCAATCTAACCCACTTTCATCTCGCACCTGACCCATGGGCCACCACCGTGTTGGCCTCCCTGCCTCCATTTTCCGCTCCCTCATTTTTTGCCATACTACATCCAGAATGATCTTTTAAAATACAAATTTGAATATAATTCTGTTTAAAAGTCTTTGGATATCTTCTCATTGAACGTAGGATAAAGCCCCCAATTTTTAAAAAGCCTACGGGGCCCTATGTAGTATATTCCCTGCCTTGTGTCCAGCCTCCTCACAGGCCTCTCTTGCTCACTCCCAAGTCACACTGGCTTTTTTTTTTTTTTTTTTAAGAATATACCACATGCCTTCCTTTTTTGAATCTTTGCCCAGATTACTCCTCAGAATGCAATGCTTTTCTCTAAACCTTACTTCTTTTATCCTGATTCATTTCTACTTATCTTTCACATTTGGCTGAAATGCCACATAACAAGCCGTTTCTGACCCTACAGTCTATGATAAGAACTCCTTATTATGTGCTCCCACAGCATCTTGTGTTTTTCCTTCACGTTACTTGTCATAATTAGTCATTATGTAGCTACTAGTGCAACGTGGACTAATAATATCAGTCTTCTCCACCAGACCAGGGCGGCAGGGATCATGTGTCTCTTGCTTACTACTGTATATTCATTATCTCCAGTACATTCTGGCCCACAGTAGGTGATCAGTAAATATTGGCTTAATTAGTTCTGAGATCTAATGGGCTTTTCCAGATTCTTTTCCATACCATGAAGCACATCAAAACTATCTGAAACATTAAAAAAAAATTCTTGCCTCTAGTCCTTGTTACTTTGAAATTAGAACAAATATCTTGATAGAGGAAGATTCGTACTAATGTCATATTGCAGCACTTTTCTGCCCTCTTTCTACCCATAGTCCACAAGAGAGTGTTGGACAAATAATATCTCACTTCCCTGAAACAAGAAATCTAAAATTCATAAATATTTCAAACTTTAATCTAGATCCATAAATATTTCAAACTTTAATCCACAACAGAGCATGGCATTAGATAGATAGATGATAGATAGATCAATAGATAGATAGATAGATAGATAGATAGATAGATAGATAGATAATAGATAGATAGATAGATAGATAGGATAAACTGATACATCAAAAGATTGATAGATCAAAAGAGAGAGAAATAGAGTCAGACAGAAAACAGCTAGGTAACCAGTGTAAGGTAACCAGTATATCTAAGCTTGGTTCACTCATACATCTGTGGGTCCACTGGAAGTCAGTTGATCTGGGCTGGGTGTGGCTGAGACATCACGCCAGTTCACTTAAAGCCCAGCCTAGAGCTGGCATACCGTTACTCCTTCCTTATTCTATTAACCAAAGCATGTCACATGGATGAACCTAAGTCAAGGGCCAGAGAAATATGTTCTCTAACAGGAAGAACCATAGTCGTACAAAGTGCTTATATACAGGGAAGAGTAAAGGTCAAGGTTTGGGACAAATACGCAATGTACTACAAGAAATAGGAAATGTAAATATTAAAGCAGGGTATATGTATACTACCAATTAGATAGGGTTTTTATGGAATTTGTAAAGAATTTATTCTCTACGTCATCCTGTTTTCTGTTGTTTTTCAAATACCATGTATGACAGCTTATATCGTCTTTTCGTTTTATACTTACGTATGAAGAAATTTATATTGTGCTGTCTTATTCTAGTCTTCAACTACAAATGGGATAGCCATTTTTGTCAATTTGTGTTTTTTTTAAGATTTATTTATTTATTTATTTTGAGAGAAAGAGAGAGAGCATGCGCATGAGTGGGGGGAGGGGCAGAGGTAGAAGGACAGAGAAAATCCACACGCAGACTCCCCACCGAGGGCAGAGCCTGTTGCAGAGCTCGATCCCAGGACCCTGAGATCATCACCTGAGCTGAAAGCAAGAGTTGGCCACTTAACGGACTGAGCCACCCAGGTGCCCCTCAATTTGTGTTTTAAATCATAGAAATAAAACTGATCCCAATATTACTCCCCTTCAACTTCATGTCATTATAATTTACTACATATTTTAAATATATATATAATTATATATAATTTACTATATGTATTTAAAGATTAGCTGTAAATATCAATCGTCTTCTTAAGGAGAAAAGAGTTTTTGTTCTCATGATGATGAGACTCAATTTCTTTGACAGTATGATTGGGTCTGTAAGATGAGGAAGGCTCAGAGCCACTGAACTCAATGCCCTCACAAAACTCTGCAAAGCTCTTTGGTGTTCAATTTCTAATAGGTTCCCAAATCACAATGATCCACATGTTTTATGATTTCCAAATCAACGTAATATTAGCCAACCAAACTATATCTGCATGACTGGACTGGGTAAAAATAGTCTTTCTTAACTGTTTTCAGTTTCAATAACCAGCTTTGGAATTTATTTATTCTGTTTCCAGCACAGATTACTATATGCTCAATAAAAAACAAGGAAATCTTAGCAACCTGCTATAATCATTTGCAGTAGGAGACACCCTAGATTGAGCCACAAAATTTTATAAATTGGACAATACATGATATGTTTAAAAGACAAATGAATAGAGGAGAGACCAAAGGAAGCAAACGTATAGAATACTTAAGGATTTTAACCTGAGAGAATGTCAATTAAAGTTCAGGGGAAAGTAAATGGCTATAATTAATACCTGTTAACTGCTTTTGGCCTTCAGGCTCACCCTGTCCAATGATGCATAATAATCAGAAAGCATTTCATTATCAGCTGGTGACAAAGGATTAAATGTGTGTGAAAGTTTGCAAACTGTAAAGTTATGAAACAAGGTAGCTTTTTATTTCCATTATTAGTATCAAAAGATGTGCCAAGTGAACAGGCCATTGAAACCTCACCAATAAATATTTAGTGACTAATAAACTTTGAATACTATGTATATACATCATAGGTAGAATACATGTTGATTGCTCTTCCCACTAGCCATAAAAGCCTAAGTCAAATTTAAGATTTGACTGAGTTATCTCTCTAATTTTGTCAAATTAAATTTATTTATTTTCAAGTATAAATTCCTAACAAAATTAATATGAAGAGAGGCTATACTTTTCCTACATATTTACATAGGTTTAAGGGGAAGGAAAACTTCAAAGTCATCCCATGTATTGATCATGATTCTTCTCATTTACAAATTTAAAAACTAAATGAAACAATTCATGGTCAGAGAGTTTCAAGCATTACCTACTGCCATGCAACCAGTAAATATTGAATGTGGGATTTGAATGAAAGGTCAATCAGATTCCTTAGTCCAATATGCCACTCCAATGTAAAGCATTGTATTAGAGATTTAACTTCATTACATACAGATAGATATATGTGTATGTATATTCAAAATTACTACTCACTAAAATTAAAATTCCTGGGCTCCTGGGCGACTCAGTCGGTTAAGCATCTGCCTTCGGCTCAGGTCATGGTCCCAGGGTCTGGGCATCAAGCTCCGCATCGGGCTCCCTACTCAGCAGGAAGCCTGCTTCTCACTCTCCCACTCCCCCTGCTTGTGTTCCCTCTCTTGCTGTCTCTTTCTGTCAAAAAATAAATTTAAAAAATTAAAAAAAAATAAAATTAAAACTCCATATTGATTATAATACAAATGTTTACTCTAAGAGTTTGGAGGCTTCTGAAAGATGTAGGAAAGATATGAAGCCGTGAGACTTTCCATCTCCAGAGTTGATCCATTAAAGAGTAGATCAATAATTGGTTGCAATAGTTGGATTTGTTTATCGAGATGTTTTCCCAGGTGACTTGACAACCAAAGCACACCATTCCATACTCAGCATTTCAACATGATTTACTGACTTGCTTGAGCAGAGTGCTCATGATGGGAATTGCTTCATTTAATCATACAAGTACCTTCTGTGAATCAGGCATTTTGCTAGAAGTGAAGGATACAAGATTGAACAAGTCATACTACCTGCCTTTAAAATGTTTAGATCCTAATGGGAAGATATGTCTGTATATTAATAACAACAAACAAAATTGAGAGGATAAAGAAGAAAGGGGTGAAATTATTACATGCCAAGGTTTTCATCATAATTCAAGACATCACTAAATAGGATTTTAGTCTTGATATTTATAATTACAGAACATATATTTGATTAAGTAGCCTATACTTTTGAGACTCCCTCACAATGAAAATATACTGTTTATAACACTAGGAAAACAAAAAATAACTGCAAATTTAAAGGAATTGAAAGAAAAACAAAAGTCAAATGATTACTCTTACACTTTTTTACTTTATCCAAGTGATAACAATCTGCGAGAACCTTTATATGTTCTTACATTTTCCTTTTTGTTTCCATATTACCAAATACTACATGAATTAAGCTTAAAGAACTCAGGACATCATGTGGTATTTGTCTATTTTTCTTCTTCCCCATGCCACGACCCATCCGTAAGAGTAACTTCTATACAAAATATAGAAAAATAAGGCAACATCGTGATCAAGTTAAACATCACTTTAAAATTCTGTTACATATTCTTACGAAAACAAGGTTGTATCAAAAAAAAAAAAAAGGTGTTAAAAAGCAAGCTTACAGCGTACAAAAGCTTAAGAGAAGAGATTACCTAGCTTTTAAGCAGGTAAGGCAGTGAAACAGAAAGATGAGAACGCATGGTGGAGGAGGGTAACTTTTATCCATGGTGGTGTGACCACTCTGCAGAACATACACCTGAAGATTCTAGGTCTCAGTTTGAAAACCAATTATAGTGAGTTAGGAAATGACACTTCGTGTTCTGGGAATTGGGAATCCCTACCTCCAGCAATGTCACTGCCTGACTTGTGACAAGGAAGCCTTAATGCATTTTGTATCATAACTCTTCCTCTGGGTTTTACTTTCATTTGTTTAGAATGTTAAATACAGTGTCATGAGCAAATCAGTTGTCTCCATCTAGTCATCACAGACTAATTTGTCTGTCTGAAAGCTCTCTTATTTTATAAGGGAAGAAACTGCTGTTTAAAAAACAGAAGCCCCGGGCGCCTGGGTGGCTCAGTCATTAAGCGGCTGCCTTCAGCTCAGGTCATGATCCCAGGGTTCTGGGATCGAGCCCCGCATCGGGCTCCCTGCTTGGCGGGAAGCCTGCTTCTCCCTCTCCCGCTCCCCCTGCTTGTGTTCCCTCTCTCGCTGTGTCTCTCTCTGTCAAACAAATAAAATCTTTAAAAAAACAAAAAACAAAAAACAGAAGCCCCAGCTCTGAGGCTTAGTTTTTACCTCGGCAAAGTTAAGACGTTGAATTACACGACCTGAGTCTCTCTGATTTCCAAATCCCGTAATTCTACCATCTGGTCACCTCAGGCTATAGAGTTCAGTGAAATACTTACTGTATTTCAGTATTTATGAATATGAAAAAAGTATTTATGAATAAATTAAAATAAAAGCACCTTAACACTTAGATTTTTCGCTAGTCTAAGCTAACTTTTTTAAATGAGCAATACAAAGATTTCCCATTCTTCTCTTCTTCCACAAAACAAGGCATATCTCAAATAAATATACGGTTTGTTCAGTAAACTTATTTAAATTGTGGCTGTCAAAATATCTGAACTTTAGGACTGAAGAAAGAACTTGAGCTTTTGCAGAGACTATAGAAAAGTAATAACTATAAACACTGTATCTATATCTGCAGGTAATGAACTTGATTAAATCACAGTTACTTTTGTAACAAATATGCCAAAACATGGCAACTCTCCATCAAATTATATTGTGCTCTATTATATTGGTGTCAGACATGTTTTAACTTGAATTTCAGAAGTATTTACACAGTAATTCATTTAAATTGCTATACCTAGAGATTTTATTACATTCATGATCATCTACTGTGCACAGAAAATGTAACTACTATTTTCCTTAAAGTAACATGTTAAATGCCAGGAAAATGTGACTCTATACCCCACCTCCACTACCTTGCTGACACCCACATTAACTCAAATCACCCAAATCATACGTTGTAGTCCAAGTGTCAAAGGGATGCCAAGTTGTGCAGTTGAGACTTATTACTTTGATGATCCCATATTAGACTCTGAAAATCGAAACTAATTAGAGCACAATCTGAGTGCGAATTATAAGGGGGGGAAATAAGATACTAGGGTTGGAAGGAGGTAGAAGGGGGAAAATAAAATTTTATATATTGAGACCAAGTTAGACTTTATGTCCAGAGTTCTTGGAGTCTATAGCCTGACTGTACAAACTTAGAATGCTTCATCAAGAATGAGCTAAAATGTAAGAACAAGATTAGAAACCTCGACTCAGACTCCTTTGTGCTCCAAGGACGTGTAGAATTAGTAGATGCAAGGAAAGCAAAATTCTGGTGATGGTTTCACTGGTGTATGCTTATCTCCAAATTCATCAAATTGTGTGCATAAAATGTTCATTTTTCTGTGTATCAATGATACCTCAAAAAACCTGTTTAAAAAAAAGAAACTTTGAAAGATGGATTTACTTTATGGTATTCACATCGGAAAAATCTGGAAATAATAGAAATAGACAACATAACATTTTTTTCTTCCTGTTTGTCTAGGATCCATCACCATGGTTCTCTCTTGGTTTTGCAGGAGGATCAAAGAATTGCAAGGAGCAAAATAAGAAGGAATGTGTCCTTCATGGTTCAATAAGATAAACAATATTATAAATTAATATTTGTATAGCACTTTACATTTTACAAACTACTTTTGAAGGTCGGGCAATTGGGGATTAAACAGTCAAAAACAAACACACTCTGAGCTGAGAAATGTTTAATAATTTTTTTATTGAAGTAGTATGACATCCAATTTTTCCCCCAATGGAAGATTAAAAAAAAAATTACCAGGTTGGTTCCTAAACAAAAAGTTTATTATTCTTGCTGAAAGGAGTAAGATATGTGGACTTTCCTATTACCGAAGTAGGACAGCCAACATAAACAAGAAAATTAGGAGAAAGAATGTCATTTGTTGTTAAAAAGCATAGTCAGTTATTATGTAGAACTTAATGGAAAAACCACACCTTCATCAAAACTAAATGATAAAGACTTGAACTTTGGACAATAACATGAGCAGAATCTAAGAATAATCTGCAAAAAGCATTATGACCCAATGAAGCAAGGAGGCATCCCATTCCAGTGAAATAGAAAACAGGAAAGAATTCTTAGCATGTGGGAGAAGATGAGCCCAAATCAAAAGAAAAGCACTGCTTTAGTCTCCATCCCTGAACTCCCTTACCAACTTTTTCACCTTCTTTTTTTTTTTTTTTTAAAGATTTTATTTATTTATTTGACAGAGAGAGAGATAGCGAGAGCAGGAACACAAGCAGGGGGAGTGGGAGAGGGAGAAGCAGGCTTCCCGCTGACCAGGGAGCCCAATGCGGGGCTCGATCCCAGGACCCCGGGATCATGACCTGAGCCGAAGGCAGACGCTTAACGACGGAGCCACCCAGGCGCCCCTTTCACCTTCTTTTTAAAAAAGAACTAGAAAAATGCCAAACTCTACTATTCTACTTCATAGTGGAATAATGTATCTATGTCTAGGCTAGCTGTGTCATTATATAAACCTTCCTGTTAGGCAGTATGGCTTTCTCTTTTGATGTTCTGAGACCAATTTCAGTGTGTGTGTGTGTGTGTGTGTGTGTGTGTGTGTGTGTGTTGGGGGTAGGAGGGAGCTCCTACACCAACAACAAGCAATTCTCTTGACACCATTGGGGTGTCCTATGACTCAACTCAATTCTGACACTATCTCCCCAGAGACAACATCAAATCAGACAAGTTAAGTCTTCAGTCCTACAAGACTCACTCCTCCCAGCACTTCAGATTCCAATCACAAACCAGGCTATCACTTCTACTTCTGATCCACCAGCTAAAGACTGGGGGTTCCACAACCCCCTCCTTGGACTTTAGATGCCAGTCACAAGCCCAGGTTTGTGCCTGTGCTTTTGATCGACTGGATGTCAATCAAAGGTCCCCGTGATCCCCTGCTTGGGTTTGACTACTTTGCTAGGGCAGCTCACAGAACTCAGGAAACCCATTTACTCATGAGACCACTGGTTTGTTATAAAAGGATATAATTCAGTAACTGCCAGATGAAGTAGATGCATAGAACAAGATAGGGAAAGGGCTTGGTGCTTCCATACCTTCTCTGAGTATGCCATTCTCTCCAAATCCCCACGTGTTCACCAACCCAGAAGCTCTCCAAACCCTCTCCTTTTGTTTTTTGTTTTTGTTTTATGGAGGCTTCATTACAAAGATATTATTGTTAACTCTTTGGCCATTGGTGATTGATTCAACCTCCAGCCCTCTCCCCTCCCTGGAGGTCAGGGGGCGGGACTGAAAGTTTCAACCTTCTAATCACATGGTTGGTTCTCCTGGCAACCAGCCCCCATCCTTAGGTCTCATTAAATAACATCTCATCAAATAACAAAAGACACCTTTATTACTCTTGCATTTAGGAAATTCCAAGGGTTTTAGGAGCTCTGTGCCAGAAAGGGGGAGGAAGACCAAATATATATATTTTTATGAATCATAAAATCACACTTCCCTTAATCTCAATTTACCCTTTTGTTATCTTCAGAGAATTCTGACTTAAAGAAGTCCTTCAACTATTTTTACAGATGGATGTGAACTGTGTGGACATTGGGAGATTCTTAATAGTTAAAATTTGGTGTCCTAAATAAATAAAGCAACATTAATCAAGTTTAATTCTCTCTGAATACTTTAAATTATCACAAATATAATCACATTTGGTATTCACAAAATTCATGTGGAATCAATGGGGCAGATATTACTAATTCTACTTTATAACAATGCTGTTAAAGGAACTTATTCAAGCTCATACAGTTTATAAGTGTAGGGAGAAAAAAATTTCCTTTTATCCTTTTAGGTTCTTCAGCTGGTCTAATAATTAAATTGACATAAAAGAGATTAATAGGAGAAAAACAAAGTTAATTTCATACATATAGGAGCCCCATAAAAATATGAGATCCAAGAACAAGTCAGGAAATTGAGGCTTATATGCCATCCGGAGCTAAGGAATGGGATAGGGGCCTGGGGCTTCAAAGGGGCAGAGGGTAATTCACAGGACAGTAAGAAGAGCAGGTGTTTGGTAATTAGATATTTGCCCTGCCATAAGATAGCTCATTTAGATAAAATTATTTCTGGTAATAGCTCTCTCTCCGAGCCACGTCCCCTACATAAATTCTTTTAGGTAGTTAAGGGAGAGGTAAAAGTTTTTCTTGAGTCTACTTGGTCTTGATTGCCTTTTGCTCAAAATAATCCATATGCTAAAGTGGCATATTTTGGGGTCATATATTCTGTTTTCCTTCATAATCATCATAACCTATTTGATACTAGCTGGTCATAAATCTAAAACTAGTTCTAAGCATAGAACTCTTTGCTCTAGCCAAAGTCACACTGAAAGCCTAAAAATATTTCAGGTAAAAACAATTTAAAGGCTCTTCACCCTTCTATTTAATTTAAAACCCCATTGTTCTAAATGCCAAGTCAAATTCTAGTGTTTTTTTTTTTTTAACTGCAATAATTAAATTTTCTGATTTGTATTTCATTTCAGATAATATTTTTCATAAAAATAAAACTAACCCTTGGAACAATCAGTGCAATTTGTGTATTCAAATGACAAAATTTGTCCACTGATTTTCCTAGATGACATATCAGAAAAGGCTTACATTAGAGAAATAACAATACATACCCACTAAAATGGCTAAAATTTCAACAACTGAAAATTCCAAGTGTTGACAAGAAGATGGAATACCTACACTGTTTGTGAAAATCACTTTGGGAAAATGGGCAGCAACAACTAAAGCTGAACAAAGCAATGCATTCCTTGCTGGGTATCCAACAGAATCACATACATATAAATACCAAAAGCCATGTACACAGCTTTACTCATGACAGCACCAAGCTGGAAATAATCTAAATATTCAAGGTTGGCCCACAAGGCCAACTCCAGCCTGTTCCCTACTTTGTAAATTATTGGAACACAACCACATCCATTCATTTACCCATTGTCTATGGCTGCTTTCATGATACAATGTCAGAGTTGAATAGTTCTAAAAAATCATATGATCCACCAAGCCTAAAGTACTATCTGACCATTTACAGAAGAAGTCTACTAACTCCTGATCTACAGCATACTAGCTTAAATTTTCTGAGGGGTATATTCATACAGTGGAATACTCTTTAGCACTGAAAACAAATGAACTGCAACTATGTGCAACAATATTGATAAACCTCACACACATAATGTTAAGAAAGAAAGAAGCAAATAATTTATACTATACAATTGATTCCACTTATGTAAATTTCAGAAGTTAGCAAAACTTAGCTTTGGTGACCTTGGATAACACTGGGAAAAGGAAGGTATTTGTGATTGGAGGGGTTATAAAGGGGCTTCTGGATGATGGAAATGTTCTGATTTGAGCGGTATTAGAAACATTTTCTAATAATTCATTGAGCTATTCTTTTATATTTTGTGCACTTTCCTAATCTCTATTATAAGTATAAAATCTTAAATATAAATTTTACAAAAATGTAACCAGATGAAGAAAAACAAATTTAACAGGCTTCTTTTCATGGAAGAAGAACATTGCTCAGCTACTTGGGGTAGGGGATCAGACTCCCCCGCCAAAGGGATGTGATAGGAAGAATAATGAACCCCCACACACACCCATGATGTCCACATCCTAAAAACCTGGAACCTGAAAATATGTTAGCTTCAAGGAGAAAAGGGACTTTGCAGAGGTGATTAAGATAAAGAATCACAAAAGATATAATCACACAAGTCTTTAAAAGTAGAATATTTTGCCCAGCTATAAACACTAATAAATGCTATAAAGAAGGTGAAAGAAAAGGTTATATGCTAGATTTACTGGGGAAGAGAAGAAAGCTTAATTCAGCTAGGATAGCCAAGAAAGACCAATCTTGGAAATACAGAGTGAGCAAAATGTTGAGAAAAAAAAGCAGCCAGCTCAGAGATCTGGGATGAAATGTTCCAAGCACAGGGAAGAGCTGCAGCAAAGACTCAGATGAAGACAAGATCTGAGGTTTCTCAAGTCAGAAAGATTAACGTGGCCATTGTGAACGATGGGAAGTGAGGACCCAGATCTGGGTGAGATCTTTTAGGCGATGGTAAGGATGGAATTTTATTCTAAATGGACTGAGATAACGTTCTCCAGTTTACATTTAGAAATTTACGTTCTGACTAGTGTAAAGAAGATAGATTAGAACAGGGGAGGAAGTGTGAGGGGAGATGGAAGGAAAAGATATCAACTGGTTGCAAAGATCCAGGTGAGGACTGAGGGCAGCTTGGACTAGAGTTTTAGCAACAGAGATCATAAGAAGTGGCAGGATTGGGGATATTTCTTGGAGGTGCAACCAAGAGGATCGGCTAAGAGATTAAGTATAGATGATACAGGAAGGAGAAGAATCATGGATATCTCCTAGGATTTCGACCTGAGTAATAGAATGAATGATGATGATGCCCTTGTTGGAGCTTATCTGCAGACAAATATCAAATATATTGATGATTCAGTTTTGGTCCTATATGTTTTATGTGGTCCTTGCAGAAAGGTTCCTGTTGTAATCCAAAATTTCATTTTGCATTATCAGTCTTATGTTCCTTAATAAACTTTAGTCTCCTGATTAATGGGTTCCCTTTGTAAGCCGCTACCCAAACTAGTAATGCCTATCAACACCACGCTAAACAATGGAAAATACCTCAGTGGCTGTGCAGTAAGCTGACTACCACCTCAACAAAAGCCAAAAAGTCAAGCTGACATACGAACCACATTCAAGTTTCAGGAGGCCATGTTTAAAAAAAATGCCACTGAGGTGAATTACTGAACAATGTTCCCATAAAGACTGAACGGATTCCAAATGAGCTGACCCTGCCCGGACTTGCTGAATAATTAATTGCTCACATCCTAAATCACATGGAAGGTAAAAGTTGTTGCCAACTGGACTTGAGACATCCTTGAAGACAGATACTATTAACTGTGCAAGTCTCTGGATCATCAAGAGCTTAGCTCACGTTGTTTCCTTCTAAAATATTCCTTCATCCTTCCCCCTTCCCCTGACAGGATGAAATGCCCCTTTCTTATGTGATCCCATAACACCCTCATCAAAACATTTAATGCACTACCTATTTACTATCTACTCTCAGCATTTCTATCCTGTTGGAAAAACTATCCCTGCACCACGGAACAGTAACTCAAACAGCTTCCCTGAAAAAACCCTCAAACTATCCAAGTCAGCCCTTTTATTCTCACTTCATGCCAATCAAACAATCTTCTGATGAAATGTGACTTCCCTTTAAGTTTTTCCTATTAGAAAATAATTCTCTGATCATGTTGATTTGAAAATGCAAGTTACATTTCTCATTGTCTTTTTAATTCACATATCAATCACTACAAGATGGATTCACTTTGAAAGGGTTATCCAGTCCAGTTTCTGATTTTGCAGACAGCGAATACCCCCTGCATAGTCCCTTTGGGAAGTAGCCAGTTGGCCTCTGCTGGTAACAACTTGACTCCATCACATCTCATTCAATTTAAACTTCAACCCTATGAATTGGCATTTCGTGGTTTGTTTCATTACTGATTTACTAATGGATAGTAAAATATTTTCTTGTTAATCGTTGGTTAAAAACAATCATTATTTTCCTTTAATTGTCTGTGTTTAAAAGATTCACTGCCTTAGCAATTTTATTATGCACTAAACCAAAAACGTGTACAGAGAAATAATTTTCAATTTTATTGTAAGATTTAAGGATAACAACTATTTTATGTATATCAATTCCACTTACATGAAGCTCTTCTGGAAAACTAGCACTACACAAAACAATTAATGCTTATAATACATTGACTGAATTTGTAATTGTACCTACTTTTCCATTGTAATATAATATTTACAATAAGGTACTGGGAGCCAAAAAACTCGTATCTTCCATTGTCTGTGTTGCTTCACAAGCAGGGAGGTTAGTGCTTTTTAGACATCTCTCCTCTGATCACATTTTGTAGCCCTGAGAAGCGTGCCACATCGTAAAATGAATAACATCAAAACCGAGGACTTCACTGCCCTCATTCCATGCTGCCTTCTACCCATCCTAGCGCTCTATCGTACACGCGCACACACACACACACACACACACACACACACACACCCCTCCTGATCATCTTTACAAAAGTATTCCAGGCAATCAGCATGTTTCTAAATTTGTATGCGTATACTCCTTGTTCCCTAAATGTTTAACTGAAACAGGCTGTGATTACCAGTGCCAGAATTCCTGGTTGCCTCACAAAGCTGCCTGGGCTAAGTGGAGTTGGGCATCCTTTCTACTGGATCCTCATCTCTCAGTGCTCTTTTCCAGGAAGAGAATATTTGGAATGGATGTAAAGCCAGAAAGATTCATCTAAAATGATAGCAGTGGTTCTTTTTCCTTTAAGGAGCCGGTTAAAAGGGATTCTGGCCAGAATTTTCTCAAGAACTTTCAAACACACTGAAGAAACTTTAGTTTGCAGTTTCCAAAGATTTTTTTCTTGAAGGAGTTCATTTCTCATGATCCATTTTCTGCATCACACCTCACCTTCCAAACTACTGTCTATTTTGAATGAGACACTGGAAAGCTAACCAGCAATGCCTTAGAAGAGCATGAGCTCCCTCTCGTGGGGCTTAGAAATCACTTCTGAAACTTGAAGCTCCAGCCACTCAAAAAAGTTGGTGAATTTCTAAAGTCCTGGCCTCCAAGAGAAGGCGTGACACCTTGTCGCACCCTCACCAATTCATCAATCCCCATTTCAAGCTATGCTTAGTGGCTTGGGGGATTTCTCTCAATGCTTCGAATCCATCCTAGAACCATTATTATGCATTACAAAATTTTAACTTTCATAAAGGGTTTATTTATATTGATTCTTGAGATCGGTAATTCGGTTGTGACCAAACAAAGTACAGTCACATAACATGATTTCATGTGAACCACGTCATAACTGAAAATGTGGTAGTAAAACTCTCAGTTTCAGATGTGGAGTCAGTGGGGGACAAACGTGAACCTGCATCTTCTGGCACCAAATCTAACATTCCTTCCATCCTGCTCAACCCCTGCCCTTCCAACTTTACAATCTTGCCGTTCCTTCTCCCAAGGGGATTCTTCCTCAAGCTTCAAAGTCTCAGATCATTGTCTCAATGCTTCCTTCTTCAAAACTTTCAGGCCAAATGTATAATTGCAAAATTAAAACAAATCATCTGGCTTGGAAGCCAGATGTTTCTAACCCGAAAAATGTGTATCAGTTAACACAAATATCTTTCTCCACAGTGACAATATTTTTTTTTTAATTTTTTTTTATTGTTATGTTAATCCCCATACATTACATCATTAGTTTTAGATATAGTGTTCCATGATTCATTGTTTGTGCATAACACCCAGTGCTCCATGCAGAACGTGCCCTCCTCAATACCCATCACCAGGCTAACCCATCCTCCCAACCCCCTCCCCTCTAGAACCCCCAGTTTGTTTTTCAGAGTCCATCGTCTCTCATGGTTCTTCTCCCCCTCCGATTTCCCCCCCTTCATTCTTCCCCTCCTGCTACATTCTTCTTCTTTTTTTCTTTCTTAACATATATTGCATTATTTGTTTCAGAGGTACAGATCTGAGATTCAACAGTCCTGCACAATTCACAGCGCCCTCCAGAACACATACCCTCCCCAGTGTCCATCACCCAGTCACCCCATCCCTCCCACCCCACCCCCCACTCCAGCAACCCTCAGTTTGTTTCCTGAGATTAAGAATTCCTCATATCAGTGAGGTCATATGATACATGTCTTTCTCTGTTTGACTTATTTCGCTCAGCATAATACCCTCCAGTTCCATCCACGTCGTTGCAAATGGCAAGATCTTATTCCTTTTGATGGCTGCATAATATTCCATTGTATATATATACCACATCTTCTTTATCCATTCATCTGTTGATGGACATCTTGGCTCTTTCCACAGTTTGGCTATTGTGGACATTGCTGCTATAAACATCGGGGTGCACGTAGCCTTTCGGGTCCCTACTTTTGTATCTTTGGGGTAAATACCCAGTAGTGCAATTGCTGGATCATATGGTAGCTCTATTTTCAACTTTTTGAGGAACCTCCATACTGTTTTCCAGAGTGGCTGCACCAGCTTGCATTCCCACCAACAGTGTAGGAGGGTTCCCCTTTCTCCGCATCCCCACCAATATCTGTCGTTTCCTGACTTGTTAATTTTAGCCATTCTGACTGGTGTGAGGTGGTATCTCATTGAGGTTTTGATTTGGATTTCCCTGATGCCGAGCGATATTGAACACTTTTTCATGTGTCTGTTGGCCATTTGGATGTCTTCTTTGGAGAAATGTCTGTTCATGTCTTCTGCCCATTTCTTGATTGGATTCTTTGTTCTTTTGGTGTTGAGTTTGATGAGTTCTTTATAGATTTTGGATACTAGCCCTTTATCTGATATGTCATTTGCAAATATCTTCTCCCATTCTGTCAGTTGTCTTTTGGTTTTGTTGACTGTTTCCTTTGCTTTGCAAAAGCTTTTTATCTTGATGAAGTCCCAATAGTTCATTTTTGCCCTTGCTTCCCTTGCCTTTGGCGATGTTTCTAGGAAGAAGTTGCTGCGGCTGAGGTCGAAGAGGTTGCTGCCTGTGTTCTCCTTTAGGATTTTGATGGACTCCTGTCTCACATTGAGGTCTTTCAACCATTTGGAGTCTATTTTTGTGTGTGGTGTAAGGAAATGGTCCAGTTTCATTCTTCTGCATGTGGCTGTCCAATTTTCCCAACACCATTTGTTGAAGAGACTGTCTTTTTTCCATTGGACATTCTTTCCTGCTTTGTCGAAGATTAGTTGACCATAGAGTTGAGGGTCCATTTCTGGGCTCTCTATTCTGTTCCATTGATCTATGTGTCTGTTTTTGTGCCAGTACCATACTGTCTTGATGATGACAGCTTTGTAGTAGAGCTGGAAGTCTGGAATTGTGATGCCGCCGGCTTTGCTTTTCTTTTTCAACATTCCTCTGGCTATGCGGGGTCTTTTCTGGTTCCATACAAATTTTAGGATTATTTGTTCCATTTCTTTGAAAAAAGTGGATGGTATTTTGATGGGGATTGCATTGAATGTGTAGATTGCTCTAGGTAGGATTGACATCTTCACAATATTTGTTCTTCCAATCCATGAGCATGGAACGTTTTTCCATTTCTTTGTGTCTTCCTCAATTTCTTTCATGAGTATTTTATAGTTTTTTGAGTACAGATCCTTTGCCTCTTTGGTTAGATTTATTCCTAGGTATCTTATGGTTTTGGGTGCAATTGTAAATGGGATCGACTCCTTAATTTCTCTTTCTTCTGACTTGTTGTTGGTGTATAGGAATGCCACTGACTTCTGTGCATTGATTTTATATCCTGCCACTTGACTGAATTCCTGTATGAGTTCTAGCAGTTTTGGGGTGGAGTCTTTGGGATTTTCCACATAAAGTATCATATCATCTGCAAAGAGTGAGAGTTTGACTTCTTCTTTGCCAATTTGGATGCCTTTGATTTCTTTTTGTTGTCTGATTGCTGTGGCTAGGACTTCCAATACTATGTTGAATAGCAGTGGTGATAGTGGACATCCCTGCCGCGTTCCTGACCTTAGGGGGAAAGCTCTCAGTTTTTCCCCATTGAGAATGATATTCGCTGTAGGTTTTTCATAGATGGCTTTTATGATATTGAGGTATGTACCCTCTATCCCTATACTCTGAAGAGTTTTGATCAAGAAAGGATGCTGTACTTTGTCAAATGCTTTTTCTGCATCTATTGAGAGGATCATGTGATTCTTGTTTTTTCTTTTGTTAATGTATTGTATCACGTTGATTGATTTGCGGATGTTGAACCAACCTTGCAGCCCAGGGATAAATCCGACTTGGTCGTGGTGAATAATCCTTTTAATGTACTGTTGGATCCTATTGGCTAGTATTTTGGTGAGAATTTTTGCATCCATGTTCATCAGGGATATTGGTCTGTAATTCTCCTTTTTAATGGGGTCTTTGTCTGGTTTTGGGATCAAGGTAATGCTGGCCTCATAAAATGAGTTTGGAAGTTTTCCTTCCATTTCTATTTTTTGGAACAGTTTCAGAAGGATAGGTATTAATTCTTCTTGAAATGTTTGGTAGAATTCCCCTGGGAAGCCATCTGGCCCTGGGCTTTTGTGTTTTGGGAGATTTTTGATGACTGCTTCTATTTCCTTAGTGGTTATAGGTCTGTTCAGGTGTTCTATTTCTTCCTGGTTCAGTTTTGGTAGTTGATACATCTCTAGGAATGCATCCATTACTTCCAGGTTATCTAATTTGTTGGCATAGAGTTGCTCATAATATGTTCTTATAATTGTTTGTATTTCTTTGGCGTTGGTTGTGATTTCTCCTCTTTCATTCATGATTTTGTTGATTTGGGTCATTTCTCTTTTCTTTTTGATAAGTCTGGCCAGGGGCTTATCAATCTTGTTAATTCTTTCAAAGAACCAGCTCCTAGTTTCGTTGATCTGTTCTACTGTTCTTTTGGTTTCTATTTCATTGATTTCTGCTCTGATCTTTATTATTTCTCTTCTCCTGCTGGGTTTAGGCTTTATTTGCTGTTCTTTCTCCAGCTCCTTTAGGTGTAGGGTTAGGTTGTGTACTTGAGACCTTTCTTGTTTCTTGAGAAAGGCTTGTATTGCTA
The DNA here is from genome assembly GCF_004348235.1 of Phoca vitulina. NCBI lineage: Eukaryota > Metazoa > Chordata > Mammalia > Carnivora > Phocidae > Phoca > Phoca vitulina. The sequence goes on from NW_022589778.1 coordinate 6,178,307, forward strand.
TATACTTTCCTCTTAGGACTGCCTTTGCTGTATCCCAAAGATTTTGAATAGTTGTGTTTTCATTTTCATTGGTTTCCATGAATTTTTTTAATTCTTCTTTAATTTCCTGGTTGACCCATTCATTCTTCAGTAGGATGCTCTTTAGCCTCCATGTATTTGAGTTCTTTCTGACTTTCCTCTTGTGATTGAGTTCTAGTTTCAAAGCATTGTGGTCTGAAAATAGGCAGGGGATGATCCCAATCTTCTGGTACCGGTTGAGACCTGATTTATGACCTAGGATGTGATCTATTCTGGAGAATGTTCCATGGGCACTAGAGAAGAATGTGTATTCCGTTGCTTTGGGATGGAATGTTCTGAATATGTCTGTGAAGTCCATTTGGTCCAGTGTGTCATTTAACGTCTTTATTTCCTTGTTGATCTTTTGCTTAGACGATCTGTCCATTTCAGTGAGGGGGGTGTTAAAGTCCCCCACTATTATTGTATTGTTGTTGATGTGTTTCTTTGCTTTTGTTATTAATTGCCTTATATAATTGGCTGCTCCCATGTTAGGGGCATAGATATTTACAATTGTTAGATCTTCTTGTTGGATAGACCCTTTAAGTATGATATAGTGTCCTTCCTCATCTCTTATTACAGTCTTTGGTTTAAAATCTAATTTGTCTGATATAAGGATTGCCACCCCAGCTTTCTTTTGGTGTCCATTAGCATGGTAAATGGTTTTCCACCCCCTCACTTTCAATCTGGGGGTGTCTTTGGGTCTAAAATGAGTCTCTTGCAGACAGCATATCGATGGGTCTTGTTTTTTAATCCAATCTGATAGCCTGTGTCTTTTGATTGGGGCATTTAGCCCATTTACATTCAGGGTAACTATTGAAAGATAGGAGTTCAGTGCCATTGTATTGCCTGTAAAGTGACTGTTACTGTATATTGTTTGTGTTCCTTTCTGGTCTATGTTGCTTTTAGGCTCTCTCTTTGCTTAGAGGACCCCTTTCAATATTTGTTGTAGGGCTGGTTTCGTGTTTGCAAATTCCTTTAGTTTTTGTTTGTCCTGGAAGCTTTTTATCTCTCCTTCAATTTTCAATGACAGCCTAGCTGGATATAGTATTCTTGGCTGCATATTTTTCTCATTTAGTGCTCTGAATATGTCCTGCCAGTCCTTTCTGGCCTGCCAGGTCTCTGTGGATAAGTCTGTTGCCAATCTAATGTTTCTACCATTGTAGGTTACATATCTCTTCTCCCGAGCTGCTTTCAGGATTTTCTCTTTGTCTCTGAGACTCGTAAGTTTTACTATTAGATGTCGGGGTGTTGACCTATTTTTATTGATTTTGAGAGGGGTTCTCTGTGCTTCCTGGATTTTGATGCCTGTTTCCTTCCCCAAATTAGGGAAGTTCTCGCTATAATTTGCTCCATTATACCTTCTGCACTTCTCTCTCTTTCTTCTTCTTCTGGGATCCCAATTATTCTAATGTTGTTTCGTCTTATGGTATCGTTTATCTCTCGAATTCTGCCCTCGTGATCCAGTAGTTGTTTATCTCTCTTTTTCTCAGCTTCTTTATTTTCCATCATTTGGTCTTCTATCTCGCTGATTCTTTCTTCTGCCTCATTTATCCTAGCAGTTAGCGCCCCCATATTTGATTGCACCTCATTAATAGCCTTTTTGATTTCTACTTGGTTCGATTTTAGTTCTTTTACTTCTCCAGAAAGGGTTTCTCTAATAACTTCCATGCTTTTTTCAAGCCCAGCTAGTATCTTTAAAGTGATGATTCTGAACTCTAGATCTGACATCGTACTAATGTCCGTATTGAGTAGGTCCCTGGCAGTCGGTACTACCTCTTGTTCTTTTTGTTGAGGTGATTTTTTCCGTCTTGTCATTTTGTGCAGAGGAGAATAGATTAATGAGAGAACAAAATGCTAGCAGGGTAACAACGTCCCCAGAAAATATACTCTAAACAAATCAGAAAAGACCTGAAGCAGTGGGAAAAGAAAGGGAAAGAGAGAAAAAAGAAAAGGAAAGAAAAAAAGAAAAAAGATAAAGATAAAGATAAAAACAAACAAAAGCAGAACAAAACAAAACAAAACAAAAACAGAATGTGATCAAATATGATCAGGCTGGATTATAGATCAGTGCCACACACTAGATTTTGGGTGTATTTTGGTCTGTTAAAAGAAAGTCCCTCCCAAAATTTTAAAGAAAGAAAAACTTATATATGTACAAAAATAAGGGTTGATATGATGAAGGGATGGAATATGACTGTAAAGATGGAAATTATAAAAAATTTTAAAAAAGGATTTGATAAGTTGTTTGAAAAAAGAAAGAAGAGGATTAAAAAAAAAAGAAAGAAAGAAAGAAAAAAGGGAGAGAATGTGATCAGGCAGGGGAGTAGAAAAAAACCATACACTAGAGATTTAGAGTATATTTTGATCTGTTAGAAGAAACTATCTCAAGATTTTAAGGAGAGAACAACTTATATATATATGCCAAAAATACGGGTAACTACTATGAAGGGATAGAATATGACTTTAAAAATGAAAAATAAAAATGTTTTTTTTTTTAAAAAAGGGATTGATAAGATGTTGGTTGAAAAAGGGAAAAAGAAAAATTCAAAAAAAAAGAAAAAAGGAAAAAAGAAAAAAAGACAGTTAAAAAAAATAATTAACTTTGAAAGACTAAAGAATCATGGTAAAAAAGCCATGAATTCTATGTGCAGTGTTCCCCTAGCGCTGGAGTTCTGCCGTTCTCATTGATCGGTAAACTTGGTCTTGGCTGGCTGTTCTTGCTGATCTTCTGGGGGAGGGGCCTGTTGCCGTGGTTCCCAAATGTCTTTGCCGGAGGCAAAATTGCCCCGCCCTTGCCGGTCCGGGCTAAGTAATCTGCTCGGGTTTGCTCTCCGGAGCTTTTGTTCCCTGCAAGCTCTCCGTACAGCTTTGGAGGCGGAGAGTGAAAATGGCGGCCTCCCAGTCTCCGTCCCGGAGGAGCCGAGAACTCAGGGCCCCGCTCCTCAGCGAGCCCCCAGAGAAAAGCAGTCAGTCACTCCCGTCTCCCCGGTCTCCGGCCACACTCCTCGCTCACCCGGCCTGTGACCGCGCCTTTCTATCTGGCACCCGACCCCGGGTGGAGTCTCCAAACCCAGCAGATCCCCGCGGTGCGCTCCCGCACCTCTCCTCCCGGGGGAAGAAGGTGAGTCTCCCCGGATCTGCCGCTTGTTGGGTCCCTGCTGGAGGAGCAGTGGCCCGACTGTGCCGCGGATCACGGTTTATAGCAACCCCGAGCTGAGAGCCCGCGCCTGGGCTCCGTCTCTGCAGCCGGCTTCCCTGCTCAGATCCCTGGGAGCTCTGCCGCACTCAGGTACCCCCGGTCTTCCTGTGACCCCGAGGGTCCTGAGACCACACTGTCCTAGGTGGCTTCCACCCCCCACTTAGCCACGGTAGCGACGTCCCTCAGCGGAGCAGACTCTAAAAGTTCCGATTTTGTGCTCCGTGGCTCTATCACTTGCCAGAAGCGGCCGTCGGAGGCCCCTCCCCCGCCGTCTATCCTCCCGAATATCGCCTCGGATTCACTTCTCCGCACGTCCTACCTTCCAAAAAGTGGTCGCTTTTCTGTTCAGAGAGTTGTTGCTCTTCTTTTCTTTGATCTCCTGTTGAGTTTGTAGGTGTTCAGAATGGTTTGATCCCTATCCAGCTGAATTCCTGAGAGGAGACGAAATCCAGGTCTCCTACTCCTCCGCCATCTTGCTCCGCCCCCCACAGTGACAATATTTTTAACAAGAATTTAAGATAACCATGGTAGGCATGGGACTGCATTTGGGGACAAAGTGTTTGAAAACAGAGTCTCTCAAAAATTTGGAACGTAAGGTTTCCACTCCTGTATCCTTTTCATGTCTGGTAATGCAGAAACAACTATTGAATTTGAGGGAAACTATGTCGAAATCTCATTTTTCCAAACCAGGTCACTGACTGAATCTTAATCAAATGATAAATGATACCGTTACATACCAGAAAATGCATTACAAGGCTCATTACAAAGAGATAAGTGACATTTTACTTATCCCCTTATTTACCCAGTCTAGTTCATATCTACTTACAACCAGAAAGCAGTATAGAGTATGAAAACCAACTCTTCCATTTACTGACTGTGTCCTTGAGTGAGTTACTTTTCCTCTCTGAGACTTGGTTTCCTCACATGTAAAATTAAGGTGACAATACAGCTTACCTCATTAGGGTTGTAGGAAGGATTAAATGATTCAATTCATGGAAAGTACTTAGTATCTGGCACAGATCAAGTAGTCCATAAATGTAATTCTTAGTAGTACTGTTAATATTATTAATCTACAAGCTGGATAAGTGTCTTATTTCTTTTTTTTTCAATTTTTTTAATTAACATAGAATGTATTATTTGTTTCAGGGGTACAGGTCTGTGATTCATCAGTTGTGCCCATTTCTTGTTGCTTTTGTCTTATTCCTGGTATCCAAACGTCTTGCCTAGTTTTTTGGGGTTTTTTAAGATTTACTTATTTACTTGAGAGAGAGAGCACAAGCGGGCGGGGCAGAGGGAGAGAGAATCTGAAGCAGACTCCACCTGAGCGAGGATCCCCACACAGGGCTCAATCTCATGACCCCGAGATCACGACCTGAGCCAAAACCAAGAATCAGTCGCTTAACAAACCGCACCACCCAGGCGCCCCACATCTTGCTTAGTTTTGACCTCTCTCTGCTCACATACAGTTGCCCTGGTCTTTTACACTTTGTTCTTGACTTTTGTTACCTTTTATCATCTGCTCTGGCCCTCAGCAGTGATGGCAGATGGTGCCCAGCTGAGCTTTCCTGCTAAGCTGACTTCCACTGCCCTGGTCACTGGCCCGGCCACATCTTCCCTGGTACAGCTAATCCCAACTACACGTGTACCACCTTATGCGGCTGCTCCTAGGTTCTACAGAAAATCAGGACAAGGATGTGGGCACTGACTCTTGAATTCAAGATCTCTGTTTGACTAACCCTTTTCCATACTTTTCAGACATCAGCCATCCAATGTATACGTCAGATCAACAGAAACCCAACAACAAGAGGTATCATTTGGTCATTCATTTTTTCATCCGTTCATTTTTTATCTATTTAGGTACAACTGAAGATGAAAGAGCCTGTTGCAACCAGAGATATTTCTGCATCCGGCCACGTTTATTATAACATTATTCACAAGAGCCAACAGGTGGAAGCAGCCAAATGTCCATCGACAAATGAATGAAGAAAGAAAATGTGGTACATACATAGGATGGATACTGTTCGGCCTTAAAAAAGACAGAAATCCTGTCATATTCGACAACATGGACGAGCCTGGAGACTCTGTGCTAAGTGAAATACGCCAGTAATGAAAAGGTAAATATTATATGACTCCACTAAAGAAGGAATCTAAAGTGGTCAAATTCATAGAAACAGGAAGGAGAACAGTGGTTTCCAGGGGCTGGTAGGGAGAGGGAAAGGAGGAATTGTTGTTCAATGGGTCGAGAGTTTTTCAGATGAACAAGTTCTGGAGATCTGTTAAACAATAATGCGAATATACTTAAGTGACTAAACTGTTTTAAAGTTCTTAACCATTTAAAAAATGGTTCAGGGGCGCCTGGGTGGCTCAGCTGGTTAAGCGTCTGCCTTTTGCTCTGGTCATGATCTCAGGGTCCTGGGATCGAGTCCCGCATCGGGCTCCCTGCTCAGCGGGGAACCTGCTTCTCCCTCTCCCACTCCCCCTGCTTGTGTTCCCTCTCTCACTGTCTCTCTCTGTCAAATAAATAAATAAAATCTTTAAAAATATAAAAATTAAAAATGTTTCAGCTGGTAAATTTGATGTTATGTGTTTTAATTTTTTTAAAAAAATGGCTGCTTGAATCTTCTTCAGCATTCCGTGTGTGTGCATGTGTGTGTGTTTTCTTCTAGCTGAGAGAAGTGAGTAAATCACAGCATCCAATTGCCACAACTACTCCAAACAAAGCAGCCTGTCATGACAACTTTAGTGTGGGTGATGAAGGGGCAAGAAATCCACTCATGGAGATAATCCAGCTGGAAGAAATGAAGGACAGTCCTCTCTTTCTCCCTCCTTAGAGAAGAACTTAATGGGTACCCAGAGTAGACCAAAGGTAGAGCCCCTGGTGCCAAGGTACAAAGATTCTATATATGTATTAGTACATATATGTGATTGCAGGCCTCGTTACTTATGCTAACATGTGAAACTGCTTGGTAAACAATAAAGAGTATTCCTATCCTGTAATATATTCTCCACCAGGGTCCAAGCTGCATTCTTTTCGGTATGCCCAATAGAAAGCTTTAGGCACCCATCACCCAAAAGCCCCTCTCTCTGTCTCTCTTTGTCTCTCTCTCTCTCATTTCTCTCTCTGTCTCTCTTTGTTTCTGTCTGTCTCTCTCTCTCTCTCTCTCTCTCACACACACACACACACACACACACTCCTATCCTGAAGTTTAACATCTCAGGAATCTTGGGGAAAAAGTCTATTTCACCACTGTGATTACATTGCTGATAACTTTATAACTTTGGGACAGTTAATCCCAATAATGCCTTGGCCCATTTTTGTTGATGTTCTTGCTATGTGTGCTAATGCCAGACATGCTTATACTCATTTTCTAAAATGAGACACATCCAATTTGCTCAACTTCTCTGTTTCTTCTTGAGTCAAGACAGTAGGCAGGAATGTAAGTCATTAACAGTATATATCACAAGTTGGAATCTTCGGAAATGCAAAAGTCATTTTGTAAAGTTCTATTAGTTGAATTTGTCTGTCCTTATAAAGCCTCAACTCTAAATACTGATATTTTCTTACTCTCTTTGAGACAAATTCCATTTTAGATCAATAGCCTCATAGCACATGGCAGCTTCATAAATTCTTCCAGCTAAGTAGCAGGGACTCTGCAAAGCACTTTACACATTACCTTTTTCATTCCTCACAGTAAGCCTATGAAAAAGATATTATCATTATTAACCCTAATTTATGAATGATAAAATTAAGATTTAAAGAGATTACATAACTTGCCCAAAGTTACACAGTAAGTAGAAGAGCAAAGATTTTTAACTCCTCTGACCACACACTCTATGCTTAGTCACCGTGGTACCGCCCATAAACCCCGTATCCAAAGCCTTGTAGGAAACCCCAGATTAACCCATTATTCATTCTACCAGAACAACACTATAACCTCCTAGGTGTATTTTAAAATGTCCAATGCATTCATTCATTTGTTCATTCACTCATTCATCCCTTTATTCATTCAATAAGCATTGTTCCAGGTGCTGGGTATAAGGTTACGTACATGCCAAGTCCCTACTCTCATGGAACTTATGGTCTAGTCCTTATTCAAGGGGGCTTCATATCTGCACCCATGAAAAGGCTTCCCGCGGGGAGGGACAGGCTGCTCTCTCCTCCACAGAGAAAGAACCAGAGCAAGACAGAGAGTCCACAGTCCGTGCCATAGAAAAAAGCAATCACTCCTGTGAAGAATAACATTTCCTGTATTTCTATTTGGATCAAGGCTTACAGAGCCAAACTACTGAAGTTACATGAATTTTCACGAATATTCTTAAATATGTCCTATGTTAGGGGCACCTGGGTGGCTCAGATGGTTAAGCGTCTGCCTTCGGCTCAGGTCATGATCTCAGGGTCCTGGGATCGAGTTCCACATCGGCCTGCTTCTCCCTCTGCCTGCCACTCCCCCTGTTTGTACTCTCCCTCTCTCTCTCTCTGGCAAATAAATAAAATCTTAAAAAAAAATGTCCTATGTTATAGTTAGTCATGTATGTGACTGTGCAATTGTGTCCAAACTTTCCCTTTAAAAAACATGTACTCACTCTTCAAATATGTTCTGCAGCTGTGATTAAAATGTTAAAGATCATCATCTTAGGAGGATGGCTGGGATTCTTTTCCCCTAAGTGCTTTACTTTTCATTTGCCCGGCCATGAGCTCAAAGATGCTCCATATCCAGCAAATGGGCCTTCACAACACATGGGACAATTAGAAACAAAGCCAATATCTTGACAAATGGAGATTTATTTTCTCATCACAACAGATTTTTTTTAAAAAGTTATAGTCTCCGCATGGCCACACCAGACATCACCCATAAGCTCACACGTCTTAAGACTTCAATATTGCCAACTGAGCAACTTCCATGCCCCATTAAATGTGCAGACTCGAGTAAATCCTGGATTTACCCTTGTTTTATTTAATAAGGGTTGATTAGCTTTGCAATTAAGCCATGTAGTTCGTAGGCTTTGCTCTGAAAGAGTACCCATCTACTTACTGCCACTTAAAAAGTCTTACTTTCAGTATAATAGCCTTTTCGAGTAGTTTCAATTGGAAAGAACAGACAATATCTCACAGCACCATTTAACACAAACTCAGCCCACAAGTACACCGAGGAACAAGCAACCCTCTCAGTTTGCAGTTAATGAATCAAAGTTTAAGACGACAAATTGGCTCGCTGAGGCAAAATAGTTAATTAACTTTTAGTCAGAAATATTCATCCTGCTCTCCTGGCATAAACAAGTCTCATAAACTCTGTTTACTTACTCAAGTGTTTTTCTCCTCTTCCACATCCCTAGGCATCATTCAGAGCTCTTAATATATCATGTCAAAGTAGCTCCATAATTTTAATCCAATTTTTTATGTTTTCAGCCTCCAAGACCACCCCCCCCCCAAAAAAAATCTCCTCATCATTGATTCAAGTTCTGTAAACACTGGAGTATAAACTGTAAAAAAGAAAAAAAAAGAAAAAAAAGAAAAGAAAGGAAAGAAAAACCTCCAACATTAAACTCTGTAGCCTCCCTCACTTTGGATGCTAATTGAATCAGACTTTGTGTTTCTTAAAGTAAACACATTAATTCCAAATGTTCGGTTAGCTCAGGCTGCTTGGCCTGTCAGGGGACGTAGCAGTAGCTGGTGTGTGCAATTAGCAAAGAGGTTTAATGGCAACCACTCCAGACCCTCTTGCCTCTGGTACTTTACAGATGCAACATTTCCTTAAAACAACATTTTAAATATTAGCTAATAAGAGAACTATGTCAACAGCTTTGATGGATTTATACCTGAACAGCCATGCCATTATATACTCCCTACCCACTCTTCCCAAGTCCCCTTTTGCTAATTTTTTCCCCAATTATTATGTTTCTTCTGGAGAAAACATGCATCCTTTCACTAAGAACGGCATCTATTTGTTACCTTCTGTCACTGGCCCATGTTTTCTAAAGGACGCCTGTCTGCTATATGAATGCTTGCATTTAGCAGCTACTGAAGGGGACGTTGCTTACATTTTGTTCTTTGCAGTGTTGCACAAAGTTTACCTTTTTTTCTAGCTCTGTGCCAGGCTCCTTCGACCTCAAGCCATCATCATTTTATGAGATGATTTTTCCAAAAGAAAATTACAGGTTCATGAATTAAGTAAGTGTTGGGCCAGAAACGGTGCTTATTTTTGGAAGTGACTCATTTGTGTGTGGATGAAAAGTCAGGTTAATGCCTTTCGACACACATTTAGGGACAGACGTAGTGTACCAGAGAAGGAAAACCTCAACTGAAAAAGAAATTGTTTTCCAAAAGTTTATTTGCAAATTGATATATGTCCCCTAAGTGAGTTAAACATAATTTATGCAAGTATTTAACTTACGTAAGTTAAACCTATTTTCCCGTGAAACCAACTCTAACCAAGATTGATATTGTGTAGTTCCACAAACCTGTATTGGACTCCTACGAAGCATCAGGTGAGGTTCTAAGAGCCAGGTGTATTACGATGAGGAAGACAGGGTGCTGTCCTCAAGAATTTACAAGGTAACAAGACAGAATTTATTTTTATGGGAAATCCATTCAAAGCTTTTCTTTGGAAGTCTGAACACATATCATCCTTCGCTCTGCTGGTGGACACCTCATAGCCCTCCATCTGCCACCTGGAGCAGAGACTCTCCTATATATAATTCCAGTGCAGGGTGATAAATGCATAGGGTGTTAGTGAAGCAAAAAGGGTAGTCATCCAAGATGGGGAAGGGTGATGGGAGTACAAATGAATAGGAAGGTTTTTCCTAAAGGAAATGATAGCTCAGTTGAGTTATGAAGGATGGAGAGAATTTACTAAACCAGCGGTCCTCAGAAAGTGGGGGCTTCGGACCAGCAGCATCAACATGCCCCTGGAACTTGTTAGAAATATAAATTATTGGGCCCCACCTCAAAGTGACCGGCTCAGCATCTCTGAGGATGGGAGTCAGCAATCTGAGTTTTAACAATGAGGCAAGTTTTCAGGCAGTAGAGCGGGAGGAGGGGCTGATGATTTTTCTGGGAGTGAATTATGTGAGCGAACCCCGAGAATAGTTGTAGTAGATTTCTGGGCTGCTTTGAGCATTGGTTGTTAGCAGCTCACCGCTGCACTCTTCTAAGAACGGTTCCAGCCTAAGGGAGGTGACTTATGACTTACCTGGGAATGCCTGGGAGACTATGCCCTTTCCGAAAGGGGCCAACAGCCAATGACAGACTGGTATGGTGATATAAAAGGCCAGCACCCTTACCTCAAAACAGAAGAACTCTGTGGTATAATTCGTACTCCAGAGCTCCCTATAGGATCAGCTGAACTCACATCTTTGTCTGGCACATTTCTCTGTCCTACCCTGTTCCCCCACTCTGTCTCAGGTTTCTCCTGCGAGCACTCCCTCAGTAAATCACTAGCACAGAATCCACATATCAGGTTGTTTCTAGGGAACCCAACCCAGGACAGTGGCGCCCAGTCTAAGAATGGTTGGGGAACTGCAGGAGGTCTGCATTGATGGAGCATAAGGTGTACGTCAGAGAGTGATGAGAGAGGGAGCTGGAGGGGTGGGAGGAGCAGGCCTATGAGGTACTGTGGGCAATAATCCATAAAAGCACCACAATTCACACACACACACACACACACACAGATTGAACTTCAATACACATAAAGTATTGACATGGGTGAGGGGGAAGAGAAATCACTCAGAATACCACTTTGGATTACAATGAAAGTATCTTCCCTACTTACAATAAATAATCATTTCCATCCCACCTCTCATCCAGGCACGAGATATGAGGAGACTCCTAGATCCAAGCCACAGAGGTCAGGCGCTGTGTGATCACTTGTAGAAAGAGAGATTCTTGGAGGTCTTGAAGGGAAAGAAGGACGAGCAAAGTGAAGAATTGGGGGTAACGCTCTAAGTGAGGGGAAATTGTAAGGAAATAGACACTGGACGAGGAGAAATGCTAAAGACCAGAAGAATGAGACTCAACAAGGGCCGGTCATGGCTTCACTTTTTCCTTCTCTGTCTTCTTTGGCCTCTTCTTTCCTTGGCTCAGGGGGCTCCTTAGTACAAACTACTTGGGCCACGTTTTGAGTCCAGGGGAGTTCAATGGTCATACCCATTCTTTTCTTCAAAGAGCTACTGCTTTCTTTTCCACCCCATCAATGATTGCTTCGAACCAAAATCTCTTTCCAATTTGCTCCAGCACAGTACGGGAATCCAGCCAACACTCCAAGCTTCTCCCCTCCTCCTGTCACTCAAGTAAGCACACATAACCTCTAGAGCATATCCTAAGGGTTGTTTTTTCCTGGTACCACAACAGAAAAATAGATCATGGAGATGCACTAGATTATTCTTCAGACATTTTGTTTGTGTGCCTTCCCAGCACCCATTGCCTCTTCTCGCAACAATCCTCAGTTTCTTTTGTGGGTTCTCCCTGCCTCTGTTCACAATTCTTTTCACTGGAAAGGGGCTTGCTCACTAGTCTTACAAAGAAGCGGTCTCTTTCCCATTGAACTCTACCCTGAAAACACAAATGCAGCTTCCATTGCTACCAACTGAGCTGCCACAAACAGAGGGCTTCCAGAGACCGCAGAAGGACTCTGAGAATAATGGTAGGACTGGAGGTGGAGTAAAACACTGCTTGATCCCGAAATTTAGCAGTGTCCAAGACCAAGTCTACTCTGGACTTTTCAGTATTGTGAATGACAAACTACACCTTTTTTGCTTTAAACGACTTTGAAAGTTTTTCTATCCTTTTCAACAGAAAGTCCTAATTGATATAAGATGCCTTCTATTTTTCAGAAAGTAAAAATGACTAAATCTAATCTTTCTCCAGGCCTCACTCTTTTGCTGAAGAAGCTTTAAATGTGCTCACCTTTTTCTTTCATTTATACACAGTATCCCAAAAACACATTCCAAGGAAAATTAGTTTGGACTGCTGTGCCATGTAAAACGTAAAAGGAAAAAGATGCTTTGTGGTCACATAAATGTGGAAATTACTTCCTCTCACAAAGTTTGATTGGTTTCTTTACTGCAGGACTTCTCAGAGTCTTTAACATATGATATATGGGCTAAATCTCCAAGAGAGAGTCACCGTATGCCTGATTCCCCCAGTATGTTTGGTTGTGGAAATCTTATTTTCATTGAGTAATTATAGGACAAGATTACATGAAATACATCCCAGAAAGTGGGGATCCAGCTGGAATTTCAGACTCCATTCGAAACTGCCTTGCATTCAGGGGACTTTGTTTCTCCCACCTGGGCCTTCCGATCATTCCATCTGGTGCATCCCAGGAGGGCTCCTCATGAGAACGAGTTTGGAGAACAGGGTGGAAGAAGAGTTATCAATAAGTGCACTTGCCACCATCCAACATAAAACAAGGTTTCCTCACCTTTGGACAGATTGTAGGTCTTCAACGTAATATGGTCATTTCGTCTTTGTTGCTTCATGTTGTATCCATTTGTGGAACTTAAGATGAGTATATAAAAATACACAAAAACTTCTGAAACCCATTAACTTAATTAAAAAAAAGAAGAAACAAACAACCTTTGCCCAGAATATGAAAACTACTGCACCAGTTAATTATCTAGAATACATCTGAGCAGAACAGGTTTTAGAAAGTCACTTACGAGGTTTTGTCTATACTTCCTGAAATGTTTTCGATGAGATTTTAATGTTTTCACAGTCTGACAGGTGCTCCTGAGAATTAAATACTGTTGTCAGCAAGCTACAGTTAACTCTTTTCAATAAATAGGTAATTTGCTTCTTTAGAAAACAGTTGAAAAACATAATAAAATAAAATTTTAAAAAAGAAAACAGTTGAAAGCATTCACTGACATTTGAGTAGAAGGAAAAACTGGGTAATTGGGAGGAGGGGTTCAAATCTGGTGTACCATCTGATCTCAAGCCCTCTGAAGGTAAGAGAGGGACTGGACCCAGAAGGGCAGACCGCTTCAGCACCTCTAGGGAAAGGAATCAACTTGCAAATGAGTCCTTTTTGAGCACCTAACTTAGTGAAAAGAGGTCACAGGATAAAAATCTGATTCCTCTGGGTGGCCTTTTGCATTTGCTTTACAGAAACATCATCTAGAGCCTCTCTCTGAACCTCACACTTCCATGCATTAAGGAATGTGCTTATCATGGATAACATGAAATTCAGACATTTTCTTCCAAGAGCTTCTTGGTCAAGACAATGTCTTCTCTAACAATCCTCTGAGGCAGCCAGCAGTTTGCCAGACCAGATCAGAGGTGGTTCTATTTTACTCCAGCCTTTGGTACTCTCAACTGTGTGTCTGTCCCCTCCACAGCTTCGACACACAAACACACACAATCAAATTCTGGTCAGGAAAACAGAAACCACTGTGACACTTCAAAATATGAGGGTTTTAGTACAGGAAATTAGTTATAACAGGCGATGGACCCCTGACAGATGAAAAAGGGAGCTCTGAAGTAGCCCAGAACAGAAGTAGTTAGCACCCTAGGACTGGGGTGAGAGCCCCTGTGAGCTTGTCCTGGGGCACAATGCTGGTAGCCTAGTCATGACAAATTCCCCTAAGGACAAGGTGACTGACTTTGGGCAGGTTACATAAACTCACTGACATTAATGTCCTTTTCTGGGATAATTACGTCTACTTTGCGAAGTAGGATCAAGTACACAAACGGATCATCTGAATAAAGGCCTAGCACCGATCCTGTCCCATGACAAATGCACAGTAAATATTAGTCGACTCCCTTCTTTTCCTCCCTTATTCCTCATCCTTCCTCATGGAATGACACATTTTGTATCTAGGCATCAGTAAAATACCTGTGAGATCATCGGCAGGAAAATGTTTCTTTTTAGCTGTAGAGGTTTTTCTAGCCCAGCAAGTCACATTCTCAAGAGTTCCAAGGAAGAGATACACAAATTGCTCACAAGGATGAATTCACTGTAAGGATACATGGGGAATAGAAAGGGAGGTCTTAGGAGAACAATTTCTTGCTCAATAATGTGTGGCAGACTTCTTCAGACACGGGGAAAAGCTGCCTAACTTTGCTGGGGACAAGAAATTTTGCTTGAGTGACCTGCCTTTTCTTTGCTTAAATGGCATTTGTATGTCTCCAAAATTGTGAATTTGAGTGGATTCTTTTGCCCTACCAGGTATGAAGCATTGCTACCAAGCAGAGTTCACACCAGGTCATCTCAAAGATTATTGGCTTCCAATTGATTCCAGCTCACGTATCTCCCCCGATGCAATCACTGTGCTAAGGTAGCAAGCTTCAGTCTGGTCTGGGAAAGGCCCTTTCCTTCACCTATCACCTCAAAGCAAAAGGCTAGGTAGGTATTTTCTCACTAACTAGACCTCAGTGACTCCTTCTTTCTATCCTGATATAAGAAAACATTTTCTACTCCTCCCTTTTAATGACCCAGAACTATTGCCCTTGAACAAGGGCTTCGTGAAGCATCTGAGCAGGTGTGTACCAAGAGTCCGGCAAGGTAAATGATTTCTAGAATAGAAGACACTTCATTACAGGGATCTCAGAAGTGGGCAAGAGAGGGGAGGGGAAAACAAATGCCTAGACTTCTACATGGAACAATTAATAATTGTGAATGTGATGTTAACAGACGTAGGGAAAACAGTGACAGGACTTGCTTGTGATAAATTAGTTATAGAAAAGTTGAAGTTTGTGCAGCATCTAAATAGATGTTTCAACATGATAATAGAGAGAATAACTTTAAATCAGAGAATGAATAAGGGAAATTTTTTTGTTTTATTTTTAGTGAAATGATTCCTAAACTTTTTGGTATTGTGGATCACTTTGCACATCTAATGACAGCTATATGCACTCAGGAAAAAAAGAGAAATGTTCCCAAGTATACACAGCTAAAATCATGTACACACTTTTAGAAGACTTCCAGAACTGCCAGGTCAAGTTCTACCATCCCATTCCACCTAGTGGAATTCCACAAAACAGAGACGTCAGAGCACTGAATGCGTGCTGCTTTACCACTTAGTATTTCCTCCTCTTGAACTTCATCTTCCTCACCCCAAACAAGCTACAGTTCTGTGTGTGTCAAATACAACAGTACCCCCTTATCCACCGTGTCAACCGCGGCCCAGAAGCAGATGATCCTCCTTCTGACATATCGTCAGTAGTAGCTCAAAGCTACCTCACAGGGGCGCCTGGGTGGCTCAATCATTATGCATCTGACTTCTGCTCAGGTCATGATCTCAGGGTCCTGGGTTGGAGCCCTGCATCAGGCTCCCCACTGAGCAAGGGAGCTCCTCCCTGCTCTTTGGGAAGCCTGCTTCTCCCTCTGCCCCTCCCCACCACTTGTGCGCTCTCTCTCTCTCCTGATGAGTGTCAAATAAATAAATAAAATCTTTTTTTTTTTTAATTTTTTTTTTTTAAGATTTTTTTTTTATTTATTTGCGAGAGAGAGAACGAGAGACAGAGAGCATGAGAGGGAGTGAGAGGGAGGAGGGTCAGAGGGAGAAGCAGACTCCCTGCCGAGCAGGGAGCCCGATGTGGGACTCGATCCCGGGACTCCAGGATCATGACCTGAGCCGAAGGCAGTCGCTTAACCAACTGAGCCACCCAGGCGCCCCAAATAAATAAATAAAATCTTAAAAAAAAGAAAGAGCTACTTCACAATGCCTGCATCACTCATCTCACCTCATCTCATCGCCTAGGCATTTTATTACTCACATCATCACAAGAAGAAAGGGGAGTACAGTACAAGATATTTTGAGAGAAAGAGAACACATTCACAAAACTTTTATTACAGTATATTGTTATAATTGTTTCATTTTATTAAGAGTTATTGTCATTAATCTCTCACTGTGTCTAATTTGTAAGTTAAACTTTATCACGAGTATGCATGTATAGAAAAAACATAGTATATATACGGTTCAGTACTATCCACAGTCTCAGGCATCCACTGGGGATCTTGGAACATATCCACTGTGGATAAGGGGGGACTACTGTAGTTTTTTGCCTACCAATGCTTTTGAGAGATAATGAAAAACAAAGCAGGGCAATTCAATGATAAGAGTTTCTAACCACTGCCAGCAAGAAAACGACCCAAGATGTTCATTTTCTCAATTACCGTAATGCTCATTTTCTTGTTGGATGCGCGAGTGCTCCTGAGCAAACCTTGGGGCTAATTATATATATCCCAGCATATACAGCGCGCCCCAAGCCCAAAGGCAGCAGCTAGCAATTATATTTCACTGATTAATGTGCAATCGTAAATTTACAGGCTTGACAGTCCAAAGAGGCTCCCTGCTATGTGAGATAATGAATAGGAAATTTTCAGAATAATTAGCCAAGTCAGACCTCGCAAGTCTACCTGGGAGCTGAAAGTCATGAAAGAAACAAAAAATGCCCGTCCTTCAACAGAATTAGAGATTGAAAAATGGGGTGTGGAGAAGGCACAGCATAGTCAAAATATTCCTTTTACCATTTTGGCTTCATTTAGCTCACTGGCCATAGTCTCTGTGTTGGACACCGTGGGACGCCTCTCAGAAGCCCCTTCAGGGTACCAGGACTCATTCCTATTACTCCAGCCACTTGAAGTACTGCTATCTTCCCAGTCAACCCTCTCCCCAAGTCAGGCTCTCTGCCCTGGGAGGGAAGGAGGCAGCCCACATTAATGACTGGTCAATACCAGATTAAAAAGGCCCCTCTCGGAACAAGACAGGAATTGGAAGGGCCACCCCATCTTGAAAACTCCCTAAGGTGTGGACTGGAGCCTTGGTTGAGACTGCAATGCAGACCAGCTTCTCCCTCTGCCCATCCTTGGTTCTTTCCCTGAGGAAACTCCCGAGTAACCTTCCCCTACACTAACTGCTATGTGAACCCGCGTCCCAGAGAATCCAACATGCAGCAGTGTCAAATCACACATCGGTGTCAGGATGGCTACAGAAAAACGTCCTTGACGCAAGGAAAAGTCAGTCTAACAAATATTTTTGATGTGCCCACCATGTGCCAGGCAAGTCTGAAACTATACCAAAATAAGTTTTTCCTGAGATTTTCCCTTGAGAATTTTTAAAATTACTGTTTGCTTATTTGTTTTGTTTGGTCTTGTGAATCAAAAATACAGACACTAAATTCTAAGGTGATTCTTAGAGTAAAATGATCTTCTTTGGCATTCTCTCACAGTCTAAAGTGAAAAAGTAACACAGACTTTTCAAAAATGCCCCCAGAGGGGGCACCTGGCTGGCTTGATCAGTGGAGTACGTGACTCTTGATCCAAGGCCCACATCGGGCATGGAGATTATTTTTAAGAAGTAAGTAAAAATAAATAAAAATTTAAAATGCCCCCAAAAGAAACTGTTTATGATAAAAATCCATAACATTTCTATGTTCCATTTGAACTACGTAGTTATGCACAGAGTTTAACTGTATATTCATATAGATCGGAGGAAGCATAAAAGGATTTTATAGGCCACCTATGAAGGTGATATCTGATATAAACATCATTATATTCTGTCAATACAATAAAAGACACCACGATCTCTCTTATCTATGAAGACCAAGAGTGGTGAACTGCAGGGATCATTTATGGTAAAGGATAGGCCACTTTTTAAGTGTTATATAAATACAGTTCCAAATTATACAGATGGATTCCACCTTAAGTAAATCTGATCTATGAAAACCCAGTTTACACTAGATGGCAGTGGTTTAAAGAACAATATGCTACAGGGTTTTTGAAATATTTCATTAAAAATATGTCCCAAATTTTAAAACATATGTTATTTAACTTTTTATCAGCATAACTTAGAGATCTCTGTTTTCGTACTGGAGATTTCCTATTTGGACCCTATCTTCTGTACACATTATAAATTGTATTCCTGCCTTCATTTTTTTACCTGTGGTATTGTGATCTATAATAAGAAGTAGATATATTTGGTCTTCATCCCCTTTTCTGGCACAGAGCTCCTAAAACTCTGGGAATTTTCTTTTCTTTTTTAAAAGATTTATTTATTTTAGAGAGAGAACACACACACGTGAGCAGGGAGGAGGGGCAAAGGGAGAAGGAGAGAGAGAAACCTCAAACAGACTCCTCACTGAGCCCAGAGCCCAACTTGGGGCTCGATTCCTCAACCCTGAGATCATGATCTGAGCCAAAAATCAAGAGTCAGATGCTTAACTGACTGAGCCACTGAGGCATCCCCAAAAAAGCTGGGAATTTTCTTTTTATTTTATTTATTTTTTTTAATTTTTTTATTGTTATGTTAATCCCCATACATTACATCATTAGTTTTAGATATAGTGTTCCATGATTCATTGTTTGTGCATAACACCCAGTGCTCCATGCAGAACGTGCCCTCCTCAATACCCATCACCAGGCTAACCCATCCTCCCAACCCCCTCCCCTCTAGAACCCTCAGTTTGTTTTTCAGAGTCCATCGTCTCTCATGGTTCTTCTCCCCCTCCAATTTCCCCCCCTTCATTCTTCCCCTCCTGCTACATTCTTCTTCTTTTTTTCTTTCTTAACATATATTGCATTATTTGTTTCAGAGGTACAGATCTGAGATTCAACAGTCCTGCACAATTCACAGCGCTTACCAGAACACATACCCTCCCCAGTGTCCATCACCCAGTCACCCCATCCCTCCCACCCCACCCCCCACTCCAGCAACCCTCAGTTTGTTTCCTGAGATTAAGAATTCCTCATATCAGTGAGGTCATATGATACATGTCTTTCTCTGTTTGACTTATTTCGCTCAGCATAATACCCTCCAGTTCCATCCACGTCGTTGCAAATGGCAAGATCTTATTCCTTTTGATGGCTGCATAATATTCCATTGTATATATATACCACATCTTCTTTATCCATTCATCTGTTGATGGACATCTTGGCTCTTTCCACAGTTTGGCTATTGTGGACATTGCTGCTATAAACATCGGGGTGCACAAAAGCTGGGAATTTTCTAAGTGACGAGAGCAATAAAGGGTTTTTGCTATGTGATGAAGTGACTTTTGGACCCCAACTAAGAATGGGGGCTGGCTGTCAGGAGGAGCAATCATGTAATTAGAGGGTTGGAACTTTTAGTGCCACCTCCTGACCAACGGAGAAGCAGTGGGAGGTTTAATCAACCGCCAGTGGCCAATGAGTTAATCAATCATGTCTATATAATGAAGCTTTCATAAAAACCCAAAAGAAC
This sequence comes from Phoca vitulina, assembly GCF_004348235.1. NCBI lineage: Eukaryota > Metazoa > Chordata > Mammalia > Carnivora > Phocidae > Phoca > Phoca vitulina. The sequence goes on from NW_022589778.1 coordinate 6,197,742, forward strand.
AGGCATTGGAGAGCTCCCAGGTTGGTGAACACATGGAAATTTGCGGAGAATGGTGTGCTTGGAGAGGGTGTGGAAGCTCTGAGCCCTTCCCACATACGTTGCTCTATGCATCTCTTCCATCTGGCTGTTCCTGAATTACATTCTTTTGTAATAAGCTGGTACTCTAGTAAATAAAATGCTTCTCTGAGTTCTGTGAGCTGCTCTAGCAAATTAATTAAACCCAAGGAGGAGGTCATGGGAACCTCTGATTTATAGCCAATCGGTCAGAAATACAGGTAACAACCTGGACTTGCACCTGATCTCTGAATGGGGGGCAGGTAGAATCTTGTAGCACTAAGCCCTCAATCTGTGGACCCTGATTCTATCGCTGGGTAGTGTAGGAATTATTTGGATTCTCCAACAGCCTGCTGGTATCCAAGAATTGTTTGGGGGAGCCCCCCAACACACACACAGGAATTGGGTCCAAGAACTCAAAAGCTTAACCTATACATATTATTCACACTCCTGCCCCTTAGCAGCAGTGTGATTTTACAAGAGCGATTTATCCATCCAAAGCCTCAATTTCCTCTTCTGCAAAATGGAGTTGGAAATAGCTAGCTGAGAACTATGGAGAACTAATGAGAAATAGATGAGAAAATGCCTCAGAGTTCTCAATGCTTATTGTTGGATGTCAATAATGTAAGAGGTTCCATAACATTTTACACACAGATTTAAAAAGGAAGACATCTAAACAATGGGATGATTGAGGACACATCCAAATCCCTCATAACTTACATAGCTCTATACATTTTAACACAAAAAGAATATTTTTAAAAATAAACCTTTTAGGAGTCTGCTTCTCCTTCTGCCCCTCACCCTGCTCGTGCTCTCTCTCTCTTTCTGTCTCAAATAAATAAATAAAATCTTTAAAATAAATAAAATAAAATAAACCTTTTAATTCTGTATTTATAAATAATGCCCTGATACAGAACAACTCACTGTCCCTGTTGAAAATGGCCTAAAATAAAGGAAACTGCTTTCAGATTAAGAATATCTACATGAGTCTGCTCTACCCAAATATATAATGTTCCTTTTACATTTTGGTGCTGAAAAAAAAAAAAAAGGCCTCATGAGAAAAGGCAACAGCTTTGCTAAGTACCCAAGTATTTTGTAATATAAGGATCTAGCAAGTGTAATAGGCCTTAAATAATCTTTCTAGAAGAAACTCTGTACTGTGTTTAGTAAATAATTTTGACTACTGGGATCATTTGCTTTAAAGCTGAATTTGCTGAAAAGCCTTGGGCACAGTTTTAACAGTGTCCCAAAGCACTATAATTGGGCAACTAGTGCTTAATGATATAGAAGAAGGGTACAGCTCTAACCTACATAAAATTGAGAGAAAGGTAGTGCTTAAGCTGTTAAAGAGCAAGGAAGCATGCATTTTCCGCTGTCAGCATTCCAAGTTTTCTGTTGTTTTTTAACATATAGCAACAAAAATATATTTAATCTAAAGGTAATCAGTCAACATTTAGAAGCAAAGTTGTACAAATGGGGAGAGGCCTTGATTTTCATGGTCATTGAAAAGTCTAGCTGAGTGCCTCGCACATTTATGCATTTGGTGAGCTTCCTTCTACTTCTTTCTAATCATGTTTCATGCACAACACTAGGATTAACTAAGTTTTATAGTTTTATAGTTCTATGGTTTTAATACTTTTCCAGTTTAGGATTTTCTCCTTTATGGAGGCCGGGATTTCTGTAAAATTTGGGAACTTTGGGAACTGGTTTCTTGATTCAAATTTTACTGCTACAAGACCTCTGTTGTGACATTTTGAAATATTCAACCAAACACGCACTCACCCAGTGCCATGAACCTGGTGGAGCACTAGGAACATAGAAAGGACACTGTGTATGAGCAAGAGGCATACAACCCGTTATACAACTAACTCATACAAAATTAAGGTTATTCTTTTGTAAGGCTAATGTGAAATGAGCTTTCATGGATGAATTGTTCTTCTGAAAAACACATCACACAGAGCACTAATTCACATAGAGATCGTAAAAAACAAAAGAACTACTTTCTTTATGAGATGAACTGATTTGGAAGTAGAATTCAGGTTAGTTCTGGCTTAAAATCCACCCAAGGGATAGATGGTTAAATACTAACAAGACTGAAATATGACCAGGAATCGACCCAACTTGATATTAAACCACAATGACAAATATTGTTAGTTATATGCTTAAAATAATCATTCAATTTATCAACATAAGTATCAAAAAACAAAACAGATTTTTTAAGCACATTTGAGAACTTAGGGACCCAAATCAAAGCCAAGAGTATCGGGTGAATCTAAGCTTTCATTTACTATCTATAAGCCTCAACAATTCATAAGCCTCATTCCCTCACCTAGGAGTTTGACGTAGGAATACTTGTCCTTTATTCAAAATACAGATCATATGTTATAAGATTGATTTTTTTTAAGGTGGAATAATGGTATTGAGGTTAAAAGATTTCTGAACTTTAAAGACACAAATATTTATGGGTAAAAATACATGCTTTAAATGGGTTTGCTTTAAAATACTATAGGAAAGGGGTGTCTAGGTGGCTCAGTCGGTTAAGCGTCTGCCTTCGGCTCAGGTCATGATCCCAACGCTCCTGGGATCGAACCCTGCATCGGGCTCCCTGCTAGGTGGGGAGCCTGCTCCCCCTGCTTGTGCCTGCTCGCTCGCTCGCTCTCTGTCAAATAAATAAATAAAATTTTTAAAAAATAAAAAAAATAAAATACTACAGGAAAGTCGAGAAATGGATGGGGCAGGACTGGCTACGAGCTGCTGATTATTGATGTTGGGTACAGGAAGTTCACTCTACTATTTTCTGTATTTTATCTGGGTTCCAAATTCTTTAACTAAAAAACAAAACAATAAAAAAAATAACAGATCATAAATATGGGAGCATTTTGTGAATTATTAAAAGCCATACAAATGTAGGCAAGCAAACTGGCTGCCATTAGGGGTATCTTCCAAGAAGACCACATGTATTTACTTTAAAATAGTACAAGGGTCACGGACACACAAGTCATTTTTAGGAATACACCCACCCTCAAGTCCCCTGAGCTAAACTTCAGATGGTATTGACTGTGCTTGATGAAGAGAAAGAATGGTTTTTTTTAAAGAAGGAATTTGGAAAATCAAATCAAGACATGAAGCATCTGGACCTATTTTGAGGCAAAAAGTAGAAACGAGATTCCTGAATTAAAGAACGTGCACTGAGAAACAGAATGTGTGCTCGAGAACAAACATGGTGCTGCCTTCTCTAAATGCAAAACCCTCACATTGCTCTGCAAGCAGAGGGCTCTGGCGCTCATTATCCAACTGGGAACTAGGACATTCATGGAAATATGAATTTCATCAATTCCATGGCTATCTGCTTCTTGAACATCATTCTAATGCCAATCCTTAATTTTCTAGGGAGTGTGTTTTCTCATTCATTAGGTTTTTTGAACTAAGTTAGAATTGAAAGACTGCTTTGTTTTCTAAGAAGATGTAAGAACGAGCGGATATATTCCAGTGTGAAAACCAGTGTATTGATCACACCATCCCTTGAGAGTCAGACCCCTTTCAAAAAAAAAAAAAAAAAAAAAAAGGTGTAATACAGCTTTATGTGATATCAGGTTCAAACTCAAGATTAAAAGTCAAATTGTCCTTCAGATGACTGTCTCTGGGGGCTGATCGCCTAAATTAGCAGTGCATCATCTGAAATCCATGAACTTCAGGGGAGGAAATATGTCAAGAATGCTCCAAAACCATATATAAAAAATTTGTAAATATGAGCGTTTTTCTGGGGAGGGAATCTGTTTCTGTCATTTAGCCCTCAAGATGAACTAAGGCAAAGGTAGTAAAAACCACTACCTTTGGCTAAACAAGAGTGAGAATTTCAGGCCAATCAAAGCTCCTGTAGAATTTTTTTTTTTAATATGCTTTGCATCTTGTAAAGGACAAATTGGTAAACAATCGGCAGAAGCTGCTCTTCCCTTATGTTAAGTACTTTTTTAAACGTTGCCTTGGATCTTTAATTTCAAGTGATGATGACAAATTATGCATTAAACAGAATCAGCCAGGAATAGCTCTTCAGCCGGTGTATATAATCTGGGCTCTACCTCATGACTTTGCTCCACTCAGCTCTTAACTGTGGGCGCACACACACACACACACACACACACACACAAACCGAATATGAAGGTGCTTTTCATCCCATTTTTAAGATTAAAAGATTTTTGAAATGATTTCTCTGATGGTTGCATACTGACATTGTAATGAATTTTTTTAAAATATAAGCTCCTTGCTTCGCTAGCAAAGAAAGCATGACTGTAATGAAAGATTCCAATTAATAAAGCTGTCTCCATTGCTCCCGCTTCACCCTATTAAAAGCACTCAGGGACTAAAGTTAAAATAAAGTTCTCTGGAACTGCAGCAAATGAAGTCATTTTGGATTAGGAAAAATATTTTTCTCCCTCTTAGAGGCATTTCCTTCTTTGCCTCTACATGAAACTTCATAGAACTTGAAAACCATTTCCATAACTATGAGTTTTAAAGAGAAAATATTTTCAGATTAAATATAAGGAAAAGTAGCTCTACAGTTCAGGTTTGTCTTCAGAGTGACAGGTTCCTGCGGCAACAGCGCCAACGAATAACATTGATGCACGGCTTCCCTGTGGGAAAATCCTTTTCCAAACACGCAGCTCTACTCAATTTTTATAGCAACAATGTGATGTTAGCGCTGTCCTGTATTTTACAAAGGAGGAGACAGAGTCCACCTGTGCTCTGAATCCGGCATCTTCAGGAAACCCTCACATTCAGATACTTCTGCCACTAATGCCTTATTACCCTCAGCACTAATCCAGGAATGCAGTCAATTAGCAGAGAGAGGGAGGAAGGGAGAGATGAACCGGTGGGGGGGGGGGGGGAGGGGGAGAGGGGGGAGAAGAAAAAGGAGAAGAGAAAAGAAAGAGGGGAGAGGGAGAGAGAGAGAGAGAGGAGAAGGAAGAGAATGAGAAGGAGAACAAGGAGGAGGAGTGGTGAAGATGATGAAGAAGAAAAAGGAGAAGAGAAAAGAAAGACAGGAGAGGGAGGAAGGGAGAGTGGGAGGAATGGAGGGAGAGAGGGAGGGAGGGAGGAAAGGGGTGGAAGGAAAGAAAGGAAGAAGGGAGAATGAAAAGCCTTCCCAGATCTTCAACCCAAACTTTTTAAAGAATAGTTAGCATCCATTGTTTCTGTGTTGTCCCATCTTATTCACCCTTCAACTCACTCCATTAGGGCTCCCATCCTTGCCACACCATCAGAACTATCCCTACTAATTTAATGACCCATCTCAGGGCGCCTGGGTAGCTTAGTGAGTTAAGTGTCTAACTCTTGGTTTCGGCTTAGGTCGTGATCTCAGGGTCATGATCTCAGGGTCATGAGTTCGAGCCCCAGGTTGAGCTCCCTGTTCAGCACGGAGTCTGCTTAAGACTCTGTCTCCCTCTGCCCACCCCCCACACACATGCACACACGCACGCGCTCTCTCTCTCTCTCTCAAATAAATAAATAAATCTTTAAAAAATATATAATGATCCACCTCTATTAACAAATTCACTGGCAACTTTTCAGTCCTCTCATGCCTGGCCTCTCTGCAACATCTCATACAAACCTTTCTAACATTTCCAAAATCTGACTCCTGTATCACCATTTTCATGAACATCTGATAGCTACCTTTGAATCGTCTTTGAGATTCTCTCCCTACTCTCTGCCTGTAAATGTTCACGTAGCTCAGGAATATATGCTTAGCCCTCTTCTTTTCTCATTCATTTCTTCTCTTATGTGCACACTTTATGAAATGATCTTATCTGTTCTAATGGTTTCAACCACTAACTGCCTTTTGATGACTCCCAGATCTTTACCTCTACCCCTAACCTTCCTCTTGAATTCTTACACAAATGGCAACTGTCAATTGGACACTTACACCTGTGTGTTCCATAATCCCCTCGAGACATCCAGAGCCAAACTCAGTTGTTTGCTTCATCAGATTTTCTATTCTTGCCACATTCCCTATCTTTATGAAGGATACCAACTATCAAACCATTTGTCCCAGAGGGAAAGGATCCTAGACTCCTCCCCTCCCTCACCCCACATTTAATCAGTCAGTCAATCCCATTTAGTCTATGGTCTTAAGTATATAACTTATCTTTCCCCTCCCCACTATCTTTGACCACGGCAACATCTTCCTAGCTACTCTCACCAATCTATGTTTTACCACATTAACAGAGTGATCACTCCAAAAAATATGTTCATGCTGATGGACACATTTAAAATCTCTCAGTGTCCCTCCATTAATTTTAGTACAAGATCCTAAGTCTTTAACATAATAAAAAGTCTCACCTACCTTTCCAAACCCACCAATGCACCCTGCAAACTAAGCATACTTTATTTCCCTAATTCTATTATACTTGGCCTCACCTCTCTCTCCTTGAACATGCTGTTCTCCCTGCCTGGGGCCTTCTTCTCCAAATAACAGAATTAAGAAAACCATCATTTTACAATCCCAGATGAAATAACTGATTCAGGCAATGGTCACCAATGGATATTCAAATCATGAGGCACAAGTTTGATGAGAAGAACACATCTCTACTGTCTCAATTTACTGATAACACTAAATGTGAGATAACCACATAATTTGATTCCTGATGTGATGTAATATTGAGGTACCCAGCACTGTCTATGAAGAATTCTTGACCCCTCCCCCGAAAAAACACTGAATCTAAGAAAACCTTTAGTTCTAACTTCCAATCTATGGAAATAGACAAACACATTAAATGACATCATGAGAACTATTGAACTCAAATTAGATAGTAGATATCTTAGGCTGGGTTCCCCCAAAAGTAGACCTTGAGACAGGTTTATGGTTTATTTGTGGGATGTCATTGGCAGAGAAATGAGGAGGCAACATAAGCCAGGGAAAGAAAGGAAGCCACCCATACGAGTATTATTGAGCAGGTTATGACTGCAAGTAACTGGGGTTCAATTTCACTATGGAGCTTTGAAAGAGTAGAATGCATCTCAGAGTTATCCCAAAGATTGAAAGCGCGATCATTTACCCACTCTCATCAGTCATTTGGAGGCAGGGGGTGGCATTATTAACTCATGCATCGCTGGTGGGGGGAAGAGGCAAGAAAGCCCAAAGAGTCACAGTAACTTTCTTTTGGAAGCCACTGGGTCAGGTTGTATGAGAACAGCGAGTGCCCAAGGAATGTGAGCAGGGCACCTGCCACAGTGAAATCATCTATAGGGCACCGGAAACCAAATCAGAGAAAAAAGGGAGTGAAGAAAAGGCACTATTCCAGACTAAAGGAAATTTGTCAAAGACTTCAGAGAAATAACCAAATCAGCAAGTGGTTTGTTTGGATCCTGATTTGGACAAACTGAGATATTTTAAGATAATCAAGGGAATTGATATACGGAAGTCCAGTCCTAGGCAGATTCTGGGCACTGGTATTTTATGTAATTTTGTGAACTCCATGTTTTTAACCTCCTAATATAAGGATTGTACTTTCAAATTTAGAATATCCTTGCATCTACCCTTCTTCTAGACCTCTAAAGTAGAATTTTTAGATTTATTATATTTACAGGGTGTATTGTCTTTTTCTCTTATTTAGAAAATAAGCCGTATGAGAACGGGTATCATTGTCAGTTTTGTCCACAGATGTTTGCCAGGTGCTAGAACAGTGCCGAGCTCATAGAAAGTGCTCGTTAAACATGTTGACTGAAAGAAATGAATGGATTTAGGAGTTATAATATCATTCAGGGCCACGGCAGCCAGTAGTTTTATTTTATGGAAATAAATTGGGTGTGTTGCAAGGAGGTGAATGAGCCTTTAAACTCAGGCTCAGTCAGAAAGGCAGTCTTCCTTTCAAAACCCCAAATGGGATAAAACCTTTCATATCATGACTGTATGATAAAAAGAATGCAGAACAGATCAGGAAAGAGACACCTAGAGAGGGAAGTCACAGCACCATGAGAATGGAGAGTCACTGCCAGGAGCTTGTCCTTACCAGCAGAAGTTTTGCAGGACACATTCAGGAAATGTAAGTCCCATGTTTTGATAGAACAAGTAAAGCCTCACTACTTAAACTGACCGTAGTGCTATGGCTGAATTTTCTGCAAGGAGTTAATTTTGATGATTCAAACAAGAACGTTTCAAAGTAAGATACCAACATAAGTGTGAAGAGGATCTACACCTCAGTTGTGGGAAAAGAGAGAAAGATTGTTACTTTCATTGTGACGAGATTTCCCCTGGCATGAACATATATACACCGTGGTTCATTATGAATTGATCTTTCATAACAGTTACAATACTAGGAAGTGGGGTGAGGCCATCTGATGCAAATGACTAAAATTGGGGTCAGTGTGTTTGTTTGTAAAAACAGGCTAAGAGGGGCACCTGGCTGGCTCCGTTGATAGAGCATGGGAATTTTGATCTCAGGGTCATGAGTTTGAGTCCCACATTGGGCGTAGAGATTACTTTAAAAATTAATAAATAAATAGAGGCTAAGACTCAGACTCTGAAGCAATTTTTAACTCTTGTCCCAGGTTAATAACAAAGGAAATCATCTCTTTAGTGAAAATACCAATGGAGACCAGGTGTGATTTTGTGATACTCCATAGTCTCTCTGACTATGAAGGCACTTAGGAGATCAAAGCTTTCAGATTCCCTTCAGATCCCTTCACAGGAGCACAGTCTTAAGAGCTTTTGCCCTTTCCTGACTCCAAGCACAGAGCTGAGATGGGGCCAGCTGCTGTCTATGGCTCACCACCGTGAATGACTTCATCCTGGGGCCAGCTTTGCTAAACCCCAGTGATAAGAGTCTCCAGGTTATCAGTTTACATACATTAGCCTCCGCCATTAGAGATGTAGGCAGCAGCATGGTTATGAAACACTGTACCAAAACTGTTACCTCGAAAAAGGGATGTCCTGCCATCTGGAAGGTTTTCTGATGAGAATCTCACCCAGCTATGACAGGTAACGGTTGACCAGATGATCACTCTACCATAGAGCTCACAAAAGCCCTAACTAATGTGGAAAAACTACATCTAGCCTGTTCTTCTGCCCTGTGGAATATCTATCGGTGCTTTGAATATGGCTTGCACCCTGTCACCATCACATAAGTTGTTCCTGTCACCTACCACGTGGGTACCTCAGATTAGCCTTAAGGATCTCAACTTTGATGTCATGTCCTCCCCCAAAATTCCCATAAGCTCCTTGCCCAAGTTGGATAACTCCTATTTGTCCACCCACTTCTCTTCTCATAGCATCCACGGTACTCCTTGCTCGTCCCTCTGTAATCTTGAGGTCCACAAGGAGGGAAACCACAGGTAAGATGATCAACACTGTATCCACAATAATTAGCACAAGTGCCCAGAAAACACCAGCTACTCAATTCATATTAATATGGGCTGAATAAACGAATAAGCAATTTGTCTTAAAAGTACAGAAGAGAAGGCAAAATTGAATGTTGGCCAAATAAAAAAATATGACCTGGAAATCCTTGCCTTGATGATACAGAGCCTAAGACTTACCTACTTCTTAAAAATGTTCCATCTAGATGATGAGGGTGTGGGGAGAGGTTGATGCACCATCTCTCCATCACTACCTAAGCATAGCATCATGAGCATTAACCATAACTCACACCATGGAAGGCTTTCCAGACAGACCTCCAAGTGCTTTGTGCTTTGTACTTTGAGCATTCATTTACCTGATCCTCACAACAACCTCAAAACTTAGATACTAATATTATATCCCTTTACAGAGGAGGGAAATGAGGCAAAGAGAGGTTAGTTAACTTGAAAAAAAAAAAAAAGCATAAAGCAAGGAGTCAGGATTTAAACTCAGAAAGAGTAGATGACAATAAAAACCAATTCGATACAAGCAAAAATGTTTTTGCATCCGGGAAATGAGAAGCACGGGTAAGTTATTTAATGGTGTTGGCCCAGAATTGTGTGCCTTCCTCCAGCATGTTTAGAGTAGAAAACAAATCTACCTGGTCCACTAGCAGCAAGAATTTCGGACATTAAAATCTTCCTCAAAATAGAAGAAACTACAATTTCAAAACACCATTTCCAGCTGTCATTTCACTTTTATTTACTACTAAGTAAATAAAATCATAGAGTAGTTAAATTCTGAGTATTCTTTCTTGGTCCTGAAGTTAAGTACTGATACTGCCTATTATAGGAAGTTAATATCAACACCTGCCTTGGAGAAAACTTTAATAAGAGAAAAAAGCATAAGGATATGTTCCATGGATCCCAAGCTTTACACAGTATTATGGGAAGAAAGAGTCATAGAAATTTGGGAATGGTAGTTAAAAGCCAAATAAGAATGAGCACTGCTGGCCTTCTCAGAACCTTTACTATCTTATTCATTGTGAAACTCCATAGGTAATATGCAGTGTTTCCTATTTAATCATCAGATTATTTTCCTAAGGAGTCGGCTCAGGATTCACATGTCAAGCAACCTAATGGGGGGAATTATTGGTCTAGCGGGGGGTATTATTCTCATTTACAAACACCTACAAGGTTAAGGAGAAACATCATCTGGTTTTTAGCATTTAGTACCATAGAGAAATGGTATAAAAATCTATTAATTGCTACAAACACTGAAATTTGGGAAAGCTATTTTGGAATTGATATGGTTCAACATCCCGCTCAGGATGCATGACACTATAAAAAGTTGAGGTTTGGTTCAACTTTCCTGTGTAATAATCCTACTATGAAAGATCAAAATTTCCAGAGTAGGATGCCTCTCTGCAAGGAGATCATCATATATTCCAGAGAAGTGATTAGAGGCCACATAAACTGCCTCACTAAACTAATTATAAAGGGAGAAACCTAGGTTGATACTATAATGAAACATAAATTTCTATTATTGTATTCCTTTAATTGGACTAAATAGGTTTAGCAGTGAGTTTGCCCCCTGTAAAGAACTTATTCCAGGGAAGTAACAATATACTCAGGGCAATGAACAGGGCACAGTTTAGGTCTCCGGTAGTCCATAATTAACAAACGCCTAATAAAAGTCCATAATTAAACATCGGCTAATAAAAGTCCAGAATACATGCTAGGCAAAGACATAAAGAACCAGTCAATGACATAGACCAGGAGAATTTAGGGGTTGAAATTATGAAAAATCAAAATGAAAATGGTCTTTCTAAGTCAGTATGACTTGAAATACCCATTCCTGCCATTTTACAGATGAAAACAGTAAGGCCTAAAGAGAATAGGTGACTTACCAAGGTCATAAGGCAAGTCAAAGGCAGAGGCAGAACTATTAGGTTGAACCAACTGCGGGTATTCACTGCTTTGACCTACAAAAATACCAAAAAAAGGAGGAGGTGGGAAGAGGGGGAGAGGGAGGAGCAGAGAGAGGAAGAAAAAAAAGAAAGAAAGAAAAAGAAAAGGAAAGAAAACTCCCTAGTCCAGGGTTCTGTTTTTTCTTTTTTCTTTTAACATGCCAGAACTTTGGTGTCTGTAACTACACTGTACTAAAAAAAAAGAGAGAGAGAGAGAGTTGGGGGTTGAGACAGAGAAAGATCAGCGATCCTGAGTCTCAATTACAAAACAGAGCCTTCAGGGGCACCTGGGTGGCTCAGTGGGTTATGCATCTGACCCTTGATTTCGGCTCAGGTCATGATCTCAGGGTCATGAGCTTGAGCTCTGCACTGGGTCCACACTGGGTGCGCAGTGTACTGGAGATTCTCTCCCTCTGCCCCTCCTGCTCATTCTCTCTCTCTCTCTCTCAAATAAATAAAGAAAGAACTCTTCAAAATAGAGCCTTCACCTGGATATTGAAAATGGTCTAGGTTATTGGGAAACATGAAGAAACAAAGTGTAAGATCTTTCCATTTAAAAAATAAGATAACTAGTGGAGAAAAAAAAATGCATCAGAGAATAAATGTCACCAGCTAACTGGCTCAAATAATGCACCCATTTGCAAATCTTAAAAAATAATAATCTTTAAAGTTCTTCCCAGCACAATCTGAGGCATGGTTGCAGTAGTTCACGTTTCTTTTGAGCTTTCCTGCGAGGCTCCTTGGCGCCACCTAGTGCCAACGGATCAAAATTCACACCATACACATGACTTGGAAATCCTAGCGTAAAACTGCAGGTTCCTTCTTTTCCTTAAAAGCAAGCTACCACCTGGGAAATTGTTAGCCTTTTCACCATAAAGAGAAGCTGTGAAGTGTTTCAGCTCATTGCGATCCTCAAGGCTTACCACAACTATATATATCTCAATGTGTCTACACACTCATATCCTGAAAAAAAACAAATTCAACCCCATACACAATTCATTCTTTCCATCCGCAGACCTTAGTGAGCACCTCCTTTGTACCATGCCCTGTGCAATTGCCTAGGGATAGGAAACAAGGCCTAAGGGTCTGGTGGAAGAGAGAAATAAGTGATGAAATACAATAGAGTGTAATAAGCATTTATTGCCTGAATTAACTTTTAAGAATAACAGGAAGCATCCCAGTGAAGAATCCAGGGAAAAGGCATGCCGTAACAGAATTCACAGCCTTGTAATGGCTTGTAAGCACAGCTGGGAAGGCCATGCACGAGGAGTGGAATATAGGGGGGCCCTGAGAGGTCAGTGGTTCAGAAGGAGCCTCTGAAGCCAGAATGGCCTGGTTTCATCTCGATCCTGCTACTTTAATTCTCTGTGCCTTGGTGTCACCTTTGTCAAACTGGGGTAATAGCCATGTCTCCCACCTCAGGAGACTGAGAATGAAAGCAGGTAATGCCCAGAACGCACTTAGAAGAGCACCTGCTCCTAGTGAGCGCTCAACAGCTCTCGGCTGAGAGTGTCAGTGCTCAGGGACTGGAAAGGGAGACAGTCACAAAAGGACCCAAACATGGTAACATTGTGATCAAATGTGAGCCGAGACTCCTCTCCCCTGCCACACACATGTTCCATAGTGGAGCCAGCCCAGGGGTGCTCACAACCATGTTTGTTTCCTTTGTCCAAGGACACGATGGGGTCGTGTAAAGAACCAGGTGCCAAAGAGGTGATCGTGTTCACCTTTCCACCCTAGTAGGAGAAGTGCTGCCTAAACATCTCTACACCCCTCACAGGTGCCAGGGGCTCAGTGGTTACACGAGGCGAAGCTCTGTGTGCAGCCTTCTCCATGTCAGGACAGCGGATGGCTGACAGGGTGGACGGAGACATGTGAGAGAAAGGAGAAAGACCATGGCTCATTGGCATTATCTGTTCTATCTCTCTGCCTCCTTTTTCTGAGATGTCTTGCATTTCCGGGTACATTGTTGTCTTCTCCCCACCAGGGGACCAAGGCGGAAAAGAAGTCAAAGGAGAAAAAGAAGAGGACAAACAAGGAGGAGGAAGACAGGGAGGAGGACTAAGACTAATATTTAGTGAGTGCTTATGCCCTAAGCATCTTCTATGTATTAATCTCATTTAATTAGCATGACAGTCCTGGGAGACCGTTCTATTATTATTCACATCTTACAAATGAGAAAACACTCTAAGCCCCAGGAAGATTAAACAATTTACTGGAGTCACACAGCTGGTAAGTGGCGAAGCTGGGATTCTATCACATCTCCTACATGAGGGTACCCATATGTACCCTCCAGCTTCCTGAAGGCCCTCAGCATGAAGGCAACCAGGCATGCCTTCCTCTTGAGCTGTTCCATGCTCCAAAATTCTCTTTCCTCCTCCCTACCCAGACCTTGTCTAAAATAGCTATTCTTGGGACGCCTGGGTGGCTCAGTCAGTTAAGCGTCTGCCTTCGGCTTGGGTCATAGTCCCAGGGTCCAGCATTGGGCTCCTTGCTCAGTGGGGAGACTGCCTCTCCCTCTGCCTGCCACTCCCCCTGCTTGCTCAGTCTCTCTCTCTCTCTCTGATAAATAAATAAATAAATAAATAAATAAATAAATAAATAAATAACAATCTTTTTAAAAAATGGCTATTCTTACAAAATGGCTGAATTCAGCTAGACAATAAAAGATATATGTGTTTGTGTTTAACCCAATTGGCATTAAGATAAAGAAGGGTTATAATTCTCTCCCAGCAGAACGCATACACACACCCCAACACTTAATCCTTCCAGAAACATCTGACTTTTGAAATGATAGTTAATTTGAATTATTCCTGAACAAAGGATAAAGAAATCTAATTTTTTCCTGAGAACCTCTCCTCTTATTTATGTATTATTTATTGGCTGTCACTATGTTGGCTGGAGTTTAACTGCTTATCTTCACTATCCTCAGACAATGAATATCTGTAAGATCGGAACTGTCCTCTGCTGTGAAATATACATACAGTCATTCACAGGTGCAATGAAGTTCATTTGTTATTTCTCCCGGGGATTGCTTTATAAACCTCAACTTTATTATAGAACACAAAGGTGTCTCCCTGGTTAAAAGAATTTAAAACATCTTTAAAACATGCACAACTGTTTTTCCTAATAGGACCAAATAGTAGACTTACGTGAGAGTAAAAACCCAACTTGGAAGGAAAGAGAAAGAGAATAGATCAAAATTCCAGAGAATAATAATTTTTACGCTAAGAATTTTGTGTTTGACCCCCCAAATTTCTATGTATTACTTTTTCCACCAATAGTAATATATATGTGTATTATAAAAGCATTTCAGATTCCTCCAAAGCTGAGCTATAAAAATAGAAAAAGGAAAATAAGTATTATTTCACATAATCCTTTTTAATACTTATTTTCCTTTTTCTATTTTTATAGCTCAGCTTTGGAGGAATCTGAAATGCTTTTATAATACACATATAGCAGAAGACATGAACAGACATTTTTCCAAAGAAGACATCCAAATGGCCAACAGACACTTGAAAAAGTGCTCAACATCGCTCGGCATCAGGGAAATCCAAGTCAAAACCTCAATGAGATACCACCTCACACCATTTAGTCAGAATGGCTAAAATTAACAAGTCAGGAAATGACAGATGTTGGCGGGGATGCAGAGAAAGGGGAACCCTCCTACATTGTTGGTGGGAATGCAAGCTGGTGCAGCCACTCTGGAAAACAGTTATGGAGGTTCCTCAGAAAGTTGAAAATAGAGCTACCCTATGACCCAGCAATTGCACTTCTGGGTATTTACCCCAAATATACAAATGTAGTGATCCAAAGCAGTACATGCACCCCAGTGTTTATAGCAGCAATGTCCACAATAGCCAAACTGTGGAAAGAGCCAAGATGTCCATCGACAGATGAATGGATAAAGAAGATGTGGTATATATATACAATGGAACATTATGCAGCCATCAAAAGGAATGAAATCTTGCCATTTGCAATGACGTGGATGGAACTGGAGGGTATTATGCTGAGCGAAATAAGTCAATCAGAGAAAGACATGTATCATATGACCTCACTGATATGAGGAACTCTTAATCTCAGGAAATAAACTGAGGGTTGCTGGAGTGGTGGGGGTGGGAGGGATGGGGTGGCTGGGTGATAGACATTGGGGAGGGTATGTGCTATGGTGAGTGCTGTGAATTGTGTAAGACTGTTGAATCACAGACCTGTACTTCTGAAACAAATACTACATTGTATGTTAAAAAAAAAAAAAGAAGATAGCAGGAAGGGAAAAATGAAGGGGGGCGGAATTGGAGGGGGAGACGAACCATGAGAGACCATGGACTCTGAGAAACAAACTGAGGGTTCTAGAGGGGAGGGGGGTGGGGGGATGGGTTAGCCTGGTGATGGGTATTAAAGAGGGCACATACTGCATGGAGCACTGGGTGTTATACGCAAACAATGAATCATGGAACACTACATCAAAAACTTATAATGTAATGTACGGTGATTAACATAACAATAAAATAAAAAAATAAAAATGGGAAAAAAAAGTCAATGTAGTATAGAGGTTCCTCAAAAAGTTGAAAATAGAGCTACCCTATGACCCAGCAATTGCACTACTGGGTATTTACCCCAAAGATACAAATGTAGTGATCCGAAGGGGCACCTGCACCCCAATGTTTATAGCAGCAATGTCCACAATAGCCAAACTACGGAAGGAGCCCAGATGTCCATCGACTGGTGAATGGATAAAGAAGAGGTGGTGTGTATACACACACACACACACACACACACGCACACACGCACACCCAATGGAATATTACGCAGCCATCAAAAAATGAACTCTTGCCTTCTTAATACTTAGTATAGAACACAAAGGTGTTCTATAATAGATGAATTTTTAAGGCTCTCCAGAGATCTGGGGGAATCTAGCCCCACTGATCACAGCAGCAAGTTCAATAATACACCCTCATGTTGGATTTCCCTCCTTCCCTATCTCTTGAAATCACTTCCCAAATAAATTACCTACGTACGAGACATGGTTTCAAGCTCTGCTTTCTGGGAAGACAACCCGAGACAAAACGATTCCTATTTTTTTTTAAGATTTTATTTATTTATTTGACACAGAGAGAAACACAGCGAGAGAGGGAACACAAGCAGGGGCAGAGGGAGAGGGAGAAGCAGGCTCCCCGCTGAGCAGGGAGCCCGATGCGGGGCTCAATCCCAGGACCCTGGGATCATGACCTGAGCCGAAGGCAGACGCTTAACGACTGAGCCACCCAGGTGCCCCAAAATGATTCCTATTTTAACTATAATGTGAGCAAGTAAGTCTTAAGGTGAATACCAAATTTTAGAAATACCTTAATATTTCCCATAAAAGTTCACTGCTAGGTAAGGCTTAGTCACATGCAGAGTAAAGACGATGGCATTGTGCATTATTTACTGACTAAAGAACAGACTTGTATTTTGGAATTAGTTCTCAGCCCACAAGCTGAGGACATGAAAAATCTTTTCACGACACGGAGCTATGTGTTGTGATGGGAATTTGTCCCAGTGGAATTTGAGCTATTATAAGTCTGCATACATGATGTATAAGAAACATTCATTGAAATTCCTGTTTTAAGGAGGGAAAAATTATGTTTCTGAATGGTAGGAAGATAAAGATTCTTCTTAGGAACCAATTTTTGTTCATTTGAAATTATCAGTAGCCAGAAATCTCTGAGGCAGAGGGGATTCCCCAGAAGGCTGCTGAACAAAACAAAAGCTTTGTCAAGGGAAATGTTGGGTGTGTTCGTGTGTGGAAATGATCCAGGAACTTTTTTTATTAGCAGAGTTGGTTTTAGTCACTCAATAATGAGTGCCCTGCATGAACCAGACACCTTGCTAAGTACAGGAAACAAACAAAAGGGGCATCTTCTTCTTTCCACTGAGCATATATTTCTAGTGGGGACATAGACAATAAACCAACAAATACAAAAGGAACACATAACTAGAAATTACGGTAGGTGCTAGGAAGTAGTATAAGGACAGAGGATAGGGGAAAAGAGCAAATTTAGATTAGGGTCAGGAAAGAACTCTCGGGAAGCCAGATGATGCTGAATCCTAAAAAGTGAGTGGTAAGGAGTTAGCCAAATGAAACGTAGGAGAACGAGGGGTCCAAAAAGAACACTCGTGTGCTGATTTCACCGGGGGTGCGGGGGGAAGAGCTCAGTTGGTTCATGGAAGATTTTTTTTAAATTAATGAGTAAAAACATAAGCAAGGCCAAGAGTGGTGCAAGAGGAAGCTGCAGGAGGGGGCAAAGACTAGGTATGCGGCTCCTTGACAGTCATATTAAAATGTTTGAAGTTTATAGTAAATGCAGTGAGGCTCAAGGAAACCATCTATAGTAAATGCAGTGAGGCTCAAGGAAACTTAAGCCAACTGTAATTAATTAATTAATTAATTAATTAATTAAATTAGGCATCACTTGCCTTCCTGGCAAACAGTAGATCATGTCATCCCTTCCTGAACCACAGCTGCCAGGGAATTTATTAAAACATCCAGTTTTGACGCTGGATATATTAACAGGAAACTCTGCCTCCCCAGATTTAACTCCATGTGATTTACCTTGATTTCATGGAACAGAGTTGTAAGACAGATCTGGGGCAAGCCAGGTCTGAATTGCAAGTGAGAACCCTTGCTGGGAGTTTGTGGGTTGAGAACTAATCCCAAAATACAAGTCTGTTCTTTAGTCCGTAAATAACGCACAATCCCAGAGTCCTTACTCTGTACGTGACGAAGCCCTACCTATCACTGAACTCTTATGAGAAGTATTAAGGTATTTCTAAAATTTGGTATTCACCTGAAGACTTGCTCACATTACAGTTAAAATAGGAATCATTTTGTCTTGGGTTGTCTTCCCAGAAAGCAGAGCTTTGAAACCATGACTTGTGCGTAAGTAATTTATTTGGGAAGTGATTTCAAGAGACAGTGGGAGAGTGAGGCACGGAAGGAGGGAAACCCAGTATGTTTAGCTTGTAGGACTCAGGTGGGGACAGATGGGGTTAGGGGAAGAGAGGGGAGGGCCTTAACAACTATTTAGTATCAACCAGATCCTAGGCTCTATGTGAGCTACCTCGAGTTTTTACGTCATCTTCACAACCACCTTATGAACTAAGTACACTCACCTCCACTTTACAGATGAGGGAAAGGCAAGTCAGATCAGGTCACTGACTCTAAGGACACAGCTGGGAAAGCACCTTGGCCACCAGAAGTTAAGAGGGGAAAAAAACAGTTCCCTGTCAGGCAGATCTCTATCTTGTCTTTGCAACGCCCTCCAAATGTCGGCCTAAGGCAGACCATCCATATCTGTTGATTAGTTGATGAAGTGACCAGATTGACCAGATTGTGGCCATTCTGCAGTCTTAAAAAGAGGTCATTGGTGTCAAATTAACAATGAGCTCATTAAGAACCACTTGGGAAACAATTAGGCCACGGGAATTTCGCTTGGCAAGCGTGGAGGCTGGGACAGAGGATTTGGCTGCAGACTCTGGCAAGGGCCCCAGCGTCACCCAGGGCCCCGGCAGACGTGTCCGCAGACTGAAGGCAAGTCCCTGCTGCGCGCGCGCGGGCGTTGAAAAACTAGGTTCCCCGCCGCCCGCCCCAACCAGCACTGCGTCCTGGTTTCTTTCCGTTTGCCTTTGAAGAACACAGCCAATAAACTGCCGCTAGGTGTCCTCCAAGTAAAAATAATGAGAGAAAAGGTACTTGAGCGCTTTTCTTTTTCATTCCACCGGACTTAACATAGTCGCTTTTGAGAACTAACCTAAGTTGTCCGGGTTCTTGGACTCCCGCGCTCTTAGGGACAGAGCGGTACTGAGTAGTGAAACAGGAACATCCGACCTCCGTGAATGAAAGGGTGTATCTGTCAAGCAAGGGGCATTGGAGCTGCTCATTTTCATTTTCAATTAGGGTTTGTATCATTCGGCTTCAGGACGACTGACCACGGAGGCCTGGGACGCGCGAACGCTGTTCTCACCCAAACTGCCTGGCTCCCTGCAGGGCGCTGCAGGGGACAGAACCCCTGGGGACCCCGGAGCTCCCGCACTGCCCAAGCTGCTGAGCAATTTCAAATGCACGGAACTGTGCTCCCGGCGGGTTTCTAATGTCTAAACATCTTAACATTTAAATTAGGCGAATTGCAGCAATTGCTTTTCCCTGAACACAGCAGGTGCCATCGTCTCTGTTTTCTTTAGCTATGGCGTGGGCAAATAGAAAAGCACCATCTGGCCAAGTAACGTCCCCAGCTGGCAAAGTTATAAACACGGACTTCTTCCCCTTGGTCTTTGCAGGCTCCGCGTCCCCTCCTCGCCTGCCCGCGGGTCCCCTTCTCCTTCCCAGGGCTTTTTGCCATCCCCACCTCTTCTGTCTCTCCTCTTTCCACTTTATCTCGCTTTTAACCATTTTTACGCGCGCACACGATCAATTTTCTGTTTATGAGCTTCTACACATTCAACTTGAGTAAGTGCTTGCCCTGGCTTTAGAGAGTCGGGGGGGCGGGGCACAGAAAAGAACAGAAGAGGAAAGGAGAAAAACAAGATTTAGAAAACAGGTGTCTCGATCTGCACCCTGCCCAAAACTTAAGACGGAAATTAGGCCACGGGGGGTGGGGGGAGGGGGCGGGGGAGTGATGCAAGCCTAGAGGGCCGCTTCCCTTCGCTTTCCCTGCCTCAAATGCTGGACTCCTATATCATGTTGTAGGAATTTCTGATCTTACCACAGAGAGATGACTCATACCCACTGACTGGCTCCTTGGGCTTCTGCAAAACACCTGGAAAGATAAACCTGACCCAGAAAACAATCTCTCGCTCCAGGTTAGCCTTTCAAGGTAGGTAGGGGAATTTTCAGCCCTTATTTCCATTTTGTTCACCAGATTCACAGACATTAATCTTGATTTCAGACATAGTTATGTCTGAGAGTCAAAAACAATTCCCAAATGAAGTGATAAACCACCATGGACTGGGCTTGCTTCTGCCTGGGGAGGGAAACTGAAATGAGCCAAAGATGGCCTTATTTGGGGCCAGAAAGAACTGAGATCTCTGTGGAAGGGCACGCTGTCTGCTTGCAGAGCTGCCTCTGGCTCTTCAAAACATCCCTCCTCTGAAGAGCCTCAGTGGCCCCAGTTCGCTTTTCAGGGACACATCGTCTTTATCTCCTTAAAGCCTAAACTAAGAAGGGCGCCTGGGTGGCTCAGTTGCCTTCGGCTCAGGTCATGATCCTGGAGTCCTGGGATCGAGTCCCACATCGGGCTCCCTGCTCAGCAGGGAGTCTGCTTCTCCCTCTGACTCTCCCCCATCTCATGCTTCTCTATCATTATCTCTCTCTCAATAAATAAATAAAAATCTTAAAAAAAAATAAAAGCCTAAACTAAGAGAATCTGTAACTAAATTCTCTCTGAGTGCAAGCCATACGGTAAAGGGAAAGTGGGGTCCACAGAGTCTAATTCAAAAGTTAAATGTGAACTAAACCCAAAGAAACAATCCTATACTGGCTCGCCCCTTCTTTTTGTATGAAAATCAGAAGGGAAAAGGAATCAAGAAAATACTTTTCAGGAAGTGCACAGAGAGTCCTGAATTTAGAAACCCTAGCCGTAGAGGTAAAGCATAATCACCAGTAAATCGCTGGTCTGTATAAACCAGTAACTGCTTGTTCAACTCTTGTTTCTAAGATAATGGCTGATATTTATCAAGTGCTTCAAATACTCCTGGCTCTGTGTTAGGGGTTCTATAAACATTAATTAATCTAATACTCTCAACAACCCTAAAAGGCGTATATCATTTTTTAATTGAGGTATAATTGACATATAATATTGTGTAAGTTTAAGGTGTATGATATGTTAATTTGATACATTTATAGACTGCAGTGGGATCACCACCATACGTATCATTATTATATTTTTAACAGATAGGGAAACTGTTGCTCAGAGAGGTCTGAAACTTTTCTTGAAGTCAACAGCAATTTCCTCTGACATAATTTGACCAAGGCCCTGAGCATGCCTGAGAGCCTGAGGGACCTGGGTATTAGGAAAAACTGAATTAGAATTTAAGAAAGTAGATCATTTATTAATTTTTGGACCTTCAAAAATGAAAATGCCTAATATTTCTCATTTTACAAAATAGGGAAACGTATGTTCTGACCATCCCCTGCTTTTGGCTTCTCTCTTTTAGAAGATTACCCATATTCTTTCCCAGTAGACGCCATTCCTCATTCAAAATAGCCATGGGTACAGAGCTAGCAGACAAAGGCTCAGCATTTGAACCCAAGACAATGTAGGTCAAAGGCTGGACTCCTATTCATTTGCCAGGCTGACCTGTCACTGTTGGCACTCTTCATGCTCCTGCCATGGAGACTGAGTTTGAAGGGTAGAGGAAACATAACTTTTAGAAATCTGAGTGCTCTTGTGTGAATGAAGGGGAAAAACAGTGAAATACCAGTGGGATGGAGGAAAATGACTGCTCCAGCCAACCTGCACTAGAAATGAGCTTGTCTATAGGACTGTAGTCTATCCACAAGATGTTTCCAGAGGTCTTTTACTTCAGTGCTACTCAGTGTGGTCCAAGAACCTCTGAATGAAATAAGGACAAAAATTGAGAGTGTGTAGGAAGCTTTGGTAGTATCACAACATCTAAGCAAAAGATTCTAGATGTCCAAAACTATCTGACTGCCATGAATTGGAAATAAAGACAAATAAAAACAAAATCAAGACAAACAGTTTAAGAATCACTAATTTATTCCATTAGGATCTTGGTATGTGTTTCCAGGTCTCTCTTCTAAGGCTTACGAATCATTCAGCAAAACTCAAGTTGATTGCTTGCCTCTCCAAATAGAACCTAAGTTCCCCAAGGATGGAATTTTGTTTTGTCCACTGCTCCATCCCTGATTCCTAGAATCGTGCCTGATGTTCAATGAATATTTGTTGATTGTGGAAATGCACTCATTTCCCAGTGAGAAATGCCCAAGGTCTTGTCCAAGAGTTGCCCTTGTCCTTTTGAAAGTGGATCACAGGATGACCCAGGTGATGACTGGTCCTCTGCACCCAGCCTGCCTCCTCACCTTCCTCCCATCTATACCCCTCACCCAGCCCAGACCTCCACCTCCTCAGGAGGAGAGGCAGGAGAAATTGTTGCCATTTATTTTCCCACATGAGCTTCAGGATCATTTGGGCATATTGTCCACACTGGTCCATTAAGTTTCTGACTGACATTACACTAAGTATATAAATTAATTTTAAAAGATACACAACTTTACAACATTGAGTCTTCTCACTCATGAGCATGATATGTCTGATTATTTTCTTATCTTTTTATAACTCATAGTAAATTTTGTGGTTTTCATATAGTTTCTGCATATTTATTGGTAAGCTAATTTTAGGATGATTTATTTTTATAGTTGTTATCATGTATGGGGTCTTCCTAAACTTTTATTTTCTAAATCTTGGTATAAAGGAAGAAAGAAATAATTTTGTGAATGTTTATTTTGCCTCCATTCATTTTCAATAAATTTTTACTGATTCTAAGAAATTTTTATTTGATTATCTTGGGCATAATATCATAATATCAATAACTGATCACTTTATCTTGTGCCATTTCCTTCCTCTAGTTGTACCTCTTTTTCTTATTGTATTCAGCAGAATGAATTCTTCTTAAATAAACTTTTGGTTGGAAGACATTTAAGATATTTAAAGAACAAAATTATGAGAGTCTACATCTCAATCTGGAATGCTGCCAATGCAGTACTTAGAGGAGATTTATTGCTCTCAATGCTTATATTAGGGAGGAAAAAAAGAGAAACAATAAATTAAGTCAATACCTGATAAATTTTGTCCCCTTTAAGTTACAAACTAAGAGAAAAAGAAAAATGAAGTAATAAAACAGAGGAATGAGAAAAAGAATTGGTTAAAAAAATTATCATACACCACAAATAGTTTAAGAAGCACTAGTTTACTATACTAAGGTCTTGGTAGGCATCTCTGGGTCTGCCTTATAAAGCCTAAGAATCATTAAACAAAAGCCAATTTGTAAAGAGACATTTTCCTTCAGTCAACAGACTACTTTCTAAAGTTTTTGAAGCCTGTAGGTCTTGAAAATAAAACTAATTGATACCAATAATAGTAATTTTTGAACTTAGATTTCAATGCTATATTTGAGATGAAATACAAAAGTGTGATTAGCCACTATCTACATTTGTTTTAAAGAATGGCGGATTTCATATGCTCAGGCAGCTCAGCCACAGAGTGCTTGGTCATGCTTGATAAGAGTTAGAGCCATTTCCTGCTTGCCCTATAAAAAAGAAAGAACCCAGTGGGCATTTCTTCAATAATCCCTATAGAAACCAGCTCCAGGAATTGCCTGGATGGAGAGCATTCACCCAGTCTTCTTGGAGATAGAGAGGCTGTGGAAACAATCCTCATTGCTCTCCATCAGTATGTACCTAACCATGACCAGAAGGTGAGAAAATGTCATTTATAACTTGCCTGCCTCAGTCCTTTGCTCAGTGAAGAAAATATCTCCCCGATGAATTTTGAAATTCTAAGTTTCCCATCAGGAAAGTAAGGGGTGAGAGGTTTAATTTATACCTCTGGGAAGCCCTGAACATGAAAGCAAATATATTGAATTAAATGTGCCTCTAGATTGATAACATCCAGGATCTTGTCAAAATGAAACACAAATCTTTTCTGGAACTTTGGGCATCTTCATCTAAGTCTCTTCAGTATTCTGAAACAATCCTGATTGGCCAAATATGAGGAATAAGATGTTACCAAAATGAGCAAAAATGTGTGAGAAAAAAATAAACAGAACTTCCAGGAATGAAAATGTAATTGCCAAAATTAAAAATTCACTAGATTATTTAAATAGCAGGTAAGAATGAGCCAGAGAAAGAACTGGAAAACTAGAAGCTAGGTCTGAGTAAATTATTCTTAATACTTCACAGAGAGACAGAGTTGGAAAAGTTATGTTAAGAGATGTGGAGGATCGAATGAAAAAAGGCTAATAGTTGGCCAATTAGAGTTCCAGAAAGAGAAAATCAGATAGTGTTAGTTATCTATAACCATGTGAAAAATTACCCTAAAACTTAGCTGTTTAAAAAAGCAAACAGTTGTTTCTCATGGTTTCAGAGAGAAGTTTCAGTTTCAGAAGGAAGTTTCTGTTTCAGTGTTAGGAATCTGAAAGCTGCTCTTACCTGAGTAGCTCTGGCTCAGAGTCTCACAGGAGGTTGCAGTCCTGCTGTCAGCCAATGCTGCAGTCACCTAGAGTTTGACTAGTTCAATTAGCCAGACTGATATAAAAATTCTAAACCTGTATGTAGCTATTAACAAGGCCTCATAACATATAAAGCCAAAAAATTGATAAAATTGGGCGCCTGGGTGGCTCAGTTGGTTAAGCGACTGCCTTCGGCTCAGGTCATGATCCTGGAGTCCCGGGATCGAGTCCCGCATCGGGCTCCCTGCTCGGCGGGGAGTCTGCTTCTCCCTCTGACCCTCCTCCCTCTCATGCTCTCTGTCTCTCATTCTCTCTCTCTCAAATAAATAAATAAATAAATCTTTAAAAAAAAAATTGATAAAATTGCAAGGAAAAGTTGACAAATCCACCATCAGTGGGGAAAATTTTAACATACCTTCTATATGATGAATAAAGTAAACCAATATAATCATGGGAATAAAGAATATTTAAATAATACAATTAATAATTTGTGTAATGGGCACAAATTAAGCCCTATACACATTATGATCAGAGAATACATATTCTTTTCAAGCACACATGAACATTGATGAAAACTGGCCACATATCAGACCATAATAAATTCTCAGTAAATTTCAGTCAGTATCATTCAAACCATGTTCTATTTCTTCAATGAAATTATATTTGGAATCAGTAAAAACAATTATTACAAGAAAATAGATTTGGGGAAAATCATAAACACTTCATTAAACAGCTAAAAGATCAAAGAAAAAGTCATAATGAAAATTAGAATAAAGCTAAGACTAGACTGCAACTTTTAGAAGGTCAAGAGCCACATGTGTTTCTTCAATAACTTTACATTCTGAATTTAGCAGGGACCTCCTCAGTAATTGCCAAATAAATACCTGAATGGATTTGAATCATAAAAGTTAAAAAAATATTGGCATGTTTTTACATTCTTGTTACTGCCTGCATTTTTCTGGGGTCGTTAAAAAAAAAGTCTCTAGATGTTGCAAGGTGTCCCTAGCTGAGCTCTTTAAAAAGTCTGCTTGTAAGCAGATTAGTTAGGCAATTTTTTCTTCTTCAGTTTTATTGAGATGTAATTGACAAGTAAAAATTGTATATCTGTAGGGCAAAACTTGATGTTTTAATATACATATACATTGTGAAATGATCACCATGATCAAGTAGTTAAAATATTCATCACCTCATACATCCTTTTTCTTATTTGCGTTAAGAATACTTATGACCTACTCTCCTAGCAAAATTAAAGGTATAAAAGTATACAATGAAGTATTGTTAACTATAGTCACCATGCTGTACATTATAGCTCCAGAAATTACTCATCTTGCATAACTGAAACTTTGTACTATTTCACCAAATTCTCTCCACTTTCCCTATCCTCCCATTCCCCAATTTCTTGGCAACCACTATTCTATTCAGTATTTCTATGAGTTCAACTATTTTATTTTATTTTATTTTTTAAAAGATTTTATTCATTTATTTGACAGAGAGAGACAGCATAAGCAGACAGAGTGGCAGGCAGAGGGACAGGGAGAAGCAGACTCCCCGCTGAGCAGGGAGTCCGACATGGGGCTCCATCCCAGGGTCCTGGGATCATGACCTGAGCCAAAGGCAGACGCTTAACCGACTGAGTCACCCAGGCGCCCTGAGTTCACCTATTTTAGATTCTACATATAAGTGAGATCATACAATATTTGTGTTTCTGCAGTTGGCCTATTTCACTTAGCATAATATTCTCCAGATATATCCATATTGTCACAAATGACAGGATTTCCTTCTTTGTAAAGGCTGAATAATATTCTATTGTATAATGCATGTGATTTTTATAATTACCATAACAGGTTGAAGCAACTATTTTCATAAAATCTGTTTTTAAAAAAAGAAAAAAAATGTTAGTTATAAAAATAAAGGAAAAAATAAGAAGCAATCTATTTCTACCTGGATACAACTACACACATAAAAATGGTCTTGCTCAGAAAGTGAATCATATACCATAGCAAGTTAAATAGTGTGGAAATATTATATTTAGTATCTCCACTCTCCAGACAAATGAGGACCAGAGAGAATAGCTGTCTTTCCCAGGGTCTTATAGCTATTAGTGGAATCTGACTCCACTAATTTGTAACTGTGCCATGTCTATATAATGTGTCTTCCACATGATTCCTGCTTTCACGTCATGACATCCTCCTCCACATACCTTTCCCCAAGTGACCCCTGAAGAACTTGGCCTAAGAGTGTAAATAATAATTATAGTTAGGGGCGCCTGGGTTATATAGTTAAGCATCTGCCTTCAGCTCAGGTCATGATCCCAGGGTCCTGGGATGGAGCCCCACATCGGGCTCCCTGCTCCATGGGAAGCCTGCTTCTCCCTCTACCAGTCCCTCTGCTTGTGTTCCTTCTCTCACTATGTCTCTCTCTGTCAAATAAATAAATAAAATCTTTAAAAATAATAATAATTATTATTATTATTATTATAGTTACTTACAGGAATTTCTTTTATGTATGCCTAATTAAATTATTACAAAGTTATGTATATTCCTAAGAAATTCTCAGCTAAATACTGCTATAATCGTATTTATAAAAAAATTATATTTCTCCTGTGTGCTTATCTTCATAAATTCTATCATTTTTATCAGCTCCCAAGGAAACATTGGCACAAATATTTCTGAACCAACTACCTATGTGGTCAAGAGAGGAAATAGGACACCAGTACTGAGTAATGAGCATTTATTCTAAATGAAAATGTCTGAAGTTAGCCAGAATGTGTTTTTTCCTTTGCACTGTGTAATCCAAGTTTAAATTTTTTTAAGGGATAGCTGGGATATCACTTGCAAAACAGAAAGGTTTATCTTTCACAGTCTAAAGTATTCCAGTAAGTCATAAATCAACTGGTCATTTCTCCATTTAATGATTTACCACCTTATCAAAAGCATCTCCTTGTTAGCTTTTTATAAGGCTTATCATCTAGAGCCAGCCTCCAAAATTAGAGGCCAATAAATTATTAGCTACATGTCTAGATGGGCAACAGCTGACTGAGGAGTAATAAAAGATCCCTCCCTCCTTACTATTCATCTGGGTAATTAGTCTGTATTCACCGGCACAGTGCTGTAAAGATCTGGAAACCATTCTGTTAATGTGTTCAATATAGGCAGCTGGGGGAAAAGCCTGGTCGAAAGGGTTTAGAGAAAGAAGCTCAGTAATATTTGACTGTTTCTACTGATCACATTTAGACGTCTCAAACCTCTACCTCCCTCTCTCATCTGTCTGTAGAGAGAGGCAAATATTTATATTTTGATTTACAATTATGAAAATCATGGGCTTTTCAAGTATGCTGTCAGATTTCATTCATCTTGATTTGGCTTCCACTAATTTTGGAAGTCCACATAATGCTAGCAAAAAGGCCACCTTTTAAAATCAAATCCTGGGGCGCCCGGGTAGCTCAGTCAGTTATGCGTCTGCCTTTGGCTCAGGTCATGGTCCCAGGGTCCTGGGATGGAGCCCCATGTCGGGCTTCCTGCTGAGCAGGGAGCCTGCTTCTCCCTCTCCCTCTGCCTGCCGCTCCCCCTGCTTGTGTACTCTCTCTCTTGCTCTCTCCCTCTCTCTCCCTGTCAAATAAATAAATAAATAAACAAACAAACAAAAATAAAAGAAAATCCTTTATTTCCTGCTAAATTTGCAAGCAAATTATGTAAATATATCTTAAGGGGGTGAAGATCTTTTTTTTTTTTTTTTTTGTCAGAGAGAGAGAAAGAGAGAGAGAGCACAAGCAGGGGGAGAGACAGGCAGAGCAAGAAGCAATTTCCCTGCCGAGCAAGGAGACCGATGCGGGACTTGATTCCAGGATCCCGCGATCATGACCTGAGCCGAAGGCAGATGCTTAACGACTGAGGCAAGGGGATGAAGATCTTTTATATTCCATTAGATAGTAAAAGTTTTCATGCACTTCAGAAGTATCCTTTCTAGCCCAATCTAGATATGTAATTATGTCCTGCCTTGGAAGAACACAGATAGACTAGATAGATAGGTAGATGAATGGATGGATGGATGGATGGATGGATGGAAAGAAGGAAGAAAAAAAGGAAGGAAGGAAAGGAGGGGGGAGGAAGGAAGTGAAGGAAGAAAAAAAGAAAGGAAAGAAGAATCTATAGATCACTAAGGACCTAGGACCTACCACTCAGTTTTGCAGATCTAGAAATGTGGTATGCTTGATTTTCTCAGGATTGATTAGTGCTTGGAAGCTGATTCAGTCTAACAATCCCATGTAAGAATATTTATGTTTATATTCAGAGTCCTTTTAAAATTTCACTAGAAGAAATCTCCCTGACCAAGATCTAAGGCCCATCACCTGCCTTCTTATGGAAAGATGTATTCAGCAGAAAAGTCTGGTCAGTGGAGAAGGAATCTGAACCAAAGGAGTTGGTATGCTCTGGCAGAGGTTACTTGAAATTATAGAAAAAACAGAGAAGAGAGGGCCTTAAGTAAGTGAGCTGATGGTTGAGGCAGAGGGATACAAATAGCCCTACGTTCAAGGGGTCACCACATTCAAGATTCAGTCCAGAGATCTGAAAGGGCAGAAACTCAGTGCTGATGGTAGTCACAGAAGACCAGTCAAAGAGGGAACGCTTATATTAATGCTTGTTAATATAATTCACAATAGGTGAGTGTATATGTCAACACTTTCCACAAAATATTTCCTGCTTTTCACTTTCCTAAAACATGGTAGGATTATATTTCCCCCACCCCATTGATATTAGACATGCTCATTGCTTTAGCCAAAGAAAATATAAATAGAAGTGAAATGTGTCATTTCCAGGCTGAAGCTCCAAGAGGCAGGGTGTGATTTGCCACATCCCCTGCTATGGTTATCAGATGAGCAGAAGGTGCAAAGCCTTCTGTCAACCTTTGTTGGGCATATGTGTGAGAAAGAAAGAAATAATTCTTGGGCTAAGCTGCTAAGACATTGGGGTTGTTTATTACTGAAACATAACCCAACCTATGTTTCCTGTTGTGGTATATAGCCTGGAATTAAAAATCATTTTAAATTAAGGCACCACCTTCTTGGAGTCGAGGTACATTGACAACCTAATTAATACTTAGAAGTTGACTTGTTTATATAATCAGAACAAAGGGAACTGAACAGTGTTGTGAGATGCCTGGGAAAACATAATGAACTACTACTGTACTATAATCGAGCATACTCTCCGGTGATTGCATTAGACCCCCCTGCCAAACACCATAGTTCATTTATTCATTTACTCATTCATTCATTCATTCATTCATCCAACAAATATGTGTAGAGTGCTGGATCCTGGGGATTCAATAATGAAAAGATTGAGACAGTCCCAGGCCTTACAAACGTACTCTTTACTCTCGTTCTTCTAGATTCCACGAAGATCATGTACTTTACATCAGCACATATTCCTTTATTGGGACTGCTTAGGCTGCCACTTTCCTTAGTTATATTTTTGTTCTAAACATACACTCTTTATCAGTGCTTCTGAAACTATCACGTTTCTTTTCTAATCCATTCCAGACCAGTGCTTTTGTAAAATATTGTACAATAAAAATAAGTTACTGGAAAGACATTACATGTGATTGAATGTCAAAGCAATGATGATAAGCTATAAAAGTTTCTAAATGATTATTTGCAACTTCTGTACTTCTCTCCTTCCAGGTGGACAAAAGTTCACAGACCAGCACTGGTCTATGGACAATACTTTGAGGAGGACTACTCTGGACAAGCAGGGAGGACCAATACAAACTAAGTTTTCTATTTTCTTTTGTAAAACCATCTGCTTCTTAATCACCAAAGTTATAAAAGTTTTATATGCTGAGTAACCTCTTCAGGTCAGCCCCCATGGCCCATTCGGCTAATCACTTGTATGATTCTATAGTTAATATTATTTTAAACCAACTCACTTTTTATATGGATCCATTTTTTAAATGTCTACTCCACATAAGTAGAAAATCAGTTTCACTTGCCATAAATGAGATGTAACTGTGCAAAGAAGTGGTATGAATAAGTTGTTATTCAAGTCTAGGGAGAGAGATGGTGGCCTGCTCTGAGAAGAGTTCAAATGTTACTAATGCAGAACAAAAACTTCCTATTTGACCTAATCAGGAAACTGAGAGTAAATTAAAGAGAACTTGTACTCATTATGTATTTCAATGCTATGTAATGCCCAATTATGTTCCATCTAAAACCATTTTAAGGATCAAACAGTAGTTTCCCTATTCTTCAGAAAACAGGGCAGTATTTTAACTCACCCCATATGAGGACCATCCAAGTTGTCCACCATGACTATGTCTGCCTACAGTCACCCATCAGGTGGTCCTAATCACATGGATAACTGCACACAGGTATCAGATGTCACCACTTCCCTTCCTTGGTCACCCTGTCTTACAGACCACTGATGCTGTAGACCATAGGTTCATTGCAATTCTGAAAGTAATACTCTCCTCAGATCTATACAGTCTTTTTTATATGTTAAAAAAAAAAAAAAAAGATCTATACAGTCTTTATGAGCCTTTTTTTTTTTAAAGCAGACTCCACGTGCAATGTGGGGCTTGAACTCACAACCTGGAGATCAAGGAGTCCCGTGCTCTACTGACTGAGCCAGCCGGGCGCCCCTATGAGACTTTTTGGATTCTGATTGCAGCATCTGACACACCATGAGCACCCAACTAACTTGTATTTTCTTCCTTCCTCCAATAATAACCAGTTTCTTTTCCTGATGAGAGGAGAAAAATATTTTTTAAAGGCTGGAATTCCCCCTCAGGCTCCCTTGTAGTTACAAGGAGAAAAACTAATTCTTACCCACTTATTTTTTTTTTTTTACTGTTGGAGTGATTTAATCACAATCCACAATTTTTTCAAAGAGAATATTTTGCATGGTGGATACACAAAAATATTTACAGAACCCACCAGAAGTTAGATGTTATGATTAAACTAGACAATTCACAAAACAAAGATGGCTTAAAACACACAAAAAAAATCATGATCCACAGTTACAATATTGGTCACATCTGACGGACCTCAGGGGTTTGGCTTGGTCTCTTGGTTTTCATGTATCTACAACTCTATGCAACTTTGAACATTACTCTGACATTAGGGAGCAGAGGCTCCAAGGTCAGAGGAAGAGTCATTCAGCCGGTTGTGAATTCTCTGTTAATTACCCCCAACTAAACACCAGACCCGGCCTTCTGGGTACACGCGCTAAGCATATGCACAGTCTGAAGATTTAAATTTGTGTGATACTCCCGGAGACGTGAATATGAGCCGAATCTTGTAACAATGGAGAGATCCTTCCGCAGGCATTTCTTACCTAATGTTGAACTTTTATCAAAGAATTCCCCCCCCCCCCAACTAACAGTTTCAAATAAATGCTAACCATACAGTGCCTCTTCTCTTCCCTCAGGATATACAAACCACAGAATTCCGATGACTCACCCCAAAACAGCTTATGAATATGCCAGGGGCGGAAGGGCATGCTGTTTGGTTCTCTAAAACTTCCTGCCAAACTGAAGAAACTGAACATACACAGATATTTGGGGACTAACTGTGAGTAATAATGAGAATTTAATCCCCTTTAGTCTTCTGAGTTAGCAACAGCTTGCCTAACATGTCCGGTTACATCCTGTTTGCTACACATGTGACTCCTCGAAAAAATAATATAATATTAATAGCACAATGTTTCATTGTTACTGCCATTATCTGGGTCAGTGGTTCTCAAACACTGGCAGCCATTTGTAGACTAAGGTCATCTCTTGGAAGAACTATAAATTCATGGCTTTATGAAACAAACATATTATTATTGTGTCTTTGAAATAAAAAGCCAGGATTCAATGTATGGAATTTTACAGCTACACAAGCCCTTACAAAGGAAAGGCAGTTACTTATATTGATTAAAATCTTGGATTTGAATCTCAGTTCTCACACCAGCTATGGCACCTTTAGGAGGTACTTGACCTAAGTCCTATTTCCCCCATATGTAAAATGAGGAGGATAAATAATCCTGTCTATATTTAGGGTTAGGATTCTAGGTCCATAGGGTGAGGATTAAATAGGGAATGTACGTAAATAAGGAGTACTGCTAAGTAAATTATCTAGTGCGATCTCTTTTCACAATGAATTTGAAGACCAAAGCCGTTAAGTGACCTTGGAACAGTCACACACCCATCCCTGCAGTGCCAAGACAGAGCATTATAATGCTGTGGTTAAAAACAGCCCAATTCAGGCCTCAGTTTTCCTACTTGCTAGCTGTAATAACCTTGGGCAAGTCACTTCATTTTTCTGTGCCTCAACATTCTTATGTATAATAGCAAAATAATAATAGTATTTTTCTCACAGGGTTGTTAGGACAGCACAAAAATGCAACATATAACAGTGCCTGGCATGTACTAACTAATCAATAAATACTACCACACCAAAATTGAGAAGTTCTGGTTCAACCAAAAACAAATTTTAGAGTAAAACAAATGTTAACAATGCCAGACTCTTTAAAACTAAATCCACATAAGCCACCCAAACCTGAAAAAATAAATAACTAAAAAAATATATTTGACGCAGTTTACAAGGTGATCAGAATTATTTGCAGATGTCTTTTCAGATCAAGGTACGTGTCTTCTTCAATGATGTTTATGTGTCATATTTCCCTTTTGTTTTAGAGGAAAGATACCAACGAGCAACTTAATATTTCAAACAACAACCACCATTGCAGGAGTCACTTTGATTGGAGTTTGAAAGGAACGCCACTATGCAGCTGCCCTGGACATTTGTGGAAGAAGTGTAATATGCAGAGGGAAGAGCACCGGACTCCCCTTTCCAGTCCAAGCTCTGACTAGAGTCAAGTTGCTGAACCTCTGAGTTGCCATCTATAAAATGGGGGCAGTTTCTGCCTTGTTACAAATGCTACATGGAAACAAGTATGAGACATGTTTCATAAATTTAGTATGTTCTATTCATGTGCATGCTTTAAACAGTTATGGCACTTTAATTGACTAGCTTATTCAAAACTATTCTGCAAGAGTTAAGAGTCAGAAATATACTTTCCTTTTCTTTGCTTATTCTATACTCAAAGGACATAAAGATTCTCATTTTAAGGAGCAGTGCAGGAAAGAAACAGGAGAAAGCCTTCAAGTCCCAAAGAGAGAAAGAATTTGAAACTTGCCCATCTTGACATGTGATTAAAAAAGCATACAAGACTATATGCTTCTGTCCTCTTGACAATAATTAGCACCCATAGTAGGTGCTTAAGACATATTTGTTAAAAGAATGGATACGACATAAATTAAAGATTTTCGGATTTATTGTGTCCAGCCCCTAACTGACACCACTGTATCCCTACTCCCACCCATTTCATCCCTAATTTGAAAATCACAGATTTAGGCACAGCCATTGATGACCTCCAGGAGTTATGTGCCTATAACTGCTAGCACCTTCACAAAAGGTTAAAAAGGTGACTGTGGTATAGATACAGAACTTCTTCCCAACTCATCATTTGTTTTTGGTTTTTTTTTAAGCAACAGACTACCCTTTGTTTTTGCATTGTCTTGAAATTTTGCAAGTGATTTCAATCCTGAGTTGAAACCAAGGGGTCAAAGGACCTGAGAAACCATACTTCCTACCCACAATAGACGTCATTTCAAAAAATGAGAGCAAAAATATCTATATGACCTTTGTACTCCCCGCGTCTCTTGAAGCACCATAAAAAAAAAAAAAAATGAATAGGAATGTTCTGTGATTTGGGATGGGGGCTGGACAGGTATGGCCCCTCACAGCTCCTCACACACCGTCCCAGAGAAAACTTGCTGAACAGAACTCTGCTTGGGGACATCAGGGAGCACCGCGATTCAGACTGCTCCCTCCCAGTCATATCAGAACCCAAGATCAGACAGAGACGCTTCAGGGTTGCACATGTTTGCTGGCCCAGAACTCTCAGTGCGTCAGAGCCTCACCTGACACTGACTCATTGTTGGATGGAGAGCCAAGGCCTAATTGTGTTGGTCATATGTAGCTTCCCATTTGCAGCCAAGTATTCCAAGCCCTTGCAGAAAAAGCTCACCTTGCTCTCCCACTATACCCTAAAATATTTCTAAGACCATAGACACCGCAGACTCCTGAATTCTCTGGCCACCGTCAGTTTGCTCCTGTCTCTTCTGATGGCTCTCCTCCCCCATCACTGCCCAGTTTGGTATCAAACCTAATGCAGAAGCTGGGGGGCTCCTCCCTGTGGGCTCTCAATAAATATTCATCCAACTCATTTCAGTCACTCTCAGAGATAAGAGGCAGCAAGGATGACCAGATTTCCTAAATACATCTGAAAACCCGTTACCCGGCGCCAGGGTGACAGGAGGTGGTTTCTTTACAGAAAAAGCAATTTTCCCAAATGCACAGTGGTAAGCCTCAATACAGATACTGTGTCTTTTATTCAAGCTTTATAAAAAAATTCAACATGCCTGGCACAGAGCTTAAGGCTCCAAGGCAGAAAATCTAAATTGGTAATAAAATTCTCCCAAAGTCATAGATGCTTCACAGACATCAAGAGTCAAACCCAACATGAAATATGTATTGCACAAAAATAACATAGAGCCAGCTCGTGTTTCTTCATATTTCAGACCTTTTGCTTTCCCATCTACCATGGCAGAGTCCTTGTCTTATTTGTTTGTGTACACACTATGCCTGCAAAGTGCTAGGAACATACATATTTTGGATTTTTTGTTACAGAAATAAAGAATGGACGAATGTGAGGTTAGTAAGAAATGAAGAAAGGAAATGAAAAGGGAAAGAAAAAAGAAAGACTAAACCTATGGCGAATCAACAGTTATTCTATGAGCATAAGAACTTTGCGTTATTTTTGTGTGAATTAACATCTTAATACTAAAAATGAGCCTCTGAAGTCCAATTCTGTGTACAGGGTGTTTGGGGGGGGGGGCGGGGTGGGAATGTAACATCTAACCCTTGAACTCAAAAGAATAAATTGGGGAAAGAAAGTTTCACACACACTGTTAAAAAAAAAACACCCAGGTTATTCAAGATAAAAATACTGAACGTGTGGTAGGATCAAACAAACCTAATTTACCAAAAACTAGCATATTCAATACTTCTATAATTCAAGAGGCAAGAAAGGCTATGGTGGGCAAGAGCACACACACAAAATACCCTACATAAACAAAAAAACAAATAAAAGTACGTAGGCCTCAAAGAATTTAGGGGACTCAAACAAAATAGAAAAGAGAGAATTTCAGGGACCAAACTGGGAATGGTGTTTCCTAGGCGCATGCGTGTGGAATGACTTAAATTAATATAAGCCATCACCAGGGAGTGAGGAGGAGATAGAACCAGAACCGTCCCTCTCCCTTCCTGGATAAATCAGTGACTCTTAACTGTAAATGATAATTAGTAATATTATATTATAAATATTAATAGTATTTATTAACAAGTAACAGCTACAAGTCCAAATTGGGTGGAAAATGATGGAGAAAGAAAAATGTTGAGAAACAGTGAGTCTGGCAAGACCATTTGGGGATAACAGGGGAAGGCAAGGGCCATGTCAACTAAAAGGCAAGGGTGTGGAGCCTCCCTTGCCCACACTGAGGGGGCAGCTCTCTCCCGGGTGCTCACGTAGTTCTGTTCACACATAGAAGCCAGAGCGAGTATTCTTATATATTACTGATTTTGTTGTTTTCCTTGCCAATTTTATCACCTCCTATCATGGTGTTAGCTTATAGCAAGTGCTTAATAAACAGTTGTTGAATGAAAAAAAAAATCAACCAATGATATAGCCTCTGACAATGACAGAATTTTCAAGCAGCTCAAGTGGAAGTTCAGCTTTAAAAAAAAAAAAAAAACTGATACATGCTTAAAAACAAAACAAAACAAAAATAAAAAAAAACCCTAGACCTGACTCTAAATTTGAGCCTGCACTGGAATACCCTAAACAAGGAAATTCAATAAGAATGGTCTCCCAACCTGGACAAAGCTAAACTCTTATCTATTCCCTGCACCTGTAACCGCTTGATTTATAAATAGTTTGCCCTTTTACTTTGCTTCACAGTCAGCTGCACAGCAGAAGAAATGCCTAAGATCACGTTGCTGTTGTGACTAATCTGCAAGAACAGTGCAGTAGATGAAAGGGAAAGCATCTCTAGAGCTCTCCAAATTAGAAGCAAGAAGCCCACTAGCTCAATGTGGAAAGTTGAAATGCAGGCATCTGTGATGAGACTTGCGAAAAGAAAGAAAGAAAGAAAAGAAAGAAAAGAAAGAGAGAGGGAGAGAGAAAGAAAGAAAGGGAAAGAGAAAGAAAGAAAACAAAAAATAAAAACACTGAAAAGAATCGGGGTACCATGGGACAGAGATAGCACAAGAAAAGAAAATGATGGATCAGTTTCTGAGAATGTTTGCCCTTATAAGACAGATGTTACAATATCTTAATATTAAGTTATAAATGGCATGGTACACAGCCTCAAAATTTGTCATTATGAAGATTATATGGTAGCATAAATAGTTACTTATTGATCTGATCAGTATTTACTGACCTCCTATGTACCAGCTCTGCTTTATGTGCTAGGTGTGCATAAGGGGGTAAAACAGGCAAAATCTGTCAGAATGAACCGAACATTCTAGTATAATGTGCATAATATAATGCTATATCAAGGCCCACAAAAAAAACCCAAGACAACAAAAAGGAAAGAAGATGAGTTGTGGTGGCCTGGCAGACACAGTTTTAAATCTCAATTCTGCTCCTGACTTATATAATGTCCAGCAGGCAGGTGCTCTTGCTGATTCTCTTTTCTACATTTCTAATCAAGGGGGATATGAGCTATTTCATAGTATTATTATAAAGATTAAACAAGATAAAAAAAATCAATCAGAACTGAATCTGACAATACAATGTTCTAGGTGTTCAAAGAAATCCTCCCAGTAGAGAATACCCACCCCCTCCACACACAAACGTAATATATAAAGTAATTTTTTTAACGTAATGCATGGCTAAATATGCAAAAAAGGGAAATTTTCAGAGACCAGAAACAATGGGAAAACAACACATGTAGAGATATATATAAGCAAGTGTTGACACATTTGTCTTGCTGGCATCTGTCAACCCACACTGGACCCAGGAACAGGGAACCATCAAAATGGGGGGGAAACCCTAAAGCCTTGATTCCCCAAAGATCACACTTTTTTAAAAGATTTTATTTATTTGAGAGTGAGAGAGAGCACAAGCAGAGGGAGTGGCAGAGGGAGAGAGAGAGAAGCAGACTCCCCGCTGAGCAGGGAGCCTGATGTGGGGCTCGATCCCAGGACCTCGAGATCATGACCTGAACCGAAGGCAGACGCTTAATTGACTGAGCTACCCAGGTACCCCAAGATCACACTTTCAAAGGTGTCTCAAAAGTGTGTCTCATCCTTAGATCTGGTTGGAGAGCAAAATACCCAGAAAGTTACTACCCATAATTCTGCACTCACCCAGTTTTAGGACCTTCTGGTCTCAATACCTGTGTGGACCTTAAAAACAAAAACAAAGCTGAAAATTTAATTTACAAGATTCCTGGGTTGCTGATGCCTCTCCCCTGTGCCCCACCCCCTTCCCCACCAGCACCTGACAGAAGTAAATATAAATTCTTTCTAGAGGAAAGCTCTTTAAACACAGGCTTCAAAGAGCTCCCACAGATAAGGAGGCAAGGCACATGGTGTTTACACGCAATAAAACCAGCCACCAGGCATGCAAATCAGTAGAAAGAATAAATCGTAACAAGTAGTCAACATATTAAATAAGTATAGTAAATATTACGAAGAAATAAATAAGTGCAAAAACATGTAAAAGGGAATGAGATTTACAAAAATTACCAGGCAGGTGTTTTAAAAGTACAATTCCTAGAAATGAAAACTATAATCATTGAAATTAGAAATGCACCAGGGGAAGTGTCTAGCCAATATATAGGGTCATGTTTATTTTTATAGGCTGGTATCAATGATCCATACTTTTTTTTCCATCTTTATTTTTTAACAGCTTTATTAGGTATAATTGATATACAAAGAACTGCATATATTTAACGTACAATTTGATGAGTTCAGACGGATGTAAACACCTGTGGTGTCATCACAACAGATTTTGAAGTGCACTATTGTTATGTATTGTATTGTTAACTATAGTTACTATTGTTATGTATTGTATTGTTAACTATAGTTACTATGTTGTAAGCTGATCTCTAGAGCTTACATATCTTGCTGAAGATGTATACACATACTGAAACTTTTTTGAGAGAGAGAGAGCGTGCAGGAGTGCACCAGTGGCAGAGGGAGAGGGAGAACGTCAAGCAGGCTCCACACTCAGCGAGGAGCCTGACATAGGGCTTGCTCTTATGACCCTGAGATTATGACCTGAGCTGAAATCGAGAGTCGGTCGCTTAACCGACTGAGCTACCCAGGCGGCCCCATAACTGAAACTTTATGCCCATTGAACAATAACTCCCCATTTTCCCCATCCCCCAGCCCCTTGAAACTACTATTGCATTCTCTGCTTCTATGAGTTTGACTATTTCAGATTCCCTATATAAGTGGAATCATGTAGTATTTGTCCTTCTATGACTAATATTAGTATAATCTTCCAGGCTCATCTGTGTTGTTGCAGCTGGCTGAATTCCTTCTTTTTTAAGACTACATAATGTTTCATTGTCTGTATATGCCACATTTTGTTCAGCCATTCACCCGTTGATGGACACATTGGTTGTTTCCATTTTGGGCTATTCTAAATAATACTACAATAATGTGGAGTGTGATCCATACCTTTTCTATGAAGATATCATAAAATATAATGATTTCCTTAGAGCGAGGGTTCTTAAGTGAAGCCATAATCCTTAGAACTCAGGGAGTCTATGAACTTGAATAGGAAAAAATTTCATATTTATTTTCATTAGTGGAATCTAGCATTTCTTTCCATTTTAAGTGTAAACAACAAAGAATAGTAGCTGTAACAATAACTGACTTTTTCACCATTATGAATCGCAGATATTTTTACATCATATAATTATAATTATTTTTCAGATACCACAAAATATTATTTATACTCATCTCATTAGAATCATATTACTCATTATAATAGACCTATAGTGACTTCCCTGTTATAAAGTGGTATTTTTAGGGTGTACGTATTACTAGATCACGATTTTTAAATTTTTGGATACCTATGTTTCAAGATAATTGGCTCATTTTTTATAACTGGCTTCTTTATAGTCTGGTGTATTTTATTTTATCCATTTAAAAAGCATTATTTAGAGAAGTCCATAGACTACATCTGACAACCACAGGTGTCCATGACACAAATAAGATTAAGAACAATATTACACAAAAACTCAGAAAAAAATGTTATGACTCTGAAAATTTAAGTTTAAATTGATTTACTTTTAATAGCATGGAGGACCATGGGGAAGGGAGGGAAAACTGAACGGGAAGAAATCAGAGAGGGTGACAAACCATGTGGGACTCTGGACTCCAGAAACCAAACTGAGGGTTAGGAAGGGCGGGGGGTGGGGGAATGGGGTAACCGGGTGATGGGAATTAAGGAGGGCACGTGTGGTGATGAGTGTTATATGCAACTAATGAATCGTTGAACACTACATCAGAAACTAATGATGTACTATATGTTGACTAATTGAACATAATAAAAAAAATAATTAATTTCCCTTTTATTTTTTAACTCTGAAAATGATCTTTGTAAGTTACTTAGACAAATTTTATTAAGCATATTTTCGTTTTGGCTTTCAAGTTTTTATATAGATGTTTGTCATAAATTCAATAGTGAAAGAGGAAAGGAGTAAAGAGAAAAAGAAGAAGTGGAAGACACATTTTGCAATCTATCAAGCTATAAGTTCTTACCTCCTGTCTTACCAAAAACAAAAAACAAAAACCAAAAAAAAAAAAAAAAATCATTTGAATGCCTCTACGTTCTTAGTCATTTCCACATCACCCATCTAGAAATTTCTACTAAGCATATTTTCAATCTCTTGAGGAAGTAAATTACTTAAACTTACAACCTGGCATGTAAAATAGAATTTCATTTTCAGATGTGTGTCTGAGTTTGGGTATTCCATGGCTTGTCTAACAAGGCTGCTTTATCACACCCTGTCTTAGATCTCTTTCCAAAATGTAGAAATGAAATTTAAATATGTTCCCTTCCCACTGATCTTGTACTCACTTTAACTCCCTCTCTGGCCCTTTTGTATGGCATTCTATCTTAGTCCTTGGAATTCTGCATGTTTGTGTCTCAGGTTCAGTAAACTCAGCTGACCTACCCCACCCCAACCAGAACTTCAAAAGAAGCTGGGAACAGCCGCACTTGTTCTAGCTGGAACATCATCCTAAGTCCCTCCCTGTTTACTCTTGAGATGTTTGGGCCTCCTTTCATCTCCAGTTCTCGGATTCTTCTCTGACGTCAGCGTCCAACCGTCTGGATTCCAGGCTGTCACTGAAAGCTTTATGCCGTGATGATTCTGGGGCTGTGCTCTCCACACTAATTTTGCAGTTTCTACTGCCTTGAGTGAGAAATCCCCCTATCTAGGACGAGCCTTCAAATTCCCAGGGGACAGGGATGTGGACATCTATTGCCTCTTTTCTTTCTTTCTTTCTTTCTTGAATTAAGCAAACTTTTATTGAAGCTTAAATTGTGGTACAGAAATACATTTCAACTGATTTAAGTCCAACACCATGAAGAGAGAAATAATGGCACCAAAATTTTCCCTCCTCTATCACACACACTAGGATTAATTTCAATTACTATTTAATCTATAGTTTTAATTTTTCTAGGCTTTCTTCCACACAAATTTGTGCAGTTTTCAATATTAGATAGAAATCTTTAATCTATTAGGGAAAAAAATCAGACCTCAAGCCAACAAATGTCATCAAATCTCCTGGGACACTGTTCTATTGCCTCTTTTCATACAGCCCAGCCAGACCTGGAAAGATCTGTACCATTAGCCACTGTTGAAACAGGACTTTTCAATGACCCACTGTATGATATCATTGACCTTCTACTGTAACTAAAATAAGATCAACCCTCTTGTTACACTTTCATATCTACTTCAGCAAAGTGACATATCCAATGTAAGAGAAAAGTGGCCTTCTCTGAAGTTTTCTTAGGGGTTAGAAAGTGCAGCGATTACATCTCACAACCCAGAGAAAAACTTCCAAAGAAAAATGTCTCTTACTCATCTTTTTCCCCCAAATCCCCACATCATACAGCAGTAGCCCTCTCTGTCCCTCGCTCTCTTTCTCTCGTTTTCTCTCTCTGAATCTCTAGCTCATTGCTGCTTTCTAACTTCCATGCAGCTATAAAAGAGAATGAGGAAGATCACTATGATTTCATGTGAAGCAATTTCCCAAAGACATCGTGAAGTGACTGACAGCACAATGCATAACAGCAGATGTATTATTCTGTCTTTTGTGTAGCGAATCATACATATACCTGCATCTCTTTACCAAAAAAAAAAAAAAAAAGGCAATAAATGAGAAACCTGAAAACCATGCACATGGTTACCTGCAAAGGGTGAGGGGAACAGAGTGGAAGGAATATGCAAGGCAGTGACATTTCCCTGAGAAATCCTATTTTTTAGAGTTTTGACTTGAAATCATGTTAATATTCTATATACTCAAAGAATACACAAAAATCTAAAGAAAGGATAAGAGGAAAAAACTAACACTGAAACAAATGAATCCAATGTTATTTAAAACAACAACAACAACACACCCATCATATTACAGGGATGAAATGGCAGTAAGAGCTACTCCAAGTCCCTTACGGCCACAGCGTCTGAATCCCAGCCTTGGGCCTGGCATAAAGCAGGGGCTGGAGAACAGCAAACACATTCTGAATTCTTAGTAACAGGTTTGTTTTTTAACGGTGTGGGCAAAGAGATCTTGAAATTATCTCATACCTATTATAGGGTTTAGCAAATAAACTAAGGTATGGAGATGGCTGGGAACCTTGGTTTTCTCACTGTGGAAGGAAGGACAAACTAATGTGGAACAGGGAAGGCAAAAACCTTGTGAGGATAGAATTGAATTGGCAGGATCAGCATGGGCATAAGATCTCTAATACACATATTTCTATATGCATGTGTATGTGGCACATACATATGTATTTGTGGAATTTATGTATGTGTATATATATAGCAGGTATTTATGTAATTTATATATGTGCATATGTGTATATGTATAGC
Organism: Phoca vitulina; assembly: GCF_004348235.1. Classification (NCBI taxonomy): domain Eukaryota; kingdom Metazoa; phylum Chordata; class Mammalia; order Carnivora; family Phocidae; genus Phoca; species Phoca vitulina. Next base: position 6,240,539 of record NW_022589778.1, read on the forward strand.
ATATGTGTGTACATAGAGATTCTGTGAATAGAACTAAGATTCTATACGTATACATATACATATATATATGTTAATCTATATGTATACATTAAGATTCTATTTACAGAAAGGCTTAAAGGATATCATAGTAGCAATGAACACCCCTAGTGCCCAGATCTTAATCTCAAATACCATTTCTCACTAAAGGGAACCAGGAATCCTAGTTTCCCTGATACCAAGCTTCATTTAACTGCTCAAACTGGAACTTTTTAATTAACTTTTAAAATGAATAGTTATTACTAAGGATTAAAGATCTCCAAATGTTCTCCATGTTCTTTTGAAAGGTATATAAAGACCCTCAATCTTTAATATTTTAACATCAAATCAAATTCCTAGAGTCTTTTGGCAAATAACTTCTTAAAATCTTTGAAGGTCCCTATCTTATAATTCGAAACAGAAATGAGCTATTGGTATGAGTTTACTGGGTTTTGGGATAGCAAAAATGTCAGAATGCTAGCAGACCTAAGACTCTGTCTATACCCATGTCACCAAAGAAACTGTTTAAAAAATTAACTTGTAGATAGAGTAGCCTTCATGTGGAAAACACATTATCTTTTGCTTCAACAAAAACTTTTCCTAGATTAGATGGTAGTTATTCAGGAAGATCTGTGATCTATGAGTTAAATCAAAGGTCTGTCATTAACGCTTCTTCTAACCTCTAAGCTTGAGAATAACTGAGCTTTTTTTTTTTTTTTAATGCAAGAATGTTGACCATATAAGGAGAGTTGTACACCTTTTGGTCACCTCAGGCAACCTCCTGTTTTGCATCCTATTTCACTTGATTTAACTTTTTGGCACCAAACTTACAGTTTCTTTACCAAAAATAGCAGCCTTAAGAGACCAGTAGATTGTGAAGAGCGCCTTATCATAAAGGGAAAAAAAGTATATGGTCTTCTCATCCTCTTCCTGTAATGAAGTGGGACCATAGGTTTCACGTGGGACCTACCTTCAGATGCTATCAGGAAGGAGCCCTTCAAACCTGGGCTAACCCCCACAGCAAATGACTCAACCTGCTTCCTATTTATAAGGTCAGTGAAGAAAGGAGTGGCCAAAGCCCCAAGGGGTAAAAACCCCTAATTGGGAGCCAAGGCACCATCCTAGGCAGTTAAACTTAACTACACTCTACCTAGCCTGACTACATAGTTTGCCAGCAGGTCAGGAAGCGTGGGTGTCCTGAAAACTCAAAACAGGAAAGAGGCCATTCACGTCTACTAGTTCATTCTTCAGAGATCAAAAGTGAGGTGAAGTGAATTGCTCAAGACAAAACAAAACAGTGGCACACCTAGGACTAAAACTCTAATCTTTGGTCTAGATTCCAGAATTTTCTCTGGAACAGAATTTGTGTGATGCTGATTTTTTAAATGTAAGCTGCTTTAATCAGCTAATGGTTGGAATGTACACAAGTTATTAAATGTATATAGGGAAACTGTTGAGGTAAAATTACCAATTTGTGAAAATCATTACAGATGAAAACAAAGGCAAGTGATGCATTGTGAAGAAAATGAAGAAAAATTCTTAAAGCATGGCATGTTAGCACTGAAAAAATCCTGGAAGGTGATCTGCTTCAACGTTTTTACAAGGGTTTGTTGTTGTTGGGTCTTCTGTGGTTGTGTTTTTTTGCGGGGGAGGGGAGAAGTGTTTGGTTTGGTTTTGCTTGTTTAGATCGGTTCAAACAGCGCCCCCTGAGGCGCCTTTTCTTTCCCGGGGACTCAGCGTGAAAAGCCCCGTCTACTTCAGCCCTTGTTTTATTTCATGGAAACTGAAGGCCAGACACCCAGGTCCCTAAGAAGCAGAGACGTTACTTAATGAAGTAACGAAGTAAAGATACTCTCTCAATCCGTTCTTACACTGCTGCAAAGGGAGGCAGAGGGAAAGGAGGAAGGGAAGGAGGTGAGGAGGCGGTATCCATCCTCTGCGCCGCTTGCCCGGAACCCTGGCGGGCGGGGGGCCCCGGACCGAGGCCGGCGAGCCCGGGGCCGAGCTGGGCGCAGACAGGCGGCCGCCCAGCGCCAGAGACGCCGCGGCCTCCAGGAGACTGGGAGGAGGCAGGAGGCGGCCGGAAAGCTGGAGATCCGCTCCGCCGCTCGCCGCTCGCGTGGGAGGAGGAGAGCAGCAAGGTGCGGGCTCATTCCGGGAGCGAACATCGGGAGAGTGAATGCTGGGCGGCAGGAGGTTGCAAAAGCAGATCGGGTCCCTGCGGGGCTGCAGTTTACAGTAGAGTTAGCATCGCTGTGCGTGTGTGTGGGCGCGCGGGATCGCGGGGGCGCTAAGAAAGAATCCCCAAGGGCCAATTCTTAGGGAGAATGTGGTGGAGATATTCCAGAATGGGTTGGTATATATGGATATCCGGCTGGATTGACGAGACACAGTGCAGTCGTCAAAGGTCTTTTGCAAAAGGTGTCTGCACATTGTTAAGGTTTCAGAAATCCCAGCCTGCACCACAGTTGCTTTGGAAGAATGACGGATTAAAAAGCCTTAGCTCCCAATGTTAATCTTGATCCTGGGGAACATGAGAATCTAGCTTGGTGTTCTGATTTAGGAAATGACTGTGCCTGAGTAAAGTTACATGAAAGAATCATAAAATGGAGGGGTCATTTAAAAACCCATCAGGCCCAGCACTTTTTTTCAAAAATTAAATATTTAAAACAGTCAAAACAGACCGTAATTTATCTTAAAGTTAATACTTTCCCAGGTGTATTAATGACTCAATCGTTTATATCACACAACACATTTTCATTGACTGTCATGTTCAAAGTAATGTAGGAGATTAAAAAAAAAAAAAAGACTACAAAGAGGGTCTTCTAACAATCTACCCGGGGGGGGGGGGGGGGGGGGGCGGGGGGCGCCTGGATGACTCAGTTGGTTGAGCATCTGACTCTTGGTTTTGGCTGAGGTCTGATCTCATGGGTCTGGGATGGAGACCCAGTGGGATCTGTGCTCAGCGGGGAGTCAGCTTGAAGATTCTCTCTCTCTGCCCCACTCTTGCTCCCCCTGTTTCTCTCTAAAATAAATAAATTGCTGCACTCTCTCTCGCTCTCAAATAAATAGACAAATCTTTTTTAAAAATCTACCAAGAAAAGATAATTCTAAATCAATGCATCATTAATGTGACAAAGTGGACATAAAAGTTTAGTGTGTGATAAAGTTATGACCAAAAATTAATAAGGAAATGAAAGGTTATCCCTTACATGATATGAAAATGAAATGATTGGAAAAGGTCCTGTCCGTGCTTCTCATCACACCATACTCCTAAATTTAATTCAGAAGGAATAAAGAATAAAGTATTTTTAAAAATCATAAATCAACATGAAGCAAATTTAAGTATATATTTACTATTTGAGAATGGGAAGGACTAAGTAAAATCTTTGAAAGAAATAACAATAAAAACCATTGATAGGCTTGACTATAAAAATGTAAAATCTCTTTAGGAAAAAACAAATGAACTTAGAAGAACAAGTTAGAAAAATATTTGCCAACATAAGCAACAATACAGAGAAAATTTGTATCTTTACTATAGAAAAATATTAACAACTCAGTAAGATGGGTCCTGAAATAGAAAGTTGGTCAAACATTTTAATAGGCAAAAAATTACAGTTATAGGGGCGCCTGGGTGGCTCAGTCGTTAAGCGTCTGCCTTCGGCCCAGGTCATGATCCCAGGGTCCTGGGATCGAGCCCCGCGTCGGGCTCCCTGCTCAGCGGGAAGCCTGCTTCTCCCTCTCCCACTCCCCCTGCTTGTGTTCCCTCTCTCGCTGGGTCTCTCTCTGTCAAATAAATAGATAAAATCTTTAAAAAAAAATTTACAGTTATAAACATTTGAAAAAATATTTCCAAAAAGCACTGAAACATAATTCATTCTCACAAAAAGTTAAATGAAAAAAGAAGACAGATGTAATATTTCATACATCAATTTATCCAAAAAGTTGCATGTTAATACTTTATGCTAATGAAGTAGAATTAAAATAAGTGCTAATTTTCTGGAAATTGGAAAATAATTTCTGATGGATCATGAAGCAATAAATACTAAGAAGCTTACAAGTATTCATACTCTGAACACAGTAATTCCATTTTAGGGACTTATGCTATGGAGTACTCATAGATTCACACAGATTTGTGAAAATAATAATTGTTCAATGACTTGGGAAATGCATAAGATAAAACGTAAATTGCAAAAAGTGGGTTACAATGAATGAAAGCCTGTTTGTACACATTATACACACTGTATGTGTCACAAGCACATAGCTACACTGAAGACTGCAGGAAATATTCCAGGATATTGAGTGGTCATCACTGGGTCATGAAATTATGACTGATTTTCCAACATTTTTATAAGGAACACGAATTACTTTCATTACCAGAAAAATAAATATTATAAAGTGGAAAACAATACAAAAGAACAAAAATAAATTATCCAACATTCTCTTTCTTTTATTTTTTATTTTTATTTTTTATTAACATATAATGTATTATTTGTTTCAGGGGTACAAGTCTGTGATTCATCAGAGAGAAAGAAGTGTAAGTTCTCATGAACCTATCATCCAGCTTCAAGAATTATAAATATTTTTACAATCTTGTTTCATTTAGACCCTCACTTTTGTGTGTGTGGAGGGGCTAGAGTATTTAAGCAAATTCTAGACATTGTCATTTCACCCATAAATACTTCATTATGCATGGCTAATTGAAAGAGTATGTTTTATGTGCAAACCATGTCATTATCACAACTTACAAAATTAACAATTTTAATATAGTCAATCCATATTCAAATTTACATGATTGTCTCACATATTTTAACAATATGTCCCATTTGCTATAATTATGCAAAAAGAATGCGAAAAGTCACTAGAAATCATAAAAGACACTTATTTGAAGAAGCACTTATACTAATAATATATGGTGATGAGGAGGAGGAGGATAGACTTGTGACCTATTATAGTAAAAGTAATTATTGTGTCTGGGATTAAGTTGCAAAAATCCTTAGCTTTAAATTGCATAATATTTCAAAAAGTCAATTTAAAAGTTTTTGCTTTTTATTTTTATAAAATTTTATTTGGTTTCCTGAGAATGTTGGATAATTTATTTTTGTTCTTTTGTATTGTTTTCCATTTTATAATATTTATTTTTCTGGTAATGAAAGTAAACAAATGTGATGCAGACAGAAAGATGCTGGCCCTTTACACCCAACCATGCCAGGGCGAGGACATACTTTATCCACTACCACACTGCAACAACCTGCAACTCTGAGTTGTTTTCTTACAGGAGCATATGCGTGTATTGATTTTCCCATACCTCTTGCCCATTCCCCTTAGTAAGTAAGAATATATTTCAGAGGGTTAGAGATCGAGCTTAAAACGTTGGAATACAATCTAAAACATGGGCCTTAAAACTAAATGGCTCATGCGGAATCCAACTCATATTTATTGGCCATGACACTTGCAATTGATAATAAATGACTTGCCCTTGGTGATATTTTTTTTTAAACCTGATCTGAATGAGTTTTAGAGTCAGAATTTAGATGAAAATTTACAAAGATGATGTGAAATTGTTATGATTATTGTTATTTCAAATAATTAATCACAAGGTGACCTTTAACTTTCATGTAATTAAATGATGAGTCAATTTTTCTAGAATTTTCTAGAAACTAGAATTTTTTCCTTGTCAGCCTTAGATGATAAGGCTGAGCTTGGGACTAAATATAGGTTGGTGCCTTTATCACCATGGCTCCAAAATGTACAGGAAAAGACTTTAAACTAGAAAGCGGAAAGGAAACTTTCCCTTTTCTGTCATCAAACAAGATTGTTAGCAATCTGCTAGAATCGATTCCAATACCCTTTTTCATCTTCTTTCAACCTGGTCATTGGGGTTTTGAAACACTGCCTTGTAAGGAGAAAGACTGCTCATTAGAAATGGAGGCATTCACTCAACATCACTCGGCATCAGGGAACTATAAATCAAAACCTCAATGAGATACCACCTCACACCAGTCAGAATGGCTAAAATTAACAAGTCAGGAAACGACAGATATTGGTGGGGATGCGGAGAAAGGGGAACCCTCCTACACTGTTGGTGGGAATGCAAGCTGGTGCAGCCACTCTGGAAAACAGTATGGAGGTTCCTCAAAAAGTTGAAAATAGAGCTACCCTACAACCCAGCAATTGCACTACTGGGTATTTACCCCAAAGATACAAATGTAGGGATCCGAAGGGGCACATGCACCCCAATGTTTATAGCAGCAATGTCCACAATAGCCAAACCGTGGAAAGAGCCTAGATGTCCATCAACAGATGAATGGATATATTCCATTATATATATATAATGGAATATTATGCAGCTATCAAAAAATGAAATCTTGCCAGTTGCAATGATGTGGATGGAACTTGAGGGTATTATGCTAAGCGAAATAAGTCAATCAGAGAAAGACAATTATCACATGATCTCACTGATGTGAGTAATTTGGGAAACAAGACAGAGGATCATAGCGGGAGGGAGGTAAAAATGAAACAAGACAAAACCAGAGAGGGAGACAAACCATGAGATTCTTAATCTCAGGAAACAAACTGAGGGTTGCTGGAGTGGAGCGGGGGTGGGACGGATGGGGTGGCTGGGTGATAGACATTGGGGAGGGTATGTGCTATGGTGAGTTGTGAATTGTGTAAGACTGATGAATTACAGACCTGTACCCCTGAAACAAATAATACATTATATGTTAATAAAAAATAAAAGAAATGGAGGCATTCATTTTTTCTAAGGTGGAAAATTTAAGTGAATCAATAAAGCATCAATTGATAGGGTTCCACAATGTCAACAGTGAAGCTAAAGGACTTTAGCCTTATCACAAAGTTGTCAATAAAAGGATTGTATGATAATAGGACAAAGAAGGGAAGTGTTCAAATAATGGTACTTATCACCTTGGATTTCCAGGGGGGTAAAAAATGCTCTTGCTACTTTAGGCCTCCCTTCAAGTGTGAAGCAGGTAAGGAGAGTGGCCCTCTCTCTTACCTATTGCAGGCCTCAAGTAGAAATGGCCAATCAACTTTCCTGAACTAACAAAGTCACCTCTCAACTAAGGGTGACATCATAAATTCTCTCTGTCTGCAATGGTTAATTTTAATGTGTCGATTTGGCTAGTGTCGTGTCCAATTGTTTGGTCAACCACCAATCCAGATGTGATACTGCGAAGCTATTTCTTAGATGTGATTCACATTTAGTCAGTAGACTTTGAGCAAAACAGATTACCCTCCATAATGTAGGCAAGTTTCATCCAATCAGTTGAAGGCCTTAAGAGCTAGGACTGAGGTTTCAGGATAAAGACAGATATATATGCTGGGGCGCCTGGGTGGCTCAGTCGTTAAGCATCTGCCTTCGGCTCAGGTCATGATCCCAGGGTCCTGGGATCGAGTCCCACATCGGGCTCCCTGCTCGGCAGGAAGCCTGCTTCTCCCTCTCCCACTCCCCCTGCTTGTGTTCCTGCTCTCGCTATGTCTCTCTCTGTCAAATAAATAAATAAAATCTTTAAAAAAAAAAAAAAAAGACAGATATATATGCTGTTGTTCTGTTTCCCTGGAGAATCCTGAGTAATATAATATCTTAGAGTGTTTCCAAAGTTTTTGTGAATGGAAAGTAAGTGACTCTCTTTTTAAAACTTAAAGTAGTTCAAGTAAGTGATTTTTCTCTGATTTTATAGTTTATAAACCTATAAATATCACCACATTTTCTCTCACTTCCTTTTTAAAACCCACAAATGGTTTCCCAACCTCCAAAATTCTTAGCATGGTCCACAACGCCCTGTGTGATCTGCCCCAGATAGGAGGTTCATTTGAGCAGATTCACAGACATCACTTCCTACTGTTGGGTATGACAGTCAGCAGAACAAAGGATGTCTCAGTCTGTCCCTGGTGAACACAGAATTAAAGCACTTGGGCATAGATGCTCTTAAAAGTCTCAGTGGAATATCTGAGTGGATTGTTCTATTACTTGCTAAGTATTTCTGTCCAGACAACAGGGGCCTGCCCTCAGATGCAGATTACTGTCTACTCTGAGAACTGCTAACTGCCAATGACAAGGCTTTCCTCATGGGCGCTCATTTCTCCAGACCCCATTTCCATAACTCAATCTGTTTTGACAATACAACATCCCCATAAGTTGGGGGTAGGAGGACAATACACTGTCCTGTTTACACACCCTGATCACTTTGATGGAACCTGAGAAACACCCTGGTGCCTATGTCTTTGTCTCATTAGCAGCTCATTTACAAAATTATCTCTTAGGTTACTGCCACAGAAGCTACCTTATATCTACTTTGGATCTGTGTTTTTATTTTCTTCAGTTTGAGTGGGAAATGTTTTCTAACACAGTCCCTATAATCTGAGAGTAATGTTCCCTTGCGGGATCTAGAGCTCCCTGTGCCCTGATTAGGTTGTCCCATTCTTGAATAATATGGCCATATGGTTTGTCCCTATCTCTGAGTCATTCAGCACCTTCCCTTAAACCTGTCTAATAACCTCTGTTGTCAAAATATTGGAAGAACTGAGGTTATCCCATTCCCACCCCTCAACAAGCATGATTGAGAGATATCCTACATACTCTTTGAGAGATATGCCAATAAAATGTCCCATAACAGAAGTAGAAATCTGTGGAAATTTCCCAATAAAAACTAGAAATAGAATGAATCTGTAGAAAGTTACAGCTATACCCACATCCATCACGCTGGCTATGCCACCATATCTCACGCTGTAATACACGTGCACACACACCCACACACACACACCCCCTCACCGTACCATCACCACCAGCACAACAACAACGAAAAGGGACAAGTCTCACATAATCCTAATCAAGTATAATCACAGTATTATAAAAAGAAAAGTTTGGATTTTGTGACCGTAAGTATTAAATGAATCAACAGAAGGAAGAGGTTCTGTGTAGGACCTAGAAATCGAGAAGTAAAGCAAGAAGTGGTCAGTGTATCTCACGCATCATCCAAGGGGGAAGTGCCTTGAAACTTGAACTTGGACATACCATTTTTCTAGGCAGATAATAAAGATAATAGCTCCCACCCATATAGTTCCTACTCTGTGCCAGGAAAAGTTCTGAGTGCTAGGCATTTACTAACCCATTTAATATGCATAGCAGCAGTACTATTATTTTCCCCATTTTCAGGTAGGGAAAACTGAAGTACAAAAGATTTATTTCACTGGCCCCAAAACCAGGAGTGGAGATGGACTTGATTCTAGATATGTGCCCCCAGGATCGGCTCTCTAATATTAGAAGAGTAAAACTGGAAAAGACTGCTTCCCTTTCTGTTTAGGAAGAAAGAAGAGAAAACTAGTGTTTCTTGGGCAAATGTGAGTTGCTGGGGATTATGCTAAGAGTGTTACATACACTGTGTTGGAAACAACCCCTGAATCAAACCATCTGATCCTCATTCTATGGAGGTAGAAACTAGGCCTCAGGGAGGTCCCTGGAGAATCAAGTACTTTCTTGAGGATTACCTGGGGAGCTTGTCAAAATCAGAGCCAGTGTGCTGGTTTCCTTTCATTCATCTTGAAACTAAGCAACAAACAAATGTAGTATATTAAACAGACCCTGGCAAGAAGATGTGATCTTGAGATTATGGTCCATGTGTTTATCTGATATGGACCAATGAATCACTTGATAAAACATGCCACACACACACACACACACACACACGAAAAAAACAAAAACAGGAAATTCAGTTCAGCTGTCTTCTGAACTAGTCAAATTTAGTTGAGCGTAAACTTAATAGATTCCGTTCTACTGATTATGTGAGTCAACAGAGAGTGTTATGTTTAATGAAAAAGATGTCTCAGAATCTGCAGAATTGAGCACATTTTAAATCACTCCAATTGTTTGGTTAGCACCCTAAAAACTTGTTTAGATGTAGGAGAGAGTTATAATAGAAGTTACAATAGAAGTCAGAATTGGAGCCAAAATCAGCATCCATGAATCTCTCTAAGTATAACAACTTACCCAGAGATATTTCCTTCAAACAAATTTACATTTTCTTTTAAGGATAAAAATAATTGATCTTCTAAAAGGGTCTATGGAAAATAAAGATTAAAATTGTAAGATTAAAACTTACTATCCTGTGGTGGTCACGTTAATATCTGAGGCTGAGATAGTATTTTACAATGCATGCGTTTTAGATAATATTTATATCACACTATATATACACTTCTGGGTCTTTTTCAATTAACATTTTATTTGCAATATTTTCCTACGCTATTGAATATTCTTTGAAATTTAAAGCTGCATAGTATTTATAGCATAGATATACCACAGGATATCTTCTACTGTCGGACATTATTTATGTTGTTACCAGCTTGCACCATAATAACCAATGAGGTAAATGTAGCAAGAGTATTGACACATTACTCTGAAAAACTGAAAATAAGGAAAAGAATCAAGCATGTATCATGCCTTTCCAGCATGAACTCTTTTAGGGTAATCAGGTTGTTGGAGAGAGAGCTTTTCTTTACAGAAAATTTCCAGTTGATGCAAAAGGACTGGTTGAATTAGAAAAATACCATTTTGTAAGTTCTAATGAAATAGTGGCTCTAGGCAATGATCACTAATAAATGTTATAACTAACAATTATGTAAAAAGTCAATAGGAACCTTGATAAAGAGGGTTCATCAGAACTACAAATCCATCTTAGAGTCGCTGAAAGTGGGGCAACCAGTAATTATGTGCATACTGATATAATACAACAGGAAGTACAAAACACCACACATACAGTATTCTTGCCAAAAAATAAAACTGAAAATGAGCTTGACTAATCAAGCCTGATTCTCAGTGCTAGTTTACAGAAAATAAGAGAGAAAGAGAAAAACATTAAATGATACCATGAGGCAGACATCATCTAAGTCTGACATTCTATAGGACTAATGACCTAGTTTATTTATCAAATAAATAACAGGAGAAAGAGAAAGGGGGGACTGTTATACATTAACTTAAGAGATGTAACAACAATATGTGCAATGTGCAGACCTTTCTTTTAGATTCTAATGTAAGCAAAACAGTTATCAAAAGACATTCTTTAGTCAGTGAAGAAATGTGAACGTAAATCTGTTTAATTCCCTTAGACTTAATAATGGCCTTTGGAACTTTTTAAAGTTTTATCATACTGAAGTATTTATAAATAAAATAATAAGAGGTCTTTCATTTGCTTTAAAATAGTCCTGGACAGAAAGCACACAGAAACAGATGAAATAGGAGTGGGAAAATATTAATAATTTCTGAAGCCAGGTAATGGGTACATAGAGATTGATTGTCATATTCTCTCTACTTTTATATTGGTATAAAATTTTCCATAATAAAAAGCATTCCTAAAATATTGAAATAAAAATCTTTGCATATATATTTGTAATATATATATCATATATAGATATATTTCAGTGATATTTATCTATCTTTGAAATTTTTACTAAAACCACAGAGTATATTCCTAGAAAGAGAATTATGAGGTCAGAAGGCACAAACTTATTTAAGGTTCTCAAAAAAATTTTTAAGTGCTCTCCAGAAAGTGTTCATACAACAATTTATGACCCCACTGATGTGTCCATCGCCAGACTATTATCAAATTGAATATATATTTTGAAACATTCTATTTTGGTAGAGAAAGGCTATCTTGTTTTAATTAGTGCTTTTCTTAGAAAATGAGTTGAAATCTTTGAATTAAAATTAGCCTCTTATATTTTGTCTTCACTGAATTTTCTGGTTAAACCTTTTATCCGTTTTTTCATTGCAGTCTTAGAGATTTTTGTCTTTGATCTGTAAGAACTTTTTTTTAAAAGATTTTATTTATTTATTTGACAGAAAGAGAGACAGCGAGAGAGGTAACACAAGCAGGGGAAGTAGAAGAGGGAGAAGCAGGCTTCCCACAGAGCAGGGAGCCCGATGTGGGATTCAATCCCAGGACCTTGGGATCATGACCTGAGCCGAAGGCAGACACTTAATGACTGAGTTACCCAGGTGCCCCAGAATTTTTTTTATACTAAAAATGACAGCCCTTCTTAATCTGATGTCAAATATTTTCACATCCATTGTTTGATTTTCATTTTTTTCATTTATGACAATTCAAAAGTCAACTTTTATGTGATCAAATCTATAAACATTTGTGCTTTCTTTCACTGCCTTTATGCTTAAAAATTCCTGTCCTCTCCTAAGATCAGGTAAATACTCATGTTCTTATAATTTTTTAAATGATTTTTTACTTCTATTTTTTTAATCCATCTGGATTTCGTCTTGGCATGTGGCTTATGGTGTTAATTGGGATTTTTAGTCTTTTTCAAATAGTAAGTCAGTCATTTTTTTTCTTCTTCATTTTTTTCTTTTCTTTTTCCTTTTTCAGGTTTAAGATACCTCCTGACACATAATAAAGCTCTCCATATACTCTTGTATGTTTCTGACCTTCTTGATAACACGGCTCCCTCTTACTATTGAATTTTGTGCCTACACCATATGATTATGATTTTGCACCTGGTGAATAGAATTTGCAAATCACATATCCAATAAAGGGTTAGTATCCAAAATACATTTAAAAACCTTTACAACTCAGCACCAAAAACCCCCAAATAATCAAATTTAAAAAGGGGCAGAAGACATGAACATATATTTCTCCAAAGAAAACATCCAGATAGCCAACAGACACATGAAAAGGTGCTCAACATCACTCATCATCAGGGAAATGCAAATCAAAACCACAATTAGATATCACATCACACCTATCAGAATGGCTAAAGTCAAAAACATAAGAAACAACAAGTGATGGCGAGGGATGTAGAGAAAAAGGAACCCTCATGCACTGTTGGTGGGAATGCAAACTGGTGCAGCCACTGTGGAAAACAATATGGAGGTTTCTCAAAAAATAAAAATTAGAATTATCATATGATCCAGTAATTCCACTATTGGGTATTTACCCAAAGAATATGAAAACATTAATTTGAAAAGATATATGCACCCCTGTTTACTGCAGCATTATTTATAATAGCCAAATTATGGAAGCAACCCAGTGTCCGCTGATAAATGAATGGATAAAGAAGATGTGGTGTATATGTTTAATGGACAACTAGTCAGCCATAAAAAAGAATAAAATCTTGCCATTTACAACAACATGGATGGATCTAGAGAGCATAACGCTAAGTGAAATAAGTCAGAGAAAGACAAATACCATGATTTCACTCATATGTGGAATTTAAGAAACAAAACAAGGAAGAAAAGAGACAGACAAAAAAACCAGACTCTTAACCAGGTGGTTGGGGGGTTGAAATAGGTGAAGGGGATGAAGAGTACACTTACAGTGATGAGCACTGAGTAATGTATAGAATCAATGAATCACTAGATTATACACCTAAAACTATTATAACACTGTATGCTAATTATACTGGAATTAAAATTTTTAAAATAATAAAAAAATGATTTAAAATTACCCTTTTAAAAAAAGAGATAGGGTTGTTAAACTAAGATAGGAAATGAGAGAAACAAGGAGAGGGCAAGAGATTATTACAGCATGAACAACAGATTCATTTCAGTGTATATCATCTATATCACTCAATATTTTGTCAGCAACTATACAAAAGTTCTGTGCTCTAGGAACGAGAGCAAAGCCCCTAAGATGGTGTACAGAATCTGATTTTATTTATTTACTAGCCATATGTTCTTGGACAAAGTAAATAACTTCTCTGATCCTTCACTGCAAAACAAAGATAACATCTATAACATGAGGTTCTTATAAGGTTCAAATGTAGGTGAGAGGTATTTTTCATTATTTTTTTAAGGGGAGGGTGGGGGCTGAGGGAGAGGGAGAGAGAGAATCTCAAGCAGACTCCATTCCCAGCACAGAGCCCAACATGGGGTTCGATCTCCGACCCTGAGATCATGACCTGAGAGGAAATCAAGAGTCAGACCCTTAGCTGACTGAGCCCCCCAGGCACCCTGGTATTTTTCATTTTTTAAACAAAAATATTGATAATGCCCAGGATACTGTGAAAAAAAGGAACCACCAATCCATTGGGAAGATGCTGGAGATGTTTGCCATGTCTTTTTCAATAATTTCTACTGTAAAGATGTCCACTTTTACGACAAATGGGCATTATGTAATGTGTCAGCTATGCTGAAGGGAGTTAGAAAACGCACAAAAGGTCTTGTTTAGCTTGTGGCATCATTAAGGGAATTAAAAATTTTGCAGTTAACTTCGACTCTATTTGATCAACTTGACTGAAGGGTAGGATGGACTCATTACTTTGTGCCTTTTGGCCACTACCAACATGGCTTCACCTGCACACTGAGGAGTTGAGAGTAGAAGAGAAAAACTCGCCACCACAGTTGTAAACAAATGGGACAAAAACAAACAGCCACCTTAAACATACTTCAACAAGTAAGCCTTGTCTAAACTCTCTTCTCTAATATCAGAAGCTGTGATCTGTGCCTTTAAAAAGATGGAACCAGCACTCACCAGTGCAGCCGTGATCTGTGCCTTTAAAAGGATGGAACCAGCACCCACCAGTGCAGCTTGGAGGACTGGTGCACAGCTGGCACCTGGGGAAGCAGCCAAGCTTCCAGCATGATCTGGAGTGCCTGCCCTCCCTCCTCCTGCTTTAACAACATGGCGGCTGCCTACAGTTGAGCACCCCGCTGTCCTCGTCATCGAGCCTCAGGTTTCCCCATGATGGCTTCTCTTTTCTTTTCTGCCCAACCAGGCTCTGCCTCCTCTCTGGCTTCCCCAACTTCGGCCGTCTTCACTTGCTGTGTCTTGGCTTCCTCCCTAGGTCAACAAGCCCCAGCACGTGGGACATGAGGAGAGCAAACTTTCAATAAATAAACTTGATGAGTAGAACTGAATTTCGGCCAGACTCAAAATGGAAGAATGCAGCCTTAGGGCAACCAAAGCCATAAGTGATAGGAAGGTTGAATCCTAGTGGAACAGATTCCCTGACGGCTCACGTTTGCATTACTCTTTGATCAGAGAGAAGAGCTCAAGTGAAAAGCATGTATGCTAAAATGAAACAGGTTCAAATAACTTCTCAGCCCTGCTTGGCTTCTTTCACTTTTAGTAATGTAATCTCCAGAGGGATTTACTAGTCTTCATATGAGAGCGATTAAAAGAAGAGAAGAATGGCATAAAGGCCATATATATATATATATATAGGTGTGAACTATCCTGAAAATCTATATACCATCTAATACTTTAATTCATTCAATGTATTCCCTGTTAATCTAGATTCATATTTAGGTGTGTAAGATTGAGTTGAATGTAAACAAAATAGTCCTGTACATCCTACTATAAAACCACCAAGCACAAACCAGAACCCCAAATTGACTACAGTCCAAACAAATAAAGCCATAGTCCTTCTTCTCATACTTAAGTCATGAAATTAGACGTGCTTCTTAATTATCTTTCCTAATTTCTCAAATTCCTACTAAATGCCTACCACGTGATAAACAAAGCCAGGCATTTGCCCATCCATGTTGCCATTAAACGACACAATAACCGTGGTATTACATTTTGAATTCACCAAAGAACACAAAGCTGAGAGAGACCAGGCAGCTATGATGAACAGAACTAAAGTTTTAACTCAGGTCCTCTGATTCCAAGACCTTTCCACAGCTTAGCTTTTCTTTCCTGAAATCCTTGCTAAATTCAGTGAGTAACTGGTTATAAAGTTTTATCACCATAATAACAACAAATACGTAAAGTATCATTACAGAGTATACTTTAAAATGTCAGATTGTTTTCCCTTGTATTTAAAATTGGAGGGGCGCCTGGGTGGGGCAGTCAGCTAGGTGACCAACTGTTGGTTTCAGCTCAAGTCATGATCTCAGGGTCATGAGATCGAGCCCCACTTCGGGCTCTGCGCTCAGCAGGGAGTCTGCTTGGGATTCTCTCTCTTCCTCTCCCTCTGCCCCTCCTCCTGTTCGCTCTCTCTCTCTCTCAAATAAATAAATCTTTAAAAAAATAAATAAATAACATAAAATTGGATCATGGATTTCCAAGTAGAAAAAAAGACCAAAATCCAACCATTCTCATCAACATGTAAAAGCAGAGTGAAGAGAAACACCCAGACTCTGAAGATAAACAGACATTTCTGAGAAGCAGCTCTGGATCTGTATTTACTATCTCTGTTTCTCTGGGTAAGTCACTTCGCCCCTCTGAACCTCGGCCTCCTCATCTAGAATGTGAAAAATATAATTCCTCCCACAGAGTCTTGACTCAAGGATTAAATCAAATACCACATAATTACCCTAAGACATAGCCAGAAAATCATAAGCTGGTATAGTGAACTTTCAGGTTTTTAGGAGCAAATTAACTGATTTGCAGAATGAAGATGAATCAAGTTAAACACATACATTCACATACATAATACACATAATTATATATGGGTGTGCATCTGTGTAAATTAGGAGAATACACATGCTATTTGTAAAATATCGTGATAATTGTTGCCTCTGGGATCAAGCATGCAGTGCAAAGTAGCGGCTCTGTCTGCTCAGCCTAGGTCCAGCTCCTTCCCTTCCTTCAATCTTGCCATCCGACCCCATCACTCTCTTCTAGTCCAGGTCAGGATTTGACCTCTTCCCCCTCTTCTGTGATGGCTGCTACCTAACCTGCCCATGTATACAGTTCATCTGCGGAGGTGACAAGGGTCCCAGCACCCCCTGCACCCAACAACAGTTAGCTGGCACCCAAAATGATGACATTTACAGATTATTTGGGATTATTCATGACCTTCCAACGCCTTGTCCCACTCCAAGCCCCCACATACAAAACACCACATACCACCATTATCAACTTTTCTCTCGGTCAATTTACGTTTGACTCTTGCATTTTCTTCACCTGGCCTTCCAAATGGCCCTTCAGCTTCTGTGTCTACACTCTTACAGGGAGAGAATTTCCTCTTAAAGATGCACCATATTTGCTATTTTGATAACTCTGAAAAATTCCTTTCTCATATTAGACCAAAGTCTCCTTTTGGATAATATTAATCTGTGTGTTTTCTTCTCTTTAATGATCCTTAAAAAAAGTCTTATCTAATCCCTTTTCTATGAAGTCAGATGAATTTCAGAT
Organism: Phoca vitulina; assembly: GCF_004348235.1. Lineage (NCBI taxonomy): Eukaryota > Metazoa > Chordata > Mammalia > Carnivora > Phocidae > Phoca > Phoca vitulina. The sequence goes on from NW_022589778.1 coordinate 6,257,659, forward strand.
GGAGTTCCTTTATAAATCAGGTTGTACCACAAGGGCATAATGCTAAGTGAAAGATGCTAATCTCAAAAGATTACATACAATATGATTCCATTTATATGACATTCTGTAAAAAAGCAAAACTATAAGGACAGAAAACATATCCGTGGTAGCCAGGGGCTGGGTGGCACTAGCATCTGACCACAGAAAGGTGCATAAGGGAAGTCTTCTGAAATTATTCTGCATCCTATTGTGTTGGTATGTGGGTAGTTACAATAATCTATGCATGTATTAAAACTCATAGAACTGTATGCCAAAAAAAAGGTGACTATTACTATCTGAAAATTTCAAAAAGCATTACATTTATTGTTCTCTCACTATGTGTGTGTACTATAATTCTTTCATTTTAATCTTCATAATAACCCCATGAGATAAGTAACATTATTATCATCCCCATTCTACAAGTAAAGAAACTGAGACACAGAGAGGTTAACAAACTTGCCTAAGGTCATAAAACTTGATAGAGGCAGAGCTTGGATTTAACCCAAGTAGTCTGACCCCAGAACTGAATATCTACACTGTCCTATGTTGTTTCTGAAAGAAAGGGGAAAAGAGGGCCACCTGGGTGGCTCAGTCTGTTAAGCATCTGACACTTGATCCCAGCTCAGGTCTTGATCTCAGGGTCGTGAGTTCAGGCCCCGCGTCGTGCCCCATGTTGGGTTCCATGCCGGGTATGGAGCCTACTTTAAAAATTTTTTAAAGAAAATGAAAAGGAGCTTCACTTACCCTCTGTCAATGAAACCACATGACCTATTTAAGGAATAGAACATCAGATAGAATTGCATCAACACAATTAACTTGCAAATGGAGCAGAGCATATGCCACTAAGACAGACATATTTCTGTGCTACAAAAAGTCTTAATTGCTGTTTTAATAACTAATATTTAAACTTTGCAGTTTCCAATTTTTCTTGCAATGAAATGTCTTCCTGTTAATATACTAAATAAATTGTAAGATCAACTTTCTAATGCCTACGTACACTCGTGGTATAACTGTCCCTTAAGGAATCTTGTTTCTGATGTAAAGACAATGGAGTATATCAGTTGGAAGCTCAAATAAATTGTTTAAAATTTCAAAACTCTTATTCCACTCCTTCTCCTTTCCCACTTCCCCAAAGCTAAATCCTTCCGGATATTTGTTAGAACTAAAACCTCTTAGTAATGAGACAAGCAGATAAATACACCCACGTTTGGCGCCTTGTGGTCATTCTTACACATTCATTTAGGTTTCTCAGTGCCTGCATTCTATATCCCCACAAACTCTATTCCATTCACTTTGTAAAAATAAAACTATCACTGCAAAAGTGGGACATGGCATGCCTTAAATTCAGTAGCACCAGCAGCCGGAAAGAGAAAACAAAGGGAAAGAATTGTGATGGCTTTTAAAAATGAAAGTTACGAAGAATGCCTAAATTTGGTAAGCACAATCGAGATAATACAGGTTGCTTAGTTTTGATGCAAAAAGTTGGTTCAAGGGGCGCCTGGGTGGCTCAATTGGTTAGGCATCTGACTCTTGCTTTCTGCTCAGGTCATGATCTCGTGTACCTGAGATCCAGCCCCATGTTGGGCTCTCTCTCTCAAAATAATAATAATAATAAATAAATAACTTTTAAAAATTTGTAATAAAAAATAAAAATTGATTCAAAAAAATCTGCTTCTGCATTTTTAGTGTCCAATACTTGTTCATGATGGATTTAATCATTTCAGCGCTCTACCCAAGGTAGATTACATGCACAGTCGTGTACACATTCGCCATCTCCAGGAAAGAATGATCTGAGGTCTCTGTAACGTTTCTGCCTCAGATCACCTTCCCTGAAATATTCAAGAGTTTAACGGAGTTATTCTCAGCCTGCCACCATCATCTTCCAAACCTCTGTAGGCTGAATCCCCTTACTATTCAGAGACCGTTCTTCTAGTAAATTCTATACCTTATGTAACCTACAATTAAGTTTCATGCAAAGTCATCAAAAAAGGAACCAAAGAGAGATTTTTGGAACCTAGTTGGTCATTGGAGTCCAACAGCCCCGGCCCCCTTCATCATTCTATCACTTACCATCAGCGTAACACAAGCACCCTGGTCACCTTTCTTCTATAAAAGTACTTCAGCCATATTTATCTTTCAGAGCTACAGTTAGAATCAAATAAGATGATACTGACCTAACTGGGCTCTCTGTAAGTGATAGTTATAATTACAATCAAGGAGAGAAATCCTACGGATGGAACAGCGTTCATCATGGCCATTTGCAGCTTTATTTCACAATACTTCCTCAGGCAAATTTGCCCTACTCCCTGCCTCAATATCAAGTTTGATCTTGTTATAAACTCATGGGCTTTTCAGTGTTAATTATTAGTTACCAGCACGGCTCTCATGGAACACAATGGTTTTTGGTTGATTAAATTAGGCTTGGGAGAGAAATATTTCAGAGGTCAGAAATGGCTTTGCAACCTGATGCAGCTAGCAGGCGGATTGCACAACCGTAATTCACAAGCACAAGCACACACGCCCACACACCCAGGAAATGTGGGGGTTCTTGTGGAAATCGGTAGCTTATCTATTATGTGCACTCCGGAGCTGTAAACAAGACCATGTGAGGACTCAGCTAGAATGCTTCCTCTGAGTCAGTATTAAACAAACTTCCGAACTGTTAGGAAAGGAAATAAAGCCACTGTACCCCCAAAGATACCCAGGACAGACAGCCAGGGATTATGGGAGTTGTTAATATTTAATTTCTGTCAGAGACGGATACAAGAATTAAAGTAAGTTTTGTCATAAAAACAAAATGTTGCTTAATAACCAAAAGCTAGCATGAATTAGAGTAAGTTGTAATCTCCATATGGACTGCCCTATCAGAAATTTGCATGACCTATGTGGAATGGTAGGATTTTTTAAAACCTTTGGTGTTTCACTCCATGAGAATGCTAGCGCAACTTTCTATTTGGTGACAGTAACATGAGTGTCATGGTCTCTAATATGATGTTGGCTCAGAATGAATCAGAGACAAAGATCTCATCAATAGCGGAAAAACAAACAAACAAACCAGGAAATCACAGATTCTCATAGACAGCATAGCATGATGCAGTGAAAAAGACACAGGCTTTGAAATCAGGAGTGTTCCAACCCTGCGTTTTCTAGTGTTGTGATCTTGGGCAAGTCACATCTCCTTACTGAGATCCCATTTTCTCACCTGTAAGATCATGACACTGATGAGGCTCTTGTTAAGATCAAATTAGATATTAGATGAGTAAGCATTTTGACAAGAGCTATATGAATATGAGGTATTATGACTCACTGCTTTATCCTGTGAAAGTCCTCATGTCAACTGAAACAGTTTAGAAATCAAGTTTAGAACACCCTGGCATTGTTGCTTGAGGTAAGTAATGAGTTCTAAAGCTTACATCCCTTTTGGCCTTTACAACATTTTGGTTTTTAGAAAGGAAAAAAGATAGATATCACCTATAACTGGAAAACTGTAGTTATAGCTGAATCCAGAGAATATAGCTCTTACTTACATATAATTTCATTTCTGAGTTTTAGAAGACTGAATACAGAATTCACCAATTATAAAATGAGAGGAAATGGTTAAAGCACCTTAATCCTTACCAATGTCCACAAAGGAGGATGTTTTATTAAGTGTTGTCTGGGTGCTCAGACAGTAAAGGACATTACCATTTCCGGCAACCCAAAGCTTGACCTCACACTTGGACTTCTGAAGGTAAACTTCCTGAGAGGAAATTAAATATACAGAGGACCTCTCCCAGTTTGAGATACCAAAAACACCATAAGAAACATTTAGACTAAGTTAATTTTTTAAAATTTTACCCTCAAAATATCAAGTCCAACAGAAAAGGCAGTGTTTTTTTAATTTAGAATAGGAAGTGAAAGCAAAATCAAAGATGTCCAAAATATCCTTTTCTTCTTGCCTATGTTCCTATAAAAAAATATGCCCTACAGTAAGATGAGCATTCTTCCTCCTTTCTCTATAATATTTTTACTTAAACCCTAATCTCCAAGCCTTAAAAATGAAAACATTCAACCAAAAGGAAAAGAAAGAAGAACTATAACAGCCATATTTACATATGTGACTTAATGTAAATCAAATCAAATATGAAATTTATGCACCCTATTCTCATTAATCAAGCCACCCAGGATGATTCAGGTTTGCTTTCTTCTCTGAGGTATGGTGCACCTTCCGGGCTCAATGGACACTTTGAAAGGTCAAACAGAGTCCATCCTTCAGGCAGATGAAACACTGTTCTATTTTTAAAAGACCTCTAGAGAAGGAAATTCCACAAGCTTCCCCAGCTACACATTCCTGTGTCTATCAAATTGCACTGTCTGAAAATTTTTCCTTCTCTCTTATCTAAATCCCTCATTCTGAAATTTAAGCCTGTTGCCTCCTGTCTGGTCCCTGATGGAGATGGTCATCACCCTTCATAGATCAGCCTTCTCGCATGAGGCTCTTCTCAAATCCCGCAAGCCAGAAGCCCCTTGATTTCTAACGCTCTTTGTCACAGCTCTTAAATCATTGCTGTTCCTCACCTATCATTTTCTGCCAAGTTTTCTTCCTTCGACCTTACATTCATTTCACATATCCTTTCAAAATGATATTTACAAAAAGCAAAGGAAATGAAAATTAGCCAGTAACTTTACTGCACTAAAGCAACCTATTTTTTATTTTCTTTGCTCTCGCCCGTCTTCCATACACATTCAACATCCTTGTAAATGTTATGTGTAATTTTTTTGAATTTATTCCAAGTTTTAAAATTTCTCCTTCAGTTTCACAATCCAGAGCATGTGTTGAGTGAACTAGCTCATCATTATAACTTTAATAAAGCTGGTGCAAAGTTCATGAAGAATTTCCTCCTTCATTCAATAAAATTAAATGAGGGATTATATAGTACTGAAGCTCTCTTTTAGGTTATAAGAACTAAAAGCATTTAGCATTGTCTTTGCCCACACGCAGGTCATAACAAGACACACAGCCAACTAATTAGAATGAAAAAGATCCTGTGTAGATGATTCCCGCATCTACTTATACTGTGCAAACTTAGGTTGATTGAGAGAGCTGGACCTCAGGGGAGGGCTTGACCCTGCAGAAGCCAGGAGTGGAGAGTCACCTGGCAGATGCTTGGGAGGGGCAGGAACTATGGATACATGGTCACATCTCCTACCATCTACTACGAGGTCAGATCCGCTAAGGACAGAATGCTCAGTGCTAATGGGAATTCATACTTCTGTGCCTTCAAATTTGTAGTTTTCTCTTTCAGGAATGTTTCTCCTCTCCTGGTCTGTGTATCTAATCCAGATAATTCATTGTTCAAGACTCTGATCTAGGAATACTTGACTCAAGAGGTTGTCCCTGATACCCTAGCCTGAGTTCCTCTTTAGAGCTTCCCACAGCAACTTCTGCTTGCAGCATTTACCGCCTTCCTGTTGACTTTGCTTTCTCTACCATTATGGGAGCAGAGATTTCTTGGGTGGGGACTACGTCTTACTCTTCTTTCAATCACTCGACTCATATCACTCTGCCACCTGAGTGGCTTATTAAATGAATGAAATAATTATAAAGAGGCATTTAGTAGAGAATGAAGTCACTTCACACTGGGTAGATTAGGATAGCTTTCATGGAGGAGTTGACATTTGTGTTAGACCTTGAAGAACAGTCAGGATTGGGGCATGCAAATTTAGGAGAAATGTTATTCTAAAGAATTATGTGAACAAAGAGCATAGCGAAATAGAATGTTTGGAGAACAGTTCAGTTTGGCTGGAATATAGGGTCTGTTGTGGGGAAAAATGTTTTTTAGAAGATTTTATTTATTTATTTGACAGAGAGAGACACAGTGAGAGAGGGAACACAAGCAGGGGGAGTGGGAGAGGGAGAAGCAGGCTTCCTGCTGAGCAGGGAGCCCAATGCGGGACTCAATCCTAGGACCCTGGGATCATGACCTGAGCCAAAGGCAGACGCTTAACTGACTGAGCCACCAGGCGCCCCATGGGGAAAATTTTTTAACACACCGACAAAAAAAAAATGGAGTGTATTCAGTCTAAAGAATCAGTTTTTAATCTATAGACAAGGAATAACCACTGAAGTTTTGTTTTTGTTTAAAGATTTTATTTATCTTTTTGAGAGAGAGTGAGCAAGAGAGAGCACAAGCCAGGGGAGGGGCAGAGGGAGAGGGAGAAGCAGACTCCCCGTGGAGCAAGGAGCCCACAATGGGGGGACTCAATCCCAGAACCCTGGGATCATGACCTGAGCTGAAGGCAGACGCCTAACCAACTGAGCCACCCAGGTGCCCCACCACTGAAGTTCTTTAAAGAGATACATGACAGAGTAAGAGCTATATAATAGAAGAGTCTAGTTTTAGAAATGGTCAAGTACCTGTATTAGACTAACCCTCCCACAGATAACAATTATAAACTCCAAACCAGTAGAAAAAGCAATTATTTGAAGTTACTTCAGAACAACCAAAAGGAGTCCAAGATAGAGGTGATTCAACCCTTCACAGAAGGCAATTGCATTGGGTGAGACTTACTTCTAAAAAGCTTTTCTTCTGAGGGCATTTCTCAATCCATGTGGTTCAGGGTGGCTAAAATTCATAAAGAGAGCAATTGTCTTTCTGACGGAAGGAGTCAGAGAATGAATCAGGGATTCATCAGGGATGCCAAAGTGACTGAAAGGAGGGAACAACAGAGAAGAAAGCCCCCAGATCTCCAATATAAACTCCCTTCAAATCCTTGACTAGTTACTGAACCGTGCATCCATGGAGGAGGCTCCAAATAGCCCAGCAGAGAGCAACCATTAGAAACTGAGCAGAGATTTCAGTTGATTGACCATGCCCCCATGCAAAATAATCAGCATTCTTCAGACAAAGGTAAAAGACCCAAAATCTCTACAACAAATTAGGTGCAATGCCTTATATATAAAATCACTAGAAGAAAAGGAAAATGCGACCGTAGTCAAGAGACAAAATAGTCAAGACAAAGCAAACTCTGAAATGATGCAGACACCATAATTAGCAAAAAAGACTTTAAAGCAGGTATCATAAATATGTTCAAAGACTTAAGAGAAATTATGGTCCTCAAGAGTGAACAGATATGGAATATCAACAGAAAAATGAAAGCTATAAAAAAAGAACAAAATGGAAATTCTAGAATTCTAGCATATAATATCTGAAGTGGAAAACTCCTCAATGAACTTAAAAACTGGAGACTGAAGATTTCAGGGGGAAAGTGGGAGGAGGGTGGTGGGGGTGAACTTTAAGACTGACTTGCTAAAAGGAAAAATATTGAAAAAAATAAGCCTTCATTTTTCAGAGCCTTTATGACTATGGACCAATAATATCAAGAGGTCCACATGCATACAATCAGAGCCCTACATGGAGAGGAACAAGAAAATGCAGGAGAAAATATTTGAAGAAATAATGGCTTAAAATTGCAAATTTGTTTAAAATATTAACCGACACACGTTCTGCATGGAGCACTGGGTGTTATACGCAAACAATGAATCATGGAACACTACATCAAAAACTAATGATGTAATGTATGGTGATGAACATAACATAATAATAAAAAAAATAAAAATAAAATAAATAAAACAAAATAAAATATTAACTGACATATCCAAGAGTCTTGGTGAATCTTAAGCAGGAAAAATATAAAGAAAACTAGGCCTAAGTACATCAAAAATCGAACTAGTGAAAACCAAAGATAAAGGGAAAATCTTGATTGCAACTAGAGGGGAAAGAACATATTACACAAGGATACAACTCATGCCTGACTTCTCATCACTCACAATGGACACAAAACAAAATGGAGCATATGGAAGTAAACAAAAATCTATCAAACCAGCATTATATATCCAGTGAAAATACCCTTTGAAAAGGAAGATAAAATGGACTTTTTGAGATGAATGGAAACTAGAAAATTTACTACCAGCCAGCCGGTCTGCACTAAAAGAAGTTTTTCAGGTTGAAGAAAATGACATCAGATAAAAGCTCAGTAGTTACAGGAAAGAATGAAGAGCAATCGAAATGGTAAATAGGAGTAAATAGGAAGACTGTCTTTTTTCTTCTTTTAATTTATTTAAAAGACAACTGAAAAATTTAAAGCCTTCCAAAGATTACCAAACATCTGTGGAAATTTTTAACATAGAGATCAGAACCAAACAACATTCCAGACTTCCAGCTCTACTACAAAGCTGTCATCATCAAGACAGTATGGTACTGGCACAAAAACAGGCACATAGATCAATGGAACAGAATAGAGAGCCCAGAAATGGACCCTCAACTCTATGGTCAACTAATCTTCGACAAAGCAGGAAAGAATGTCCAATGGAAAAAAGACAGTCTCTTCAACAAATGGTGTTGGGAAAATTGGACAGCCACATGCAGAAGAATGAAACTGGACCATTTCCTTACACCACACACAAAAATAGACTCCAAATGGTTGAAAGACCTCAATGTGAGACAGGAGTCCATCAAAATCCTAAAGGAGAACACAGGCAGCAACCTCTTCGACCTCAGCCGCAGCAACTTCTTCCTAGAAACATCGCCAAAGGCAAGGGAAGCAAGGGCAAAAATGAACTATTGGGACTTCATCAAGATAAAAAGCTTTTGCAAAGCAAAGGAAACAGTCAACAAAACCAAAAGACAACTGACAGAATGGGAGAAGATATTTGCAAATGACATATCAGATAAAGGGCTAGTATCCAAAATCTATAAAGAACTCATCAAACTCAACACCAAAAGAACAAAGAATCCAATCAAGAAATGGGCAGAAGACATGAACAGACATTTCTCCAAAGAAGACATCCAAATGGCCAACAGACACATGAAAAAGTGTTCAATATCGCTCGGCATCAGGGAAATCCAAATCAAAACCTCAATGAGATACCACCTCACACCAGTCATAATGGCTAAAATTAACAAGTCAGGAAATGACAGATGTTGGCGGGGATGCGGAGAAAGGGGAACCCTCCTACACTGTTGGTGGGAATGCAAGCTGGTGCAGCCACTCTGGAAAACAGTATGGAGGTTCCTCAAAAAGTTGAAAATAGAGCTACCATATGATCCAGCAATTGCACTACTGGGTATTTACCCCAAAGATACAAAAGTAGGGACCCGAAAGGCTACGTGCACCCCGATGTTTATAGCAGCAATGTCCACAATAGCCAAACTGTGGAAAGAGCCAAGATGTCCATCAACAGATGAATGGATAAAGAAGATGTGGTATATATATACAATGGAATATTATGCAGCCATCAAAAGGAATAAGATCTTGCCATTTGCAACGACGTGGATGGAACTGGAGGGTATTATGCTGAGCGAAATAAGTCAAACAGAGAAAGACATGTATCATATGACCTCACTGATATGAGGAATTCTTAATCTCAGGAAACAAACTGAGGGTTGCTGGAGTGGGGGGTGGGGTGGGAGGGATGGGGTGACTGGGTGATGGACACTGGGGAGGGTATGTGTTCTGGAGGGCGCTGTGAATTGTGCAGGACTGTTGAATCTCAGATCTGTACCTCTGAAACAAATAATGCAATATATGTTAAGAAAGAAAAAAAGAAGAAGAAGAATGTAGCAGGAGGGGAAGAATGAAGGGGGGGAAATCGGAGGGGGAGAAGAACCATGAGAGACGATGGACTCTGAAAAACAAACTGAGGGTTCTAGAGGGGAGGGGGTTGGGAGGATGGGTTAGCCTGGTGATGGGTATTGAGGAGGGCACGTTCTGCATGGAGCACTGGGTGTTATGCACAAACAATGAATCATGGAACACTATATCTAAAACTAATGATGTAATGTATGGGGATTAACATAACAATAAAAAAAAATTAAAAAAAAATAAAATAAAATAAAGAACAATTTTCTGTTAAAAAAAAAAAAAAAAAAAAAAGAACCAAACAACAAAGCTTCATCAAGTCACTTCATTTGAATCTTCAGAACACTGGGGACTAAAGAAGATTCTACAAGCTTCCAGAGAGGGGAAAAAGAAATCACATATAAAGGATTATGAACAAAATTGCTTGGGGATTTTTCAATTACACTGAAAATATGAAGATATTGCCTTCAAATATTTGAAGGAAATTATTTCTAACCTGTAATTCCATATCTATTCAATCATGTAGAAGGCAAAAATAAGGACTTCCTCAGACATTCAAAGACTCAAACAAAATTACGTCCTATTCATCCTAAGACTATTGAGGAAGTGCTCAAAGAAAGCATGGGTTATAAGAAATAGAAGTTTTGGCACAAAAGGATCACAAAGAGAAATCTCAGAACAGCTGTACACCAGATGTAGAGTTAAAAACAGACTTTTCATGGAGAAAAACTTCAAAATAATCTATTTTCAGCCATTTTCTGGGCTACTTAGGGGACCTTTTCAACTTGGCAGCTTAAGTCCTGTGGAAATTCTATTCAATTGTTTGTTGCATTTGTTTTATTTCTCCATTTATCCTTGGCACATACCAAGGAAGCAGCAAAGACAGACAGCATAAAATAGGATAGAAAATAGAAGCTAGAGATATATTGGAATGTAAGGATTTTTTTTTCTTAGCTTGAATTTTCCCAAAAGTAGTGCTTGAGGCAAGAAGTTGCAAACAGGGAGCAGAAGTGAGGGAAGAACAAAGGAAAGTGGAAAAAAGCAAACATACAGTTTTGTTATTAAAGTAACTACTGTAGGCAACTGGCGCTCAGTCAGTTTTATAGAATTTTCTAAAGAGGATATAGAATACCTTTTGGAATTGTTCACCTGAGAATTGATGATTCTCAGCCACCACTCCTATCCCACATTAGTTGAAACTTACTTGAGGATATATCAACCCCTATATACTTCCAGACCAAGCATAGCTGGTCTTTGGAAATACCCAGGGGCAAAAGTGCAAAACAGCCAGGGCTTGAGAAAAGATGTCAGCCCGAGGTAAGCCAAACTACCCACTGAATTTAGTGTGCTGAAATCAGAGACGGGACTTAGAGGATGTGAGTCAGGAATCCAGAAGCAATTCACACAGTCTATCCTTTGTATCCCTCAGAAATACCTCTGCCTCTAAGTCTTCAAGGTCAGCCTCAATCTCTACACCATTTCACAGGTAAAGATTACTACGGTAATCTACAGCCTTCGTTGCTGCAACTGGTCCTGAAGTTATCATTGATATCTTATCACCTCCTTCCTCCACCACCTGTATTAAAATTCCCTCTCCTCCAGCCACTACTCCTACTTGTCCAGGTTCCCAGCCTAGTGGGGTGATGCAACCTTCATCCCTGAGTGGGCTGAGCTCTTGGCTATCTTGCTGGTGTCAGACCATGGTTGCTGCAATTGGCATTCAGCGTTATAGTCAGGCATGTGAAAGGCAAGAAATGCCCATGATTGACCCACACCTTCTCAGTACCTTAGCCACGTCAAATTGCCCAAGGCTTTTCCCAGGTCTCCTCTTCCTAAATCACTCCCATTGGGAGTCTAGGACTATATATCGTAGCTTGGGTTCTACCAGAAAGCAAAGCCCTAGTCAAGGAGATAATCCCAGAGTACAAGTGGGGGGCCGGAGGAAATGGGGGGAAGGGAAAAATGTCTATATAAAGGTGCATTTCTGAGATCACAGCTCTTGGGCACTAGGGTTTAATTCTGGTGTCTAAGGAACATACAGAAAGTATTTCAGAGCTGTCCTCCTGAAGGACAACTGGGGAAAGCATTAATCCATAGGTTTCCATCCCTTGTTGATTGAGGATTGGTCTCGAAGTTAACTTTTATAAATTTGGGGCTCCATGTGTGAGCTTTACAACTAGGATCTCATTCCCAGCTGCAGCATGGGAGAAGTCCTCGAGATGCATGGTGTTCATTTGAGATGAGACTCTTTTGCAATATAGTCAAATCCAGAATTCCCATTGCCTCTAGGTTGGAATCAGAGGTGAGACTGAGAAGATGTGGTTTGGGGTCTCAGAGGCTCTGATAGAGTCCCTATGAGCTTCTCAAGGAGTTTGGAACTTAATTCGGTAAAACATAAGCATATAGCAAAGAGTTTTAAGAACAAGACTGACAATTAGGTTTGTATTGTAGGCAGATAACACTTGAGATGCTGAGGAGGATGAATTAGGCACAGAATGGGATGGCAAAGTACAGGAGAACATTCTGGAGACTCTGCCTTTAGCTGATTGTGCACGAGAGCAGTGTCCGTGAAGAAGGAAGAAGGAGGGAATTAATGAGCTACATGAGATGGAGGGAAATTTGGGAAAAGCTTCCCACTGATAATTTGCTCAAAAATACGATTTTAACAAAGTATCAGCAACCAGCCATTACCTCTCAGTGAGGAGGGAGTGGAGAGTTTGTTGGTACAGTCAATGGGGTTTCAAGCTTAGGCCAACGAAGGGATCATGAGGCCAGTCATAGCATGTGCACAGGAAAAAGAGAACAACTCATGTGTTAACTGTCGTTTTTTCCAAGGGGGTGGGTAGAGGAGAAATTGAGGTGATTTTTTACTTTACTTTATTTTCTAAATTATTATCTTTGTGGAATTTTTATCTTTCAACATGAGATCTATAGTCTATATTAGGTTCTAGAATCAGGGGCAGGGGGAATGAAGACATCAAAAATAAAAAAGAAATAGAACTTCTTCCATATACACACAGATATATGCAAAAAAAAAAAAAAAAAAAAAAAGAAAAAATCTTTTCTCTTATCACCAAAAAAAATAATAAAAAAAAAAAAAAAAAGAAGAGAGAAAATCTTGTCTCTTATGCCCAGAAAATTTAATGTTATATAATTGAAAGAGAGGGTTTTTTTAAAAATAAATAATATAAAAGGAAGTAAAAAAAAAATGTATGAAAAGAATTCCTGCAGGAACAAACCAAATGCCACCAAAAAGCTGAAAGCATCAAAGTCTATCACTTCATAAGATAGTGATATAAGGTAGAAATAAGTCTATAAAACCCTTTAGTTTCGGGGTTTATCAGTTCCGATGTGGCTTTGTGCTATCCTCTGCATCTCTTTAGCTATTATTTGAACACTTATCAGATTATATGCTACTTTCTATTTCCTTCGTGGGATATATATTCCTTCAAATACCTAGCCCCATACTGTTCTTTTTTTATTTTTTGTCAATGATATTTAATGAGCAGCTACAATGTATCACTGTGGTAGGGTTGTTGATATTATCATTCATACTGTAGACATGGTACTTAGCCTTCTGATGGTAATTACCTAGATTTGTATCTTACTTTAGCACTTAATTAACAGTATAACTTCAAGTAATTCACTTAATCTTTCTGAGCCTCAACTTTCTCAGTGTTAAAGGGAGGGGGGAATATTACATATACAGGATAGCGTTGAGATAGATATTATTTGTTTGTTCATGCATTTATTAATTTAATAAATATTTGTTAAGTGTGCTCTATGTCTAATATGTATGTGTTTTGTGAACCAAAGATAGTATGTCTCTAGTGTAAGTTACTAATATCTGTATGCAATAAATTGAACTGGCATTTTTTTTACTTATTGGCCTGTTTTTTTAAAAAAAGATTTTTTTAGCCATGATGTTCTATAAATTTAAGTACCAAAATGTGTCATCTTCTAGGTCAGCATTGGTAACCATTTTAATGTCTAAATTCAACAAATTTGTGAATCTGATGAGGAGGATAACATTTTACTTCGAAGCAGTCAAACAGACACTCAGCCAACAAAACTGGAAAGTAAACAGAAGCAAGAAGAAAAATAATGAATAAAGAGAACATAAAGTAAAGCAGGAAGTTCGGGGGATGATTTTGAAATGTATTATTGTGAAATCACATATGCTCACTTTTTCTATTAATATGTTAATTAATATTAACATATTAATATTTTGAATGTGGGGACTACAGGAAGAAAGCCTGATAACCAAACTGCTTGCTGATTGGAGTTCTGCGGACCATTTTATTTTATTTTATTTTTTTTAAAGATTTTATTTATTTATTTGAGAGAGAGAATGAGATACAGAGAGCATGAGAGGGGGAAGGGTCAGAGGGAGAAGCAGACTCCCTGCTGAGCAGGGAGCCCGATGTGGGACTTGATCCCGGGACTCCAGGATCATGACCTGAGCCGAAGACAGTCGCTTAACCAACTGAGCCACCCAGGCGCCCTGCAGACCATTTTATAAGGTGACTCAGCATGAGACGTCCGTAATATTTGTGTCCTGACATTTGCATTACTTGCTTTGTGAGACTAAATCCCACATATATCTTTATAATATTTAATATAAGCAATAGTCATGGCAGAAAATAAATGGTACAGAAGCTGCACTTACTTTGCTGAGAACATCAAACTTAAAGGGAGAGAAATATTTTATAATAAAGCCCACAACTTTCACCCAACCTTACTCCTTTATATATACCGGTGGGATTAATCACACAGAGACATTTTTCATACTATTTGCTACCTGCAATCTAATAGCAGCTTTTCTGCTTGATCAAGGCTTCATCCTACATATATGCACATACATACATATTTTATGACCTCAAGGAATTTGAAAATTCTCCCGTCTACCACCTGTTCCCTTTATCACTATGTCAACATCATAACTGATAACCAGGAACAAGAAGCAAACCTGGGTAGAAAACGTAGTAAAGGAAGAGTTAAAAATCAGTGGACAGACCAAATGACTTTGGAAATGAGTGGAGTCTCTGACTCACAGTAAAAGGTACTGTACATAAGCACTTGACTCCAGTTGATCAAGTTTTTTCCACAGGAACAAGGGTTCCCAATCTTGATCACTGCGGTACATGAACCCTGGACTTGGCAGATGGTGGGAGAAAGTTTTCGCACTGGTGGAGTGGAAACATACCAATAAGCAAGGGGGGTGGCTAAAATGGTACAAGTGGTAATGGATTGGAGTCGGAAACGTCAACAGGAACTCCCGTTAGGTGGAAAAGCTAGTCTCATCAAACAAATGCTGGCGAACGTATCCGCATAACCCTTTAGTATATGTTCACAAGAGCCTTACAACGTTGTTGACATGTGACTTTAATAACCTACCCTAAGGGGGCGCCTGGGTGGCTCAGTCATTACGTGTCTGCCTTCAGCTCAGGTCACGATCCCAGGGTCCTGGGATCGAGCCCCGCATCGGGCTCCCCGCTCAGCGGGAAGCCTGCTTCTCCCTCTCCCACTCCCCCTGCTTGTGTTCCCTCTCTCCCTGTGTCTCTCTCTGTCAAATAAATAAACAAAATCTTTAAAAAATAATAATAATCTATCCTAGGGGTTGGCAAGCTGTTTCTGCAATGGCCTGAGAGCAGATATTTTAGGCTCTGTGGGCCACGTGGGCTCTGTGGAGGCGACACAATTCCGCCCCTTGTGGCTCCGCAGCAGCTATCAATGAGCCCATGAGTGAGCGTGAGTGATCCACTCAGACAGACAGAGCACCAGACTTGGCCCGAGGTCTGCCAATCCCTGATCTCTTCTACAGAATAACAAAAGTGAAAGAAAATGCTTGAACAAAACTACATGTGCTGTATGAGCTCAACTGTGGAAGAAGTACTTGTAGAGAAAAATGTTAGCACAAACTGCTTGGAAATGTCAACCAGATTTTTCCCTGGATGGTAGAATAAGAACTTTGCCCCCTCCTTATTCTTACCATTGCACTTTTTGTGTACTGAAAATATAAAAAAGGAATCCTAAAACCAGTCTCTGAATTTGTACTTTCATCAGTAAGCCAGAGATTCCCAGGCCAATTTAAGATTTGGAACTATTCTTCTTTGGTGATACTTATATCCATTCAAAAAAAAAAAAAAAAAAAAAAACTTCAGTTAATCCTCACCCAAGTCTCCCTAATAATGGACTTGTTTTGACATTCAGAAGCCATCTTTTGCAATATTGCTTCCTTCTAATCAATTCACATTATGGTTCTGAATCTATTGTTAGTTATTCATGAAATGTTTCACTTCTTCCAGAGCTTCTGAAGCTTTATGAGGATCGCCTGCAGCCACAATATTGGAAAATGTTGCCTGCTCTCCTCAAGCTCTTTTTAATGACTCGTGTTCTTAATAGCCTCTGTTTAAGTGACAAAAGACCCAGTGTTGTTAGGAGGGATGTGCAGTGCATTACACAAGTTTACCCTGGCAAGCCACAGGCCCTGATCTGCAATCCCGTGTCAGCACTTTTTAGTCCCACTAACATGGATACAGATGGGTGTGCGGGCTGCTCCAGGCTCTTCCGGGGGCCAATCAAAACATGGAAAACAAAGGCCTTTATAAGCTCAGTGCTGACCACAGTCCCTACAGCCTTGCTAAAGTCACATTTTTCCTTTGACTTTCCGTCTACAGAATACCTCTCACCTGAGAGAAATCAGATTGCATTCACAGCCGAGGACTCCGGCTTGCTGTTCTAGTGAGGGTGTGTAAAGGCTCCCTCTGGAAAAGGGAAAAGGGAGCCTTTCTCGGTCAAACCCTCCAGTGGGCGTCTAAACACAGGATACAAACCAAGGACAACTAGTTAGCCTGGAGCACGGGCACACAGCTGGGCTGACACGGTGCAAATAAAGGAAAATAAAGAAAATGAAGCCGCTCTCTGAGACCATTCAAGGGAGAGAAAGACACATTGGCTCAGCTTCACTAGCCCCTCGAAGGTCATCCTCTCCTGTCCTTCACCCCATCCATTATCCTCTCTCAGAAGGACTTCTGTGCTATTATAAGTTTGTCATCGTATTCTGGTTTAAATTTACTTGTTTTTGTCTACTTCCCTTACTAAAAATATGCTCTTTGTGAGGGCAGAGACTATGGTCTCTTTGTTTTTAGTTTTTGTTGTGTGTACTGTTTTCTATAGTAAATACATGATAAATATTTGTTGAATGCATAGATGAATAAAAGAATAATAGTTGAAAGACACTGGATTACTAATCAGACAGTGTGTGTTCTAGTCTGGCTCAATCATCAACTGTGAGGTGTAATAATGAAGTTCCCACCATGATGTGAACACCCACCCCAAATCTTAGTAACCTACATGGGAAAGCATTTACTTTTGCCCACACCACAAGTCTGCATGTTTGCTGAAGCTCTACTAGGCTTGGTTACAACCAGCCCAGCCTTCGGGTTGGAGTCAGGTTGGCTCCCCACATCTCCTCATTTTGGGACAAGCTTCTACTTGGAGCGTGTTTTCATTGTGAATGGCAGAAGCACGAAGGGGAGAGCAGAAACACATACACCTCTTCAAGCCTCAGCTTGGAACTGACACACTGTCACTTCTGCCTACATTCCATTGACCAAAACAAATCATCTGGCCAAGCCCAACTCCAGGGGGCAGAGAAGTAGACTCCACACGCCACCCCACAGCAAGGATGAGGAGGGAAGGGAGAATTGTGGATAAATAATATCACCTATCGCATTAGACAAGCAAAATTCATAGTTTCAATTTCTGGGGGAAAAAAAAGAATGACAATTCCAGTCCTGATAAGCACAGGGCTCTTCTGAGGGCTAAATGTTCTTATGTAGACATTATGTAATTAAAATTGTTTAACAAAGAGCTAGACATTGTACTGGCACCAGATAATGATTGGAAATGACGAGTCAGTTTCTTTTTCTTCTAGGAAAAAAGACTACACTCAAAATATAATATGATCATTGCTTCACACAAGTAGTGTATAAAATATTGTGGGAACACGGGATAGAGTTATAAGGTTGGCCTGGGTGATGTTCATGATGTTCTGCAAGCTACTTTAAAATTAAGGAAGGGCAACCATTGTGGAGAAGAAGGAAGTGGAAGTGTGTAGGAAGAGAGGAGGCGTTCACTTTATCAGGAACATTTCCTTTTTAGAAAGAGGAAAGATTTGAAACAAATACGGCAAAAACCAAAGTTGTCATCTGATAAGTCCAGATGTTGAAAAAATGGAGTCTGTTATGTTGTTTTCTGTGTATGCGTGAACTATTTTATAATCAAAAATTAAAAATTATACATTATTTTAG
This sequence comes from Phoca vitulina, assembly GCF_004348235.1. Taxonomy (NCBI): domain Eukaryota; kingdom Metazoa; phylum Chordata; class Mammalia; order Carnivora; family Phocidae; genus Phoca; species Phoca vitulina. The sequence continues at coordinate 6,275,613 of NW_022589778.1, forward strand.
AATCAGTGCCTGGCAGACAGAGAAGGGAAGGAGGATATTCTGGGCAGAAAGAGGACACGTGGTAGGAAAAATGACTTGGTCTTAATGGATAATATTGTGTTAGGGGGATGGTGGAAGAGAATAAGACAGAGGAACAGGAAGGGATGGTAGTAGTTTTGTAGAGCTGCTGTACAAATAAATACTGGGTGGCTCAGAACAGCAGAAATGTATTGTTCTACTGTCCTCCATCTGAGGTCAGGGCATCAGCACGGTTGGTTCCTTCTGAGGGCTCTGAGAGGAATCTGTTCCATGCCTCTGTCCAGGCTTCCAGTGAGGGCCAGTAATTCTTGGCATTCCTTGGCTCATACATACATCACCCCAATCTCTGTCTTTACATTCACACAGCATTCTCTTTGTGTGTCTCTGCCTTCACATGGCCATCTCCCCACCGTGCCCGTCTCTATGTCCAAATTCCCTCTTCTCATAAGGACTTGTTGTCATGTTGGATTACAAGCCCACCCTACTCCAGTTTGACCTCTCCTTAATTTAACTAATGACATCGGCAATGACCCTATTTCCGAAAAAGATCACATTCTGAGGTACTGAGGATTAGGACCTCAACAGATCTTTTGGGGAGACACAATTTAACCCAGAAGAAGTTGCTACTATTTTTTAGCTATTATTATCAGCAAATTTTTGTATTTCCTAAAAAATGCAAAGGAAGAGCATAGTATATTGTTAACCAATTGAAAGACCTCCTCAGGGGACCCCTCACTTAGCTGACTGTGGAAGGAAGGAAATCACCAGATGGATGGTGCTTTCTGCGTTTCTTCCACTTTACTCTTCATGCGCCTCCCAGGCCAACCCCCATTATGCTTGGCCTCACAGCAGCCCACGCAGGGTGACTCACCATCCTGCCCCATCAGTTTTGCCATCCGAAGAAAAAAGCCTCTGGCTACTACCACCACTCTTCTGGACTGCGGTGTTTCGCCCTGAAGTTAATTTTCAACCCTGGGCTCTTCAGAAACAAACTTGCACATCAATATCCAGCACCAGCGATATGCTTCCTAGTTTATCTCCGCTTTCAGAAACTTCCTAAGTGAGCTCTTCATGATGTATGGGCAGAATTTTCCATCCTTCATAATCTGTTTTTCGGTTTACAACTATAAAGAACAGTGAGTCCCTTCAAATCAGTGCTGAGACCACTTGGCCCATCCCTTGTCCTAGCCAAATGCTTCTCCCCTCCAACTGAACCATCTAGCTCTTGTCAATTTCTCTATCCCCCTGCCATTTCATCCCATTCTTTCCTTTGATCCCTATTCTGAAAATCCACTTCCTTTTGTTCTTTGAACATTCCCATGGCCTTTTTATCTCCAGGCCACTCCGCAAGGTTCTTCCTCCAGCTCCTCAAATGTCTGCCCCCTCTCAAACTTCACTCTATTCTCAAATAGCACTTCTTTGGAGAGGTTGGCTTACCCCTCTTCTCTAGAACAGCTTCTTCAGATTCTCAGATTTCTTGTGTCATTTATTTCCTTCTAGAATTATTTGTTCATTTCATGATCTCCTGGCTTACTGTATGTCTTCTTTAGAAAATTAGCAAATATGTCTACCTAGTTCAGTAAAACCTCTGCTGCTCATACAGTACCAGGCATATAATAGGTGCCTCATAAATACAAATTAAATGAGAAAAATAAAACTTTGGGCTCAGGCCTTCTCCAAATCTTCACAAGTTTAGGCTCTAAGCAGGAAATGTAGGCCACTTGCCTTAGCAGCCTGTTAGTGCCAGTGTCCCAGACTTCTGATTCTGTTTGCTGGGTTACTGACACTTTATTCTGAAGTCCCTTATCTTGGCTTTTTGACTTAGTTCCAAAGTTCTGGATTCCAGAGCCTGTTTACAAGAGACAGGGACCGAGAGGATCAGCTAGGCTTCTCCCTGCCTCTTCCTGCACTCGAGCTTTTGTGAGCTGAATATGATAATTGCTACTCCTACCTGGCTTAGTTAATAAGCACAGAACTGACCCCAAACCTGCGAAAGCCCTCCTTGTCTGACTCAGTTCCTGTCTTCTCTCTCTCTCCCACCTATCTTTCCACTCGAAATCTTCCTTCTTTTGTTTCCACCCCAATCAGACCATGACGACAAGCATAAAAGCATGGTTCCTATGAACACGGTTTTAAAACCTAATCATTCCAACTCACAGTAACCTCTATTGGAGGCTTGTGCAAAATTGCTAGTACATCGTCTCACTAAATATAATTAATCTCCACATCAACAATTAGGATCAATGCATTTGCCAACTCCAATATAGATAGGGGCTACCCCAGCCACGTTGTCAAGTTTGGGTACTTTTAGACAACTTTCAGATACAGTTGAGACCATTTATAGCCTTGACAATGGGTATGCCTTGAAGACTCCTCTGCAAACCTAATTCTATCACTTTCCTTAAAATCCAGTGTCCAGAAAGCATTGGAGAAAAGCTACTGTGAGTTGCCTGGATATTTTCCAAGCTCTGGATACCATAGTTAGTCACATGGAATGTGGAATGGGCTAGACGTCTTGGAATTGTTCTCGTTAAACTGGTGTAAGCGATTGACCCAAAAGCTTTAATAATCATTATTTGTTTAACAAGTTCCTGTGAGGAAAGCTATGCAGTTGTCTTGTGAAGTAGCTTCTTAAAAGGCTTTTATTTTGTCTGGATATGATAAGAATCATTACATGGTATGTCTAACTGATGACTTAGTGTTCTTTCAGTGCATAGAAACTTCTATGGGAAAAAGAATTAGACAATAAGCACCAGTGACTTAATACATGCCATGTTTCCAATTCAATTTGCTTTGATAAAAATCAAATAATCCCCAGGAACACAAATATTTATCTACAGTGATTGGACAGTCTGTTAAAATTGGCATTCTCAGTCCCTCCAAAACATTCATTTGTCCTTTATACGACCCACACATTGTCAAGAGGTTAATAATGTTGAAAAATTCCTGTGGTGTTTTTAGTTTTTGTGCTATCTGGCAGAGAAACATCAGGATCCTTAGTTTTGTTTTCAACATAGCATATTTTTTATTCACAATCAATGCTCCTCAGTCTTAATCAACAAAATAGGAAACAGATTTTTAAATTCTGAAATCACTGTAAATTTATAGCATTTTTCCTTTGAAGTAAAATATTTTACATGACTACAATGAAACATGAAAAGAATCTGTATGATCAGAAAAAAAAAAAGAATTTGTATGGTCAGAAGGGTCAACAATTAAAAGAATAATAATGTGTCTTTAGTGAAACAGACCAAGATTTTAAAGGGGAACAGGTATTATTAAAGAGTTTGGTAAAGTGATTTTTAAATGTGTTAGTTTTTATCTTATAGAATATATTTCAGAATATGATTCAACCCTAAATATAATTATATACCACATTGTTTATGCAAATATTATTCTTTCCTATTTAGACATTGTTTTAGTTATGACAGTCTACCTTGGTAGCAAATACCCCAGCACCAAGGTAAAATTTACCTTAAAAAAGATAAGTTATCTACTCCAATAAAACCATGGCAGATAAACCCTTTGATCAAATATGTTAAGTACATGTTAAATCATAAAATCTTATAGGACTCACTATAGAGGACACCTTCATATTTCAAGGTTACTATCTTTTTTTAAAGATTTGATTGATTGATTGAGAGAGAGAGAGAGAGAGAGAGAGAGAGTGCAAGTGGGGGGAGGGGCAGCGGGGGGAGGGAGAGAGAGAATCCCAAGCAGACTCTGAGCTGAGCATGGAGCCAGATGCAAGGCTAGATCCCAGGACCCAGAGATCATGACCTGAGCCAAAATCAAGAGTCGGACACTTAACCAAATGAGCCACTCAGGCACCCCTCATGGTTACTATCTTTTATACATTAGATTCCTAATGTGTTTCAAATAAGACTGAAAAAAAGAATAATTTATAGTAAGATATGGCAATAAATAATAGTCATCAAATTCAAAAGCATACATGGGCTTCACTTCCTTCAATAAATCTCAAGAAAACTTCTCCCATCAAAAGAGCAGATAAAGAAGTAAGACCCCAATTCTAACCCAACAGGGAGATGGAAGCCTCTAAAACCTGTAGATTGTATAGCTTCCCATTAGTCTATATGATAGGCACATTGCTATTAAAAAGCAAAGCAATAGACCACCATTTTTTCTTAAATGACATGTAGCCTAGTGATGTTTCCACTGTCCCCAAATGTTCCCAACTTCTTTTTTGGACCTAAAATCTCCTCCGCTACCTTTACTTACCTCATCCGCTGACCCCTCCCCCCATCTCTACCACTATTTTCCTATCTCCTTTGCCTCCTTCAAACTGATCTTGCCCCCTGAGCCCATCCTGACCAACCCCAACCAGCCTGGTTCATGCCCATCTCCACCTTTATCCCCAAGCTTCACTCTCATGCATGGTTCCTCTGCTCAAGGCTATTTTGCCTTGGGTCCATGTTCAGCAGCTGTTCTGTGTGTGTGTGTGTGTGTGTGTGTGTGTGTGTGTGTGTGTGTGTGTCAGAGCTTGTGTTTTGGAGTCATTCTCTCTGTGCTCAAACCCCAGCTCTGCTCTTACTGCTGTGAGGTGGGTCAACTAACTCCATTAAGCTTCAGTGCCCCTTTCTGTAAAGTGAGGATTATAATGGAATTTACCTAATAGGGATATTGTGAGGATAGACTGAGGTAATGCAAGTAAAGCACTCTGTACAGTGCTGGTAGAGAGTAAACACCTAAGAAATACTGGTTTTTATTATTCTTGTCGTATTTATTATTTCACCCACACAGAGACAACTCTCTTCAATGCAAAAGCAAGGTATCTTATATTACTTTGTATTACCCCATAAGTATGATGACTGCACATTTGAACTAAAATCAGGACAAATGATCCAGCAAAGCACACGCACTCACGCAGCAAAGAAACAGAGGCAGTGAAATAAAAACAGTCCCAGGTGATTCGGGATGGGAAAATCTCTGTGTCCGTAAGTCCTGTGCTTTGCTTTTTTAATAGCTTGAGTCCTCAAATAAAAGCATGCCCGGTCTACACAGTGAAGTAAAGGACTAATTTGTTTGGGTTTGGATTCTGAATTCATAGGCAGATTAGAACAAGTTTTTTTTTTTTCCCTCCCTGCATGACATGCATAAACAGAAACACCTGTGCAGTGTCCTAGGTTGTTGCTGTTAGAGAAAACCTTATCTTCTCTTCCGACAATTTGTTGTGAGGACAATATCAGGAAAAAAAAAAAAACCTTCCCAGTACCAGGGTGGGAGGGGCCAGCAGACAGAACCCAGCGGGTGAAATAGACACATTATCATGTGAAAACTGGAGCTGGGAGGAAGTTGCTGATAGAGCTGGAACCCCTGTTGACAAGGAGAATGGGCAGAAGGTCTATGATGTCCAAAGTCTTCAGTAACTGTATCTGAGAACAGACTTGACAAACGCTTTCAAGCCTGTTAACTGGATTGTTTTGGAAAATCCCAGCTTCACGCTGAGAACCTCATCTGCCTAATTCCAATTTTGTCAATATTTTAAATGTGTATTTCTAGTACAAGAACCAGGACCTTCTGCAACCATTTGGGTCAAACCAGAGAAGGAGATGGACAGACCGAGAGGGGGGCGGGGGAGGTGTAGGGCTGCAGGTTGGTAGAACAAGAAAGCAGCTCCAACAGAGACTGGCCGCCACAGAATGGCCTTCTATGGCTTTTAAAGGGAATTTCCAGGACGGACACACCTCACAGACAAACGTAGGTAAGTATGGCAACACACTCCAAAGTCAAATACAAATGTTTTTTATCGTCGTCTAGAATCCATGCCCCTGTTCCCAGACATTTATGTGGATAACTGAAAAATGACAGCATAACACATTTCTTTCCTTGACTCTCCATTTCTCTCAAGGCAAATGAGCTATGATACCAAAGGCAAACACCCCACGTAACAAAGGACAATTGCGTCTTGCGTCTCTCGGGTAATCCAGGGATCTTTTCCTGATAGTTGTGCCCTTTCGATGCCCTTCCCAACATTGAATGGAATCAACACACGTGCACCCACGGGAAAAGAATGGCTCCAAATGGCCCTTTGTTCCCACACTCCTAATTCTCATAGTCCTCACACTCTTCTCCTGGCCTTCAAAGTGAAGTATTTATATCCCTACTGTACCTTATATTGATAGCTGATTTATTGTTGTCTCTCACTATGCTTTTTTAAGACGTCATTACTGATAATCCATTAAGACTTTGTATTGGAGGAACAAATATCCATCCTGTACTGGGGTAAGAACGAGGGCCTAAAAGAATATGGTTCATTATCTACTCACCACCAAATGCAGACACACCATAATTTATGTCAGTGTGATATAGAGCATACAATTACAACAGAAGTTACTGAAGCCAGGTCTAGGCACCCAGTTTCTCCACATTCTGTTTTCTCTACTTTGGTGTGTGCTTGAAAATTTTCATCATAAAAAAACTTCAAAAATGTATATGACATCAGAGAGACAAACTCAGAAAAGAAAAAAAAATCATCTAAACGATCATCCTCTGATGTCAGATTACTGTAGGAAGCATTCCTATGCTCAGCAGACCTCCAGTGTTCCTCTTTGCAACCTTGGGAAGCTCGTGGGTGGAAGAGGGGTGGTTATTTTTAGTGTGAGTTACTTTAGTGAGTGCCCAGTTCTCTTGTTGAGGTGGCCCACACATGAAATGCTATATATTTGATTTTTCAAACTACATGGAAGCAAAGAAATAAAAAGGGTAAAGTCTTTGGCATTGCACAGACTACCTTCAAACCCTCTTAGGGTTCAACTTGGGGGAAATGACTAATTTCTCTGACCTTTCATCCCCTGCAAAGTGGAGTTCATATCAGCTTCACAAGGTTATTATAGGAAAAGTGCCTACTCATATGTCTGGCAAATAATAGATTCTCAATGCATGTTCATTTCCTTCCTTCTTTTTTTTAATATATTTTATTTTATTTTTATTTATTTTCTTTAAAGATTTTATTTATTTATTTGAGAGAGCAAGAGAGAGCATGAATGGTGGGGAGGGACATAGGGAGAGGGAGAAGCAGACTCCCTGCCGAGGGGGGAGCCTGACATGGGGCTTGATCCCGGGACCCTGAGATCATGACCTGAGCCGAAGGCAGACACTTAACCGACTGAACCACCCAGATGCCCCTCCTTCCTTCTTGTCATAGTTTCAGTTGCTAATCATATAACATGTTGAAGAAACTCCAAAGGCTTTCTAAGATAGAACTCTGAAATCTTTTCAGTTTTCCAAAACACCAGTAAAATCTTGGCCTAGCCAGTCACTGCACATTATTAATAGCAGGGCTATTAATAGACAAGGATCCCATGTCTTTAGACAGAATAGACACCAGATTGTAGGGCATTATTAAAAAGGACAATAAACTCTCAGTTAGGGACATGAATTCTTATCTCCACTTTCTCACTAAGAAGCTTTGCCTTTAAAAGGGACACCTAACCATGTCCTGTCCTTGGAGAAGACATTTTTCAAAAGCATTTTTAAGCTCCCAACTTCCTAAGACACAGAGAATGAGAAGTCTAGAAACTGACTCAAATATATGAAATTAACAATTTGATATGTCACTATACTAAACAGAGAGAGATCGGTTTGGTTGTCCTCAGATATGAAAACCACCCTATTAGATTTTGACAAAGTAAAAGCACTATACAAATATGAGGTTTTGACTCTGGATCAAACAGCCTTGGCCAGAGGCCACTGCAAATAATAGTCATGTTGTGTGATTATTATTGTTTTTACGATGATGAAACCAGGATTATAAATTTAATGCAATAAAGAGCTGCAAATTAGCTCAAGTCCAGGATAGAGAATAATTAACAGTGTGGGACCTCGGGTGTCAGAGGCAGCAGGGCCCTGCGCTTACCGCGGCCTTGGCAAGCTACTTCACATCTGAGAGCTTCATCGCTAGAGTAAGGCAAATCTGTCTTTAAAAGTTGTCAGAAGTTAAATGAGAAAATGCTGGTAAAATGTCCCTGGCCTTAGTAAGTGCTTAAGAATCTATTTTCTTCATGAATTTCCACTTCAGAAATATGATACCAGCTCCTTGCCAATAATGTTGATTTTTCTGAGTGAAAATTCAAAATTTTACTTTTCATATTTATGAGTCACTCATTGTTATATTTGTATGTGTAAGAGAGAGAGAGAGACACAGAGATGGACCCACTTGTAGGGTTTCAAAAAACAGCAGAATCTTCACTAAATAGCAAGAGGATGGTATTCAACAGAGCTGAGCAACCATAAAGGCAACATGGGACTCACGGACAGACTAGACGGATTTAAGGATTAAATGACTCTCAGTAGGAAACTGTTTCCTTCCATCAAAAGTCACAGATGTCTCGGGGACACCTGGGTGGCTCAGTCGGTTAGGCATCCGCCTTCGGCTCAGGTCATGATCCTGGGGTCCTGGGTTCGAGTCTTGCATTGGGCTCCTTGCTCGGTGGGCAGTCTGCTTCTCCCTCTCCTTCTGCTGCTCCCCCTGCTTGTGCTCTCATTTTCTCTCTCTTTCTCTGTGTCAAATAAATAAATAAAATCTTAGAAAAAAAAGCCATGGACATCTCTAAAGCCCTTGCCACCACAGCCCCAGTCACAGGCAAATTGTGCACAGATGTTGGTCAAGATGATTTGTGGAACTAGGGGATATTATGCTAAGCAAAATAAGTCAATCAGAGAAAGACAATTATATGGTCTCACTCATATGTGAAATTTAAGAAACAAAACAGAGGATCATAGGGGAAGGGAGGGAAAAATAAAATAAGACGAAATCAGAGAGGGAGACACACCATAAGAGACTCTTAACTACAGGAAACAACCTGGAGGGGAGGCCGGTGGGGGGCTGGGGTAACTGGGTGATGGGCACTAAGGAGGGCACGTGATGTGATGAGCACTGGGTGTTATATGCAACTGATGAATCACTGACGTCCACCTCGGAAACCAATAATACACTGTATGTTAATTAATTGAATTTAAATAAATTAAAATTAAAAATAAATAAAAATTAAAAGTCACACGTCTCTAAAGCCCTTGCCACCACAGCCCCAGTCACAGGCAACTTGTGCATGCACATTGGTCAAGACGACTGGCAAATCACCCTTGAAAAACACAGGAATCACACCCCAGCATAGCCCATATCTGAAGAATTCAAAGCTAAGAAAAGTAAGAGCCTGCACAATGCCCGTAAACACAGTTGAAGCATCTACATTTAAGATGTTAGTTTTGAACAATTGCCGGAGACAGAAACCTCTTTTGTGGAAAATCAGCTTTGATTCAAGAAGGTGACCCGTAAAACCTGGAGAGTGCATGATGTGACCCCAGCCCCCTGATACTGACACAGATCAGCAGGTGACTCAAAACCAGAGGACAGGAAGAAACAAACCCACAAACGGAACAACCCAGACCAAGCATTCGCCGGACCATAATTATCATCATCCTAATGGTTTGGAATAGAAGACAAGCCACTGCTGGTTATCAGAACCACTCCATGGTATGTGTTGGCTTTGCTCCATGTGAATTCAATGTGCAGATGAATATATATATATTTCCATTGTTTAGGCTGAGTTTTTCTCAAAGATGGCCTGCAGTTTTGTTAAAAAAAAAAAAAAAATCGGGTGAACTGGTCGGATCCCATACCACATTTACAGAGAAACACCCATAATCAAAGGTGGCGAGACGCCCTAATCCTATCTGAGGGCACCACCTCTTATGTGTACGCTACAGGTATTGACTCTGGCCCCTAGAATTTTCGGGCCTCTCACCACAGGATGGGATTTAGGGCACGTAAGTTGGCTATCTTTATGTAGGGGCTCAATATAATGGCTGGTGCTCCCCGGGGCGGGAGAGACACCAGGGCTTTCCTAATTTAGGATGGAAAGATTATCTCACCGTGTCTCCATGTCAAACTGAAAAAGCAACTCGTCTACCTTGATATTTCTTCCAGCTTGTATGTCTTCCCCAATGCTTAACTCCTTTTTCTTCTTCCTTTCTAGCCTCACAGTTTCTTTCCCCAAAGCTATTCATCTTTTCCTCACCTCATATCAACAAGGAAATCACTTAGTTGCTGAGACTGGTTGCCCCAGCTTACTCCGTGGTAAAGATAGACCTTCTGCATCGTGGAATCCCTGCTAGAAAGACTGCTCCACCATGGCCGCCGCCTCATCCTCGGAGCGGGAGAACCCAGACATGTCCCGGGACCTGCAACTGCTCCCACCTGAGGAGGCAGGAACGTCTGAGACAAGAGAGGAAATGCTGTGGACAACAGCAGAAGCCACACAGTCCACAGGGCTCAGCTTTTTCCACCATACCCAGTGGTGGAATTTGTTTCCACGTTGCTCTAAGCACCATTATTTATTAGAGATGAAAGAGAAAGATCATCTGCTCCTCAAGTCAGCTCCGCTGTCCATAGGATACACATGAAAAGTGGGATACACATGAAAAGTATTTGCACTTCTCTGATCCAGAAACTAGACAGGGAAGCCCAGTGCTACCTAAAGATTGCCCCTTTCCATACACCTTGCGCACCATGTCTCCCTTGAAACTCCAAGATGGGTGGTGACTTCAGATCAGACCAGAAAGTCATGAAACACGAACAACCTCTGGGACACTCTTTGGAAATCTCGCCAAAATTCTTTAGGAATGATATGTGTTGAGATTTAGCTTTACTAAGCAACATCTAACCGAAGTGAAACGATAATAAAAAGAATAAGGAAGAATCAGGAAAAAGAACGGTGAAAGTACCAGCCATAATCTGCATCCTGAAGGGGTCCTTCCTGTCTTAGCCCAGTCTGTTTCCCCATAAGTGAAGCTGCTATATCCATCAGAACTTGCAGAAATCTCTCGGGCTCCTCTTCTTTTCTTGCGTGGTATCTCTCAACTCAGTCCAGGAGCCACATGTCCACCTCTCTCCAGCTCCTGGCTAACGATAAGCAAATCATTCAGTTGTCCCAGCCCATACTCCAAATACTTTGCTGTTCTTCCCTGGGTAGGGTCTTCAGAATCAGCACCCCATTTTTTTTTTACCTCTTCAGTGGTAACACTCTGTCTTTTAATGATGGATCTGATTTTTCGGATCGCCAAGAGATAGTCACAGCCAGTCCCTCTGGGAAATAAAATTGGTTATCAAGCAAGATAAAGCATTTTCTGTTAAAAAATAAAGTGTACTTTAAAATAATGTGTGTGTGAGAGAGAGAGAGAGAGAGAGAGAGAGAGAGATAAACTGGGTCTGAAAGATGTTTCCACTGAAAAGTTTAAATATGTTTTATGCCAATATGTGTGAAAAGTTTCCAAGGGTCACAGCTCTGAAGGACAATTCACATTTGGAAATAGACATTGTGCTCTGTTTGCTTTAAAAGATTGATTATTTTATAGCTACAACTCATAAAGCCTGTGGTCATAAAACACCCCCCTCTATCTTGGAGGCAGACTACACTTGTATAAATAATGTTATCAGGTTCTAAGTCAGCTAAGACCACCGCTGGCCCTAAACGTGGCTAGACTCCATGCCATACCCAAGTAGCCAGGACCGCAGAATCTATTCCCAAAAACAAATATGACTTCTAGCTTACATGGGAAAATAAAGAAGGAAATTTCATCCCCAAAGGACAAATATTGAGAAAGGATAAAAAGTGACTTAAAAAATCAAAATAGCTTAAAAGACAGAAATAAGCATAGTATTGGCTTAGGAGCATATTTGTCAGTTACAGAGGGCTTTTAAAAGAGAGAGGCAGCAACTCTATCTTGATTCCACATCTGTACTTGCCAAGGTGTGGTCATCCGTCTTCAACAACCCTGCTTTGTCACCATTTAGCTCCAACGGACTTAACTGTGCCCTTTGTCACTATCGAGTCATACTCCCCAAATCTGCTCTTTGCTACTTTAGAAGCTTCTTATCTCCTACAACTTAGTATTCTATGCCTACTACTTCCAGGTTTTGTTTACTGATTCCCTTCTTAATCCCCTAAAAAGTGGGATCGTTGTTTTCTGAAATAAAGACTAGACTTCAAGTCAGACAGAGATGGATTCAAATCTTGGCTTTTAGTGGGGACCTCAGAAAATGTAATTAATCTTCCTAAGCTTTTCCAAATTAAAAAAAAAATTACTGTAGGTTGTCCTAAATTATTTAATATATGTTCCTTAAAAATTAAAAAAAATGACTATATACGGCAAGTGTTTATGAGTTTGTTCGGTGTATTTTGTGTGCATATATTATATATAAGTTTTATGAAGTGGGAACATGGTCTAATATTTCTTGTTGTGCAGTTTGCTTTGTTTCCCTTTACAATGTTATCAGTAATGCCGCCTCTGCTTATATATCTCAGCAGTGACCAGGAGCCACATAATTGTGAATGTAGTCCTTTCCGTTGTTGCTGAAATGCTGGTGTTTTGTTTGAGAGAGAACTGTGTTCATCCTCTGATCTCGGTTTTATTTTCCTGTGTATGTGTATAACATAGTTGCCAAAGTGACTACTCTAGAGTCAGGATTGAGCTAGGGCTCAAATCCCAGTCACTGAACAGCTGTGTGTCCTCTCTGAGCTTCTGTGTCTTCATCTATAAGACAGGGATAATAGAAACCACTTCATAAGGTTGTTCCGAAGATTATGTGATTACCGGTAATGCATGTAAAGTGCCTAGGTCGGTAGTTGACATGAGGCAAGCACTATGTTTGCTGCTATGATGAGGAGGAGGATACTGATGTATGTGCTCAGGGAAAATCACCCTCGTCTTCCCATGTCTCAGTTTCCTAATCTGTGAAATGAAAAGGAAAAAGGATAAATGCTGACAACAATGGTAGTGATGACGGTATGATCCTAGAGCCCTTGCCACTTTTCGAAGCACATCCATACGCAGCGGGTCACTGGGAAGCACTCACTGGTATCCCCTGCTCTCAGCATATCCGACCTGCTGGCACAGCCGGCCAATGTGCTGCAAAGCAGAAATACTGACTCTGGCCTGGGCCTCCATTTAGCAGAAAGAGCCAAAGTCCTCAAATAGCTTATGCCTCCTCCAGTATCTGACTTGCTATCTGCAAAATAATTCAGGCCTGTAAATCTGGACTCCCAAATGGCACCAAGAGACTGGAAAGAAAGAGACATGCAAAGAATAAAACAAGGCAATCATATTTATGGAGCATCTACACTATACTACACTACACTACAGCTCATCAGAATGTCGGTCCCATGGCGTCCTCACAACAACCTAGGTGGAAGGTTTTATTACCCATATTTCTGAGGTAATTTCCTCAGAGAAGTTCAACAGGAGTGCCAAAGTCACACAGCTACTGACTTTAAAACCAAGACGGAAGTCTGACCCAGCCCGAAGCTCGAGCTCATGCTAAAGTTCCATGCTGCCTCGCAGAGATTTGCAATCTACTAGGATTGGGGTGTTGGTTGTCATTTTAACTTCTCCACTAAATCTCAAGCCCGTGGAAAATTCTCCATAAATGGTGCCAACAACATGATGAGGTATTTTGTTATACACAACTAGCCAATAGGTGGTGCTATTTTTCACTCCATGACTGACCCAATCTGGCGCTCCTCATAAAAGCTTCAAAGCAAAAATATCACTGTATTTTGAAGGCACCCAGAGACGGCTCTACCTCACAAGTCTATCAGGTAAGTGATCGAGACAGCTATTGAGCAATGACATTTCTTCCATATTTACAGAATAACAGAGAACAAACACGTCTGAAGCATGATCATTGTTCCATACAATAAATATTGTCATTGAGTGAGCTCAGGCCACTTTTTTGTTCTTGTTCTTCCTCATTTATTTCCCACCAACACGCTTCTTTGCTCCCTGATTTGATGGCTGCTAGCCCTGAGGGCACATGAAGGTGAAGTCAGCATAATATACGTTGCTAAAAAGTCTCCAGTCAGTCAACAGACTTGCTTAAAGGAAGTAGCATGAAAATGAGAGCAATGAAGTCACGGTCTTGAGATCTCAAGGATTTCACTGTGTTTGGCCAACTCCACTGAACTAGAATACTTGGCTTAAATAAGTGAAATTACAATTATATGTTAAGACACATCTACATTATCTTCATTGTCATTTCAATAGACAGTTACTAGATGCCAGGCATGGTACACTATATATTATAGCATTTGGGCCTCACAGATAATCCTGTGAAGTAGGCACAATAGTTATACCCATATTTAATGAGGAAGCTGAGGCACAAAAATGTTATGTAACTTTCCTATTGTCAGAGAACAAAACAATGGTAGCATGAGGATCCACACCCCAGCAGCCAAACTCCAACGCCCATGCTTTCGCAAAGCAAGTTTCTGATTGCCTCTGGAAAATGGCAAGTTACTTAGGTGCCTGCCCATAAACAGGAACTGTTTAGTTTAATAGTTTTCATGAGATTTCCCAATCCATTTAAACAACCCTGTACTAAGCAGTTACTGTTATGAAAATGAACAAGATCTGCATATGCTAAGCAAACCCAAGCCACGGAGATCACATGAATTTCCTCCGTAGGTTCACTTCTTCGCTTACCTGTTGGATTGATCACACGCAACACCTGAGTTGGAATTACACTGAGACTTTTTGGCATGGCTGGAGCTAACTGGTGGTAAGTGTACTTAGGGGATTACATTTGATTATTACTATGACTTTTACTGGAAGTCTCTGACAATGAGATGAATAGTTGTTAGAAAGGAAAGGTAAAAAGAAAACTGTCAGCCCCTGGAACAACTTGTCACTGGTTTGTTTCAGAGCCTAGAGTTCATAAACCTTCCCCTCCTGACTCCACAAAGGTCCTTCTCCTTCCAGAAAGTTCCTCTTCCCAAAGCCAAGAACCGATAAGGAATGAGGACAGAACAACAGGTGCCTTGTTGTCTCAAGTGGCTTATTGACATCGCTAAGATTTTTCAGACTGGGTAACACCCATTTAGCTCATTATGCCCCTCATAGTAATAATCTTCTTTAGGTACTTTCTCCCTGTTGAGAGGAAGTGAAGTAGGGTGGAGTGAGAAACATATGAGTCTCTCTCTCTCTTTCTCTGTCTCTCTTTCTCTCTCTCTCCTTATTTCCAAGTTTAATGCAGCTCAATTTATGTCACACAAGGGAGGATCCCATTATAGGAGCTAATTGTAGGTGGCTACAAGATACAACTGAAAGACAAAGGGGGATAAGGGCTTATAACAAGGCACCTAGGAGACCCCACCCTGGGTAATGCTTCCCTGTGTTAGAACCATCTGCCAAGGAGGCATGACAAATGGCACAGCCCTAGTTAGGGGTCAGAAGGTCTGGATCCCAGTGCCGCTCACCCTGTAATCTTGGGCAAGCTCCTTTTCCTGTTGAGGCTCCAGTCGCCTCACTCTTATAAGGGACAAATCCTCACCAGAGGGTTCAGTGGGAATTGATGAGATCTCATGCAGGCAGATATGCTCTAGGTCACTCTAGGGGCCGGTGTCAACGACGGTTGTTGGTTGATTTTTCGGAGTTCTGGCCTTGCTTCTCACTCTAACCAGAAGCTTGTCCTTGATCATTGCACCTCTTCCCAAGCCTGGAAGAGGTAAAGATTTGACATTGCGTTGGGTGTGATCCCAGGCAGTCTTATTAATAAACATGACTTCCTGTTTCCCTACAGTGAGAAAAGAGGAGGGAAGCAAGGTCTGAGGAGAGTGGCGGGGGCCACACCAAATGAGGACCTCAGCAGGGACAATAAGAGCCTGCTCAAGCTGAGTCAGTCCCGTGTTTTTTCCTGTTAAATGATTCACATGCCAAGGCAAATCGGGCTGAGATGTGCAAACTCTTCTCTGCCTTTCATCAGCTTCCAAATGAGTTGGTGATTTTTGTTTTTGTTTTTCCTATCTCACTGCACTTTCCTTGGAAACATGATGGCGCCGTTTTCATTCCAGGTTGAGGTCCCCCCGTCATTTCAACGTCCTGGGGTGGAGGGGTTGTCATATCCAAAAAACACTGTGCTCATACATGACTTTAAAACTACTTAAAGGGTCAATTTAAATGTTATTTGTATTTCTTAAACTTCTTGTGTTTTTTGACTCAAGTAGGTTAAATTATAAACAAAATTTCATAGCATATTATATATAATGAAGTTGGAACTTTGTAAAAATCAAGCTCTAGATATACAAATTTCCTATATGTGTCTTAAAAGGCTTATTGTTGTAAGAACAAGTGGTGGGGAGGGGCAGAGGGAGAGAGAAAGAGAGAAGCGGACTCCCTGCTAGGCAGGAAGCCTGATGCGGACTCGATCCCAGAACCTGGAGATCATGACCTGGGCTGAAGGCAGACATTTAACCGATTGAGATACCCAGGTGCCCCTTTTTTCAGTTATTTTGAATGGGAATTCCTTCTGAATATATAACAGACAAAACATTTTTCTTCATAAAAAATTGAAACTTCCATTCATTATTAAAAGTCATGATCCTAGGGGCGCCTGGGTGGCTCAGTCATTAAGTGTCTGCCTTCGGCTCAGGTCATGATCCCAGGATCCTGGGATCAAGCCCCGCACGGGGCTCCCTGCTCAGTGGGAAGCCTGCTTCTCCCTCTCCCACTCCTCCTGCTTGTGTTCCCTCTCTTGCTGTGTCTCTCTCTATCAAATAAATAAATAAAATCTTTAAATAAATAAATAAATAAATAAACAAATAAATAAATACCATGATCCTTAAATCCTTTTAACACTGACAGCCACCATTTTGTCCTCTCATATTTAAGTGAGGTCCAGTTTCATTGAGGCCCTTCTTCCATGTTTTGCTTAATCTCCATGCATATCCATAGCCATCATACCCTTTTTAGCCAAGTTATTCAGGAAGAGATGGTTTTACTATTTGGTTAAATCTGGACATTCCCCAGCTTAAGACCCTCTAGTAACTTCTGATTATAGTTAGAATATTAGCCAAACTCCTTTTCATGACCTATAGATCCCCATATGGCTTATTCCCTGCCTTTCTCTCCAACCAATCTCTCCCTCCTCCACTGTGGCCCACACACTGGCTTTCTCTCTGTTCCTCAAAAGGGCCAGGCTGTCTGAGGTTCTTTGCACTTGCCATTGCTACTTCCTGAAAGAGTCTTCCCTCATTTTCATCTGACTGCCTCCTTCTCCCTATTTAGTTCTAAGGTCAAATGTCACTTCCTCACAGAAGCCATCAATGTCTCCCACACCAAACAGGTTGTAACTACTTTCCTGCTTTGTGTTCTCCCCAGCAGTTAAAGCACGATTGGAATGCTTTAATTTGTTTCCTTATTTATTAGTTTTTGTCAATATCCATTTTCTGTCAGGTCTGCTATACTTCAGGAGAAGAAAGCCTTTATCTGTCTTGTTCACTGCTTTATCACAGTTTCCAGAACAGCTCTCAACACATAGGCGGCACTCAATAAATACAGTTGAAGGAAGAAACCCTGGCTCATCTCCATACCTACTTAAAGCTCATCTCCATTTATCATGGGGAGTTCTGGTTGCCTTGAGTCTTATTACACATTGGGTAATCCAGTCTGAATTATCAATTACAACGATATCCTCAGACAGTTGTCACAACAGTAAAAAGCTGGTAATGTCCAATGTCATTCCATCCAATTTTGGAAAGAGACAAAAGAGCTAAGAGAATGTTGATGACACACTCTAATTTCTCGGGTAGTAGTTCTTTTCAAACTTTTCCAACAAAATACAACTAATAGTTTAGAATAGTGAATAATAACATTTAGAAGGGGATCAGACCAGGAGTATAAAATGGCCCCCAAAGACAATATATCTTTGAAGTCATACATTATGTTTTTAAAATCCAGATGAGGGCGCCTGGGTGGCTCAGTCGGTTAAACGTCTGCCTTCAGCTCGGGTCATGATCCCAGGGTCCTGGGATCGAGTCCTACATCGGGTTCCCTGCTCTGCAGGGAGCCTGCTTCTCCCTCTGCCTCTGCCTCTCTCTCTCTGTCTCTCATGAATAAATAAATAAAATCTTTTAAAATAAAATAAAATCCAGATGAATTTTGCATTCTAATAATCACATATCTGGGTTTGATTTAGCATAGAAGAAATTTCCCCTCAAATTGTTAGAAAAAATATGCCCTCCAAGAAGATGTGTCCTATTTACTCTGGAAAACCACTGAGAATCCCCAGGTACATATGATCCAAGCTGATAATCATCTAGAAATAATTCTGGAGGAGTCTTGAAGGGAGAACAGCCCTTACCTATCCTTTGTTATCCTCACCCCATCTTCACCCCAGCGTGGAAGAACTCGGGAATAAAGACACCAAAGTGAACCTTGAGTCCTAAGGGGTGTCAAGTTTTGAGAAGGAAAGAGACTAAAAGTTATATCTTTCTGCATCCCTCTCTTTTCAGACATCGCTTTTAAAGTATTTCACAGCTCTCTTTCTTTCCATGTGCTTGGTGAGATGAGAGGGACAAGCTCTCCTTGCTCTTGGGAGGAGAGAGCCTAGAGTGAGCATATAATGCACTTTTCCCAGGACCATCCTGGTTATGACTATGTTGTCATGGCAGTATTATTCATGCTCCCTTTCCATTTGTATAGTATATGGTCACTCCAAGGGATGTCTTCCCCACTCTCCCTCCCACTTAAAAGAAAAAGCAGGAACCACTCTAAAGGAGTCATAAACAACATGATGTAAATCTTCTTCCAGTCCAACATCAACCCACTAAGAAAAAGGAGTCCTTGTGACTCAGATGAGTTGTCCATTTGATCCTTTGAGAAAAATCACAAAAGCATTTGGGGTCCAAACCTTGGTTTTAGCAATAACATTTTCTTTGTCTAATACATTTCTGCAGTTAGGAATTGGTCATTACTATGGGCTGTTCAGTGAGGATTGGAGAATCAGGATCCAAGCCATCATGCATGCATTACAATAATAATATTTATAGGAAGAAGACAAAAGAAACAACTAGGATGGTAAGGGTGAATTGAGTTAATTAGTAAAAGCATTTTAAAATAAAATAAAATGTGATGAACAGAAAGTATGCAGTCAGAGATGCCACATGAATTTGAATAATCAGCCCTTTCAATGACCTGGCATTTGAAGGCATAAAAAAGAAGACCATTATCCCATGAATGTACCAAAAAAGATTGCTGGGATAGTAATTATGGTGGCCACTGTGGGAAGCAGAATAGACCAATGGTCCCAGCTGCTGCCCTCTGAAATCCATCACCACATTTGCTCTGAGTCCATGTTTTCTGTGGCGGCTCCCAGCCATGACTAAGCAGAGCACGGCCACTTAAGGCAGGCCTGTTCCTGAAAGACGCAGGACTCCTCTAATGGGCAGCATCGGCTTGAGAACTCCAAATTAGCCTTGCCAAAACTTCCTCAGAATTGAAATCTGAGGGAAAAAAAAAATTTTAAGATATTATTTATTTATTTTAGAGAAAGAGAGAGTGGGGCCGGGGGGGCGTGCAAAGAGAGGGAGAGAGAGAATCTCAAGCAGAGTCCCTGTTCAGCACGACCCTGAGATCATGACCTGAGCTGAAATCAAGAGTCAGATGCATTACCGACTGAGCCACCCAGGCGACCCCAGAATTGAAATCTTAAGGCGTTTCTTCCTTGCCTTCTTTCCCTCTCTCCTTCACAGGGATCAGTCCTGCATAGTGGTCTGACAGCTCTCCCAGCCTCCTCCAGTGCCCTCCCCATTTTTCTCCCACAAGGTTTTCCTCAACAAATTTCTCACATGTCTATTCTCATCATGGCATCTGCTTCTCAGAAGACCTGAACTAACACAGTGATCCAGGTAGGGATCTACTTGAGGGACAGGAAGAATTAGGCCATTTGATGCATTTAGGCTAATTTGATCTAATAGTAAGAGGAAGGGTAATGGGTGATGATAAAAGAAGAAGTTCGAAGAGTTTTAAGACTTAAAAGGGAAGTTTCGGAGAATAAGTTGTGACAGAAGTGGTTACGATGGTGGGGGTGGAGGTGAGAATAGTCCGGGTCAGAAGTTATTCATTTGCATATTTGATGCTACATTAGGTCCAAAGGCTTGTATGAGATCTTTTTGATGTAGAACTCAGGAAATGTTGACAGCAATGTTTCTTGCACCTAGAAGAAGCCAATCTACAGTGAAAGAGAAGAAAGTCAACTCAGAGAGGGAAGCAGAAGCAAGAGCTGGAGGGAGATCCTGGAGGGAGTTTTTGACCCCTTATTTCAGCTTTTCAGGAAGTCCATCTGTACCCCTATAGTTCCCATAGTTTGATTGTTCAGCATTTCTCATTTTACCTAAACTAGTTCAAGATGGGTTTAGTCACTTGTAACCAACAGAGATGTGACTCACACAACAGAGAAATTTAATTTTGTTTTCCCTTAAAAATATCTATCATTGTATAGTATAAAAATACCCAAGGCCACATCGTTCATAACAGCAAAAATAAGTAAAATGAAAACAACCCAAACATCTACCAATGGTAGAATAAATTATAGCAAAGTCATGCAATGGAATATTATAAACTATGTAATGTATGAACTACATAAACTACATATAAACTACATAAACTACAGCTAAACATGTCAATAATGATAAATCTCAAAATAAAATATTGGGAAACTGGTAAGTTCTAGAAGAACTCATACTATAAGATTCCATTCACATCAAGTTCAAATACAAGTATAACTAAACCATGTATTATCTAGAGATACATACAGAGATGGCAAAACTAAAGGAAAATAGGTAATGATTTACACAAAATTTAGGATAGTGGCTACTTCTAGAGGTGGGGGGGTGTGACTGGAGAGGACACACAAAGACATCTAAGGACTAAGAAAGTTGAATTTCTTAAACTGAGAGGTGTTTATTATATAGGGTGTTTCCTAATTCCATGCATATATATTGAATTCACTTATATACGATAATTTTAAAACAAAAATAATTATTATAATAACTAACTACCACATTTTGAGATGATTAAACAGATGTTTAAAAACAGGGTCCAGCATATAGTAAGCTCTTAAGAAATGATATGAGCCATAATACTAATATTATCACATGCAGATAATTGTACCACCTAGAAGAAGAAAATACCAAAAAGTATGTCTTCATCTGTGTACACCATATAGTCCAAGATGCCCGAAAATCTGTTAGAACCACAGCCCTATTAGAGATGGGAACTTCGTGGTTTTCAACCTCCACTCACCTAAGGGATAGTACCAGAAGAGATTCTCAGATTCACAGCCACAGACAAGAATTTACTTGGTTAGTATCAGGCACCCAGTGGATAGCCATACTAATGAATCTAAGGTGTTAAGGTGTTTAGTTACCTGATATCACATAATTAGCCCAACATTTAAAGAAAAACAATTGATTAATATGGCATCTTAGTAGAGAAAATAATAAACAATGGATCAAGTATCAGCTTCAAGCTATTCTAACTAGGGTCTATTCACAAAATAAGAGAATTGTGGAATTCATAAAGCACCCTGGCCATCATCTCATTCAACTATTTAGTTTACAGCTGAAGAAGGAAAAGCTCAGGGAGGTTATTTGGACTCTTCAAGGTCAACAGTGACTTTGTGGTGGGGTCAGGACTAGTACAGAAGTTAGGATGGAAGCTGCAGAAAATGTCCTGCTATTGGGTGTTCACAGACCAATTAGAAGGGAAGATGGGACTAGAAGGGAAAGTGAGTGAGATCAGGTATGGAAAATTCAGCACTGGTTTCCTTTCAAAGGAGTAGAGAAGCTGGAATCCTTTGAAGCTCCCCATGGATGTAGGCCTAACACACCACTTTTTGAGTGACACCTCTGAATGAACTCTTCTGGGGACAAATTCCTGGGAAGAAGATAGACTCAGTTAATTCTCATAGCAGAAAATATGTCATATGCAATTTCAGGGAAATTTCTATCTCAAGCTCATTCTCATTTCTATCACCTGCATCTAATGCACTTGATGGGCTTACAATACAATACTTGCTCTTACGTGATTAGTTTTCTCTTGAGTCATGGTTATCCCAAGCCAATCACCTATCTAAGGCTAAGTTCACAATTATTCCTTCAATAAGTACTCCCGGGGATGAAGACTCTGTACTAGGCACTAGAAATTTGATGCAAAGTGTTTAATCAAACTCCATTTACCCTGTCCAATCATGGGAGACAGTGACTTATTCAAAAAAAGAACGTATCAACCAGAAGTAACTGGATAAAGACAATGCCCCTCAACCCTTTTGTCACAAGACAATTAAATGAAAGCTCATAAAGAACCTTTGCTTACTTCGGAACTTTATCAGCTTGAGCCCAGCTGATAGGGAAAGTAGGTCTTACGGCTGAACTCTTGAACCAGGAAAGGATCAGTCCAAAGTTTCTGTCAGGTGACGTGACCTACAAAAAATATTTCCACTCCTTGGCTTATCTTTATGACCGACAAATGATTGCCTCTTATTTGCTCTATATGCTGGAAAATGTGGCTAAATTGCTGAAGCTGTCCCAAACAAGAAGGTTCCTTCTGGGGAAAAAAAAATATTCATCCCCTAAAGCAAGGTTTAATTAATGAAAATGTAGCCTAGATTATCAAACTATGCCTTTTGGGGGGGGGGAGGGTCTGATGTTTAATGGTTTGGGAGCTTTTTGAACAAGCAAAAACACCTCTAAAAAGAAACCAGACCCCTCTCTAACTTTTATATCATAACTTGTTGCCACTCCGCAGTGTTTGTAGCAGCTCATAACAAGAAAGTATGACCTCATCCGTTACTCACTCACTACCATCCACCAATTTAATGAGTTTCACTGGAAATTCCCATTTTAGGGGAAATTTCTAAATTATAAAATAACTCTTTTTTGTTACTTATCAATGAAAAACTTGAATTGTAATCAAAGTATAGTGGATAATTTCTCTAAAGGAGTAAGTCAGTAGACAAAGCCAAGTGTAAGCCTCCCTGTTTATTAAAGGGAGCTAGATCTAAGATCCTAACACGGCACTGTGACCAAACTATGTGAGCATCCAGTGACCTTATGCATTGGCATAACTTAACCAGCTTATAACTTCAGAGACTGACAGCAAAAGGTGAAGTTAATGACTGTCTACTGAATGACCAAGCAATGCGCACAGAGTCCAAACAACTAGAGTGATACCCTCTTCTCAAGTGATTTATTGTCTGAAACACTGAGTTAAATGGAGCACCCGCTATATCTAAAGGCAACGGTCAGTGGACAAAAGCTGTTTGATCAAATGTCAACCTCCATAGTCCATTGGGAGAGGCAGGAATTTACTCAAAATGTAGTATCAGATTAAAGTTATTTTTCAAAAATTAACCCTTTTCTAAAGAAAACAGAGAAAGAAAGAGATAGAAAGCACAAACAAATAACAGTAAATAAATACATCCATCAGACAAGGTCACGGCCATTTTTTTTAATCTCAGAAATTATTCCAGTTTAGACAAAATAATTTGAAAAGATAAATATTTTCATAGTCAGAAAAACTAGGTTTGGGGGGTTGTCTGTTGGTTTAGTTTTGCTTGTTTTAGTTAACTTTCCTATCAAGGGCCAGTTGGTGCCTCTGACCTTGACCCGGCAATAGATTCAAGTGCCTAATCAGAGATATGGAATGCTGTATCTCATGACATCTCATTCTTTCTCTGTCCTTTAAAGCACATACTGCCCCCCCCCCCAAGGAACTTTACCATGAAACTAAATGACACAGTTAATAAGGACCTCAGACGGAGACCCTCCCTCCCCAGGCTGCCTGAAGACCCTATCTGAGCCCCTGTCGGTCATCCTTTACAAGAACCAACAAACTGTATGTGTAGTTCCAGTGCTGGGTGGAGGAAACAAGGACAGCAGAAAGCAGCCTTAGATCATCCTCCCAAGGCCCCTGATGTGGAAGGAACAATCACCGAGCACACACAAACGATCATTGTCATCCCCGGTACGAGGGCTTGGGGTGTGGGAAAGGAAGGGCAGCCCAGAATTTGAAAGCTACAATAGCAAGGTACGAGATCTGAGAGCTTCAAGAGGAGTCTGTTTTGTTTGTTTTTAGTCTAGACTGAGAGTGCAAGGGCTTAGGAAATATGCGTTAAGTTAGAAGACACCCTGGGGTTGTTTTCTTTCTCCACTCGGAGCCCTGGGTAATATCGCGCATGCTGGTGCCTGCACCAGAGCTGACTAAAGGCTGGAGGAGCTCCCGCCCTTTCTCTCCACATCCAATCAGGAACCAAGGATGATTGCCACTTGCTTCTTTGGACCTCCTCCACCTTTCCCACACTACCTGTGTCTGCAATACATCAGCTATCTCAATATTTCTCACATGGATTAGAGCCCCTGATCCATATGCCATACTGCTTTCGAAAGAACAGGTTTAAGACTGCCCAATTTAAAAAATTCTTTAGTGGCTTCCAATAGCCTTCAGGTTAAAATCCAAACTGTCTTAGCATACAGGTTCTGATAAGACAATTCCCTTGGTTCATATCCTGTCATTGCTATTTACCAATCTGGGAAAGTTTCTTAACCTCTTTGGTCCTCGGTTTCGTCATCTATAAAATAGGGTAACAACCGTCATTCCTCATAGGTTTGTTGTTAAGATCAATGAGATACCCTTTTCAAAGAGCTTAGCACTGCCTAGTTTTCAGTAACTTTTGGCTATCATGGCTATTGTTATTTTACCAACTTACTATTAGCTACAATAGCCCTCCCCACCATGGCCCCTTCCTCCTCTCCAGTTATGTATCTTGCTACTAGCTCATTGGTAACCACAGGTTTTGTATCTGAAGGACCCACTTTATGCCACAACCCAATGCTAAAGGATTTACATATATTCTTTAATCATTCACAACTCCACGTGATCATTACTAGCATGCTCATGTTACAGATAAGGAAACTGAGACTCAAAAAAGTTAAGGAGTGCCTGTGGCTCAGTGGGTTAAGTGTCTGACTCTTGATTTTGGCTCAGATCATGATCTCAGGATCATGAGATGGACCTGGGAGTTTGACTCCATGCTCAGCATGGAGTCTGCTTGAGATTCTCTCCCTCTCCCTCTGCCCCTCCCCCACTGGTGCATGCGCACACACTCTCTCTCAAATAAATAAATTAAATAAATCTTTAAAAAAAAGAAAGAAAGAAAGAAAGAAAAGTTAAGCAACTTGGCCAAAGTAACCCAGCTATGAAGCAGGAGCCCATAGTTGAAATCAAAGTCCATCATACTCCAAATCTGTTTTGTTTTGTTTTGTTTTGTTTTTAATGACTACACTCTGCTGCGTGTATCCCACCTTATTTCCCCCCAAATTGCTGGAATGGTATTTCTGGTCCTACATGCTTTTCCAGAACCTCACCACTTCTCCATCAAGAGGTGGAATCTATGTCATCTCCCCTTGATCGGGGGCAGCACCTGTGGATTGCCTCAACTAACTGAGTCTGGCACAAGTCAAGCCATGTGATTTCAGAGGCTAGCTCATAAAAAGAAATGAAGCTTCTGTCTGGCAATCTCTTCTAGAGCGTGCCCCTCTGGAGGCCTAAGCTGCCATTAAGAAGGTCAGCTACCAGCAGCTGGAGCCCCAGCCGCCAGTCATATTTCAAGCATCTCCAGCAGTTGCTGCATGGAATAGAAAGGAGCTGTTCTCACCAAGCCCCACCCAAATCGCAGATTTGTGAATTAAAGACATGATCGTGATTATTGACGCCACTGAGTTTTGGAGTGCTTCGTTATGCCCTAATAGAAAACCAGATCAGCCACGGAAACCTCCAACGCTGTTTAATCACTTTCATTTCCCCTGACAACACACCTCTCACGGCCCTTGCACAAGTGATCGCTTTTGCCTACAAATCACCACCAGCCCACAATGCCCCAGCACAGACACACACACACACACACACACGCCCTCATTTAAAGAGTGACTTGGCTTTCAAGAGTCATTGTAGGTGTTGTAGTTTTAGTCATCTTTCCCAAATTTGGAAGTGAGTGGTTAAGGACCCAAACTTCTAGTCAAAATGTCTAGGCTTAAAATTTTTGTTCACTGCTTCCAAGCTGTAAGACTTAATCTCTCCAAACCTGTTTCTACAAAAGGGAGTGATAACCAAACCCCTATCTTGGTATTACAGGGATTCATTTATAGCTCCTAGCAAAATTCCTAGTATTTAGTAAGAGTTCAATACATGTTGCTGTAATTAGAGCATTAATCATACTGCATTGCAATTATCTATTTTTTTTGTTTCCTCTTCTGAACAAGAACAGTGTATGCTCAATGCCTTGGCACCTAAGATATGCAAAAACATTTTTGCTAAATACAGAAACAAATAAATGAATAAAGAAGAAAACAAAGGAAGGAGGAAATGAACAGGTATGTATAATCTAGCCTCCTTTCAATTCCTCAGATCTAGTGTGTAAGAGGGTTAAAGTGAGGGGCGCCTGGGTGGCTCAGTCGTTAAGTATCTGCCTTCGGCTCAGGTCATGATCTCAGGGTCCTGGGATTGCCCCCCATCGGACTCCCTGCTCGGCGGGAAGTCTGCTTCTCCCTCTGCCTCTGCCCCTCCCCACTGCTTGTGCTCTCTCTCAAATAAATAAGCTTTTAAAACCTTTAAAAAAAAAAAAAAAAGAGGGGTAAAATGACAAGAGATCTCCAGCCCTATAGGAATCAGTTTGGGCACTGGCTGCATGCTCTTCTTCATGTCGGGACCAATTCTCTTTTCCCAGTGGCAGGTAGAACCACAGCCATTATTTCTGAGACTCCCTCCTACCCAAAGCCATGTAGAGAGCATCCTCCCTTGGCCAGGTGAACCTTTTTGCTTCTGACACTCCAAACGAGATGCCAGGACTATAAGGAAAACCAGCACCAAAATCTCAGATGGCCTCCAACTGCAGATTCTCTTTCCTCCTCTATTTTATAGCCTGCCATCAAGATGCCAAGTCAAACGCAGTTAATCTTTTACAGTGTCAGTCCCCTTTATGGACTCCATGATATGGCAATGCCATATGGCGGCAATGCTCTAGAAGGGACTCTGCTCTTACCTGACAAGCAGGTTTATGCTGTACTTAGCAAATAAGTCCCTCTTGCCTCATGCGTGATATCTCCCCACTGATTCCTGCTCAACCTAGTGAAATTGAGAGAAATTACTAAACAGCAACACAGCTTTCATTAATAAGGTGAGAAGTCTACCCTTAATTTTCGTTTTCACTGTAGAATTTACATATATGTATACTTATACATGCAAGTATCATTATAGCAGCTAACAATCTGTGGATATGGTGGCTCAGCTCCACCAATGGCTGTTGGAACTCAATGCTATCCCACAATACCAATGTCATTCTGGAGCACCTTAATTTCAATATCCAGAAAACCCCAATGCCCCGGGGAGTCCTTCAATATGCCCTCTTGCCTCGGCATACGAGTGAAAGTTTAAATATTTATTAAATGAGTAAAATTCAGGGTGTTGGCTGTCTATAGCCATAAATTGCTTTAAAAGCAAATGTGGACTTTGTCTTATTGTTGTTATTACTGCAGATTCTAAGCTTTTTATAAGTTTAAACATTTCTGCATTCTTTCTTCGGAAGGAGCTCTCTCAAGTCTGCTGAAAGTTACAAAGATTTCTGAAGTCTGCTGAAAGCTGAAGATTTCTGAGGCGTGGCACCACATTCTCTGATTGGGCCGCTGCTCTCGAAAGATAGGGGCCTTTTGCTGTTGACTCACCAGAGGGCAGCAGCTTTGCAGCTTGATGTCAGCACGCAAGAATGTCAGACACTTCTCGCCAGCCACCTCCCACCCAACCCCCAGGAGTAGCCCAGAATTAAGCAAAGCTCTTTGGGTTAGCCTCTGCCCAGCCTCCTGGTTGGGCTTCTCGCTGCCCTGGTTACCATGCTCCAGCAAAGAAAATCCCCACCACCTCTCGGCAGGGGAACAATAAACTTTTCCAGCTATGTGTCTCTGGGGATACCAATGTAATGGCCTGATTAATGTTTAGATATTTGGGGATTGGGTATATTTGGGGGATTGGGTATGGTTTTCTGGGTACTCCTCTTCAACACACACACACACACACACACACACACACAGGTCTTCTCTAGAAGGAAAACAGCACATATACAGAAAGAAAGCTGCAAACAGGCACTAGCAAAATTTCTAGATTCTAAATGGATTATGTGTTTTTTGTACTCCTGGTATTCGATCTATATCTGTTTCC
Organism: Phoca vitulina; assembly: GCF_004348235.1. NCBI lineage: Eukaryota > Metazoa > Chordata > Mammalia > Carnivora > Phocidae > Phoca > Phoca vitulina. The sequence continues at coordinate 6,303,690 of NW_022589778.1, forward strand.
CCCACATTTCTGACTGTCTCAACTGAAGCCTCAGATCTAGCTCGAGCCTAGCTTGGACTATCCCCGAGGTCCTTTCTGCCCTAATGGTCTATGTTTGCATGAAATTAAACAATTAAGAGCTTTCTGAGAGGAATAACTTCTTGAGGATACTCATGAGACCCAGCCGGTTGTCTGCCCACAGTGGGTAGTCCTAGTTCCATGAGTACCTATTTTTATATGTCACCTACTTTCACATCTCATCTCCCCTTTAAGAGAGGAGAGTCTTAGTCCTGTGTTAATTAAAATGTTCATATTTTTTGCATTTTTGCAATGGGTCTTGTGGTTTGGGGCAACTGAAAGCAGTCAACAGATGGTAGACTGTATACCCACTTAGGGTAATCATGGCCAAGACCAAGCAAGCAGTTAGCCAAGGTGAAATTGATGGATCACAGAAACTCAGTCTGCCCAATTCCACTCGCTAAAGAGTGGAGATCCCAGAGCTTAAGGCTCTTTGATTCCCTTCGTACACTAATAGTTGAGGAAAAACCACTCTCTGCGACCTTGCCCTCATTCTATTTCTTTAACCTGATGGATGGCACCAGCCTCCACTCCCCATTCTACTTGAATGTCCTCTAAGATTCTCCAATTTGCTTACTGTAGTGGGCTAAAGGGTGGTTCCTAAAAAGATATGTCCATGTCCTAATCCCCAGAACCTGGGAATGTGACCTTATTTGGAAAAAGTTAAGGATCTGGAGATGAGATCATTCTGGATGATCCAAGTGGGCCCTAAATCCAATGGCAAGTATCCTTATAAGAAACCAGAAGATGGGGTTCCTGGGTGGCTCAGTCACTTAAGCCTCCGGCTCTTGGTTTTGGCACAGGTCTTGATCTCGGGGTCATAAGATTGAGCCCTGCATTGGGCTCCATGCTCAGCACAGAGTCTGCTTGAAGATTCTCTCCTTCTGGCCCTCCCCCACCCTCACCCTCTCTCTCTCTCAAATAAATAAATCTTATAAAAAAAGAAAGAAAGAAACACAGAGGAGAGACACGGGGGAGAAGAGGACAACACCATATAAAGATGGAGGCAGAAGTGGAGTCACAAGCCAAGGAACTCCTGCAGCCACCAAAAGCCAGAAGAAGTAAGAAATGGATTCTCCTCTAGAGCCTCTGTGGGGAGCAGAGCTCCTGCCAACATTTTGATTTTGGACTTCCTACCCCCAGAATTGTGAATACATTTCGGTTGTTTTAAAGCAACCAAGTTTGGGTAAGCAGCCATAGAAAACAAATACAGTTATAAACTCAAATGCCTTATAAGGATCATACAGGTAGTCAAATGAGCAAGCAGTCCAGGTAGGGAAATTGTGGTTTTAGCATCCCATTTAATTTTTCATTAACTAAAATTGATACTCGCAAAGGCAGTGAAATAACAGAAAGTACAAGCTGTCTTTAGCCAAAGTGAGAACAAATGTCCTGGCCAAAAGAAGTATCCATCACCCAGATCCACTTAATTGTTACCATATGAAAACATGAACCCAATATTACCACATCTTCCCATTTTTACTGGATTTTTACTTTAAATCTTGTGCATTTTATTTATTTTTTTTTAAAGATTTTATTTATTTATTTGACAGAGAGAGACACAGCGAGGGAGGGAACACGAGCAGGGGGAGTGGGAGAGGGAGAAGCAGGCTTCCCGCTGAGCAGGGAGCCCGATGCGGGGCTCGATCCCAGGACCCTGGGACCATGACCTGAGCCGAAGGCAGACGCTTAACGACTGAGCCACTCGGGTGCCCCAAAATCTTGTGCATTTTAAGTGTTGGTTCAAAGACCAAATGGGCAAACTGCACACTGTGGGCCCAACCAAATGTGTTTGAGGACTGAAGTATGACCACAAGTGGCCAGTTGCAGGGAGCCCACTGACCCTTCTAACAGTATTTAAGGTAAGTACCACTGACAGTTCATGACAAAATCAAAAACAGGGCCTTGTTGTTCTCCTCCTCAACCTGGTCTGGCAGCCCAGGTCACTTATATTCAAAATCATTCTCAGCGTTGGTGTAGGCAGAGAGAAATATTCTGTTGAACCCTGAGATAGTATATCTCCTTCCTCCTTCTAGGCCTCTCCTCTTATGGTGGCTTAATTTGGACTGTGACCATTTAGAATCTAGAAGTCGTGTGTGTGTGTGTGTGTGTGTGTGTGTGTGTGTGTGTGTGTGTTGAAGAGTATTATGGATAGCTACTTTGCAGTGTGGTGCATGATTACTTTAGAAGGAAAAATAAAATAAAATTATTCACCAGGGAGAATTAAAATTCAAAAGCCATTTTTCTGTGCTTATTTTATCCCAAAGCATTAAAATATATTTTACTAAAAGGATTGGAATTTAGGTCAGATAAAACTGAAGATATAAAATTGACACATAATATTGACACAGTCTCTATATTTACTTTATTAAAAGTTGCTACTTCTGTGATCATTTATCAAATCTCTAGAGCTATTTTCTAATTTCAGACAGTAAGTGTCCTGCAGAGCATTATAAAGTAAGACATAGTTTCACTAGATTGAATTTTTCAGTCTATGACGGTGATTAGGAAGATAGTTATGAGCTTTGAAAGTGCTACAAGAATAAATTTGATGCAAAGATTTATATTGTAAGAATGAAATACTGATATATATTTATATTGGTTGAGTCCTTAGTAAGGAAAGAAAGTTATAATCGATTTTCATTATTCATCTCTGTGTTCCCATGGAAATACTCTAAAAATAAATAGGAGACTTTTGAAGGGTCCCTCTAAAAGATATAAGAATTTAAAAGATTTTCAGGGGCACCTGGGTGGCTCAGTCATTAAGCGTCTGCCTTCGGCTCAGGTCATGGTCCCAGGGTCCTGGGATTGAGCCTGACATCGGGCTCCCTGCTCAGTGGGAAGCCTGCTTCTCCCTCTCCCACTCCCCCTGCTTGTGTTCCCTTTCTCGCTGTGTCTCTCTCTGTCAAATAAATAAAATCTTTAAAAATAAATAAATAAATAAGAGATTTTCAGAGATAGAAAGAGAAATGAGTTTCCTTACTGGTGGAGACTTTTCCTTAGTCAAATTAAAGTTAAGGACACAACTCAATAAGAAGAAGACAACCCAATTTTAAAATGGGAAAAAGATTTCCACAGACATTTCACAAAAGAAGATGTATAAATGGTTTATAAGCATATGACATTGTGTTGAACATCATGAGTCATTAGAGAAATGCACATCAAACCCATTATGAGGGAACACTTCACCCCCACTAGGATCAAGTCCATCAAAAAGATAGACAATGACAAGTGTTGGTAAGGATATGGAGAAGCAGGAACCCTCCTTCATATGTTGTTGATAAAGATGTACAGTGATACAACCACTTTGGGAAACAGTTTGACCATTTCTTGTAGAGTTAAATATTAATTTCCATACAACATAGCACTCCTACTCCTAGGTGTATACTGAAGAGAAATGAAAAAATATTTCCACACAAAGACTTGAACATGAATGTTCATAACAGCATTATAATAGCCAATAATAATAGCCAAATAATAGCCAAAAAGTAGGAACAACTGAAATGTCCATTAACTGTTGAATGGATACACAAAATGTTGTATATCCATGCAATAGCATGTTATTTAACCATAAAAAAGGATGAAGTAGGGACGCCTGGGTGGCTCAGTCGTTAAGCGTCTGCCTTCAGCTCAGGTCATGATCCCAGAGTCCTGGGATCGAGTCCCACGTCAGGCTCTCTGCTCGGCGAGGAGCCTGCTTCTCCCTCCCCCACACCCCCTGCTTGTGTTCCCTCTCTCGCTGTGTCTCTCTCTGTCAAATAAATAAATAAAATCTTTTAAAAAAAAAAGAATGAAACACTGATATATACAACTTTTATAAACCCGAAAAACATTATACTAAATGAAAAAAGCCAGACACAAAGCACCATATATTATATGATTTCATTTATATGAATTGTCCAAAAAAGATAAACTCATAAAAACAGAAAATTGATTAGTGGTTGCCTGTGGCTGGGGTGAGGAGGGGAATAACTAAATGGGCATGAGGGATCTTACTGGGATGATGAAAATGCTCTAAAACTATTGTGGTTATGGTTACACAACTTAGTAAGTTTGTTAAAAGTCATCAGATTGTGCACTTAAAGTGGGTGAATTTATGGTGTGTAAGTTAAAGTTCAATAAAGTTGTTTTTAAAAGTTAGAGAATCATTAAGAGAAGAAAACCTGACACATAAAATATTCTCTCTTTTATCCTATAACCAATTTGTCAACAAATTTGTCAATCGTTCCTACCAAATACCTCTTATTTTTTTATCATTTATATATTTTAAGTGCATAACAGTTCAAAATATAACATGTACAAAATAGAACACAATGAAAAATTTTTCTTCCACTATTTTCCCTCAGCCACCAAATGCCTCTCCTTGGAAACAAGCATTGTTATCAGTTTCTTGTATGTTTTTCTAGAAACACTTTATGCATCTCTAGAAATATGTATGTGTGTGTATTCTACCCCCAAAACACACACACACACACACAACCCTTTTCCCCCACAACTTGCAGCATATTATACATAGTGTTCTACACATTTCTCTTTTTTTTTTACTTAATAATCAATAACATATCAGAATCTAAATATCACTCAAATCTTTTCCCTCTTTACCATCCCACTGCCAAGGAACTGGGTAGGACCCTGAGCACCTCTTGCTTGGACCACTGTATTTCATCTAATTTGAGATGCCATCAGTTATAAAACACACTGGTATTTGGGAACCCTTAAGAGAGAAAAAAAAATGCCACCAATTAAACTATGACATAAAATTCATTGTAAGATACATCTCAATTTCAGGGGAAAAAACCATAATGCTAAAAAGTGCCTACATATGCACAAACACGTAAATAATAAAATACGGTAACATTGTCCCAACAGGTCCTCCAACATCATCCCTGGCCCCTCTTCAATTCATCGTCTACTGCCAGAATGATTTTTCTAAGCTCAAAGTTTAATCTTTTCATGCCTCTACTAAAAATCATTTATGGCTTCCCATTGCCACAGGATGAAGTCCAAGTAACTCAGTGTGACAAGTGTCAGTGTTACAAGACCCTTCTCTTTGCTGGCGTTATTTCTTTCCACATGCTGTAGGCATGCCCAACTATTGACCCTTTCTCAAAAATGTAACGTCCTTTCAGACGTGCTTTGGTACATCTTGTCCCCTCTTGCTTGGAATACACTTGACCCTTGCTGGGAGGACCTAGCTAAATACCACTTATCCTCCAAGACTCATCTCCGGGAAAACTGCCACGAACTTCCCCAGTTCAATGAAATGTCCTTTTCTGTCCTGCCGCCCTCCTTGTGCTTGATTCCATCCAAAGCACTCCCTGCCCAGTATCGGGCTTTGCTGTTCTCTTGCCTGTCTTTGCCACTCTTATTTTTCTCACATCACCAAGGATTGCCATGGTACCTCGTCCATGGCAGGTATTCAATAAATATTTATTGAATGGATGTGTACTTTGGCTCCTGGACATAATCAACACATCTGCAATCATGGAGGTGTGGTCAGCTTATTATAGGGGAAAGTACACTGGATCTGAAGTCAGAGGATGCCGGGGGCAGGCTCTGACACTTCCAACTCGCTGGTCTTAGTTTGGTCAGTTCGTTTTTCTAAGACGTGGTTTCCTCATCTGAAACCATGAACAGTACTACTTGCCTAGAAGGGCCGGTGAAGGGATTACCCTAAGGACGTCACTGGCATGGGGCTGGTGCTCTAAACTCAGCAGCTTCGATGACAGTGACTGGAAGATCCTACGCTGTTGGATGATTTTGTATACGCCAAAAGCAAACACACCACTGACACATGCTGTAATACCAAATGGACTTTGTCTTCCTGCTCTTATTTTATATTATTTAAAATGAAAAGTCATGCCTCTTGACAGACTTGAAAAGGTGATAGATACCATGTTTCAGAAATCCAGGTGACCAAAAAACACGTGGACCCAATTCATGCCCGGAGCATTACCCCAACCCCTGTAGGTAATCAGCTGTAACAGCTTTTTTAACCCTTCCCATGCTTTATTTGTAAGACAAATACGAGCACAGCCAAATACATATTATATTCCCCTCCTTTTTACACAAAATGTGTCATGTTCTGCATATACTGTTTTGCAGATGGCTTTTTCCACTTAACATCTAAAGGGATTCTGTGACCCTGAAGAACTGTTTGCCCTGAAGAATTCCCATCAAGTAGACAAGTCGTGGAAAGAGGGATGCTTCTGGCATCACAGCTCTGAACTATAAGCAGAAGGTAAAAGCCCTGACTCCCAGCCTCAACCACAAAGTAACTGCATGACTAACACAACAAACTATCTGCCTGCTGTATCAGGCCACGGGCAAAAAAATTACAACCAGGCTGAAAGGGATACAAAGATCTTAGTATTATTTCCTTGAGATCCAAAGAATGCTGCAAACAGCGCCAACACCTACTGTTTCCTACCTGTTCTTCATCACGGAAATGATATGCCCCCCCCCCAGTGAGCCTTCACCTTGAAAAGAAAAGATTATTTTCAGAATTGTAAATAGCTTCCATTTGGGGGCTGTGCCTCGGGTTTGGAACAAGATCCACAATTTTATAAAGGCTCTGTCTGTTTAGAAACCAAGATCTGGTAGTACAAGGGGCTGGTTTGGGCTCTATAAATAGTTCTTATTCTTTCAGTTTTGTTGATCACATAATTGATAAAATTACAAGTACAAGAATATTAAACATTTGGCAAAATGAGGATGTTAGAATAATAGACCTTCCTTTCCCTGGCAAGTTTAATTATGGCTCGGGTTGTCCATGTCCTCCCTGCCTTCTGATTTCTTTCTCAGGCATCCATCCCCTGAGTTGGTGACCTAAAGTCCCAAACTCTCATCTGAATGGCCCCCATTTATCCACTCTGCTGCCCACTCCAAATCCCTGACTGCCCACTGTCCTTCCAGAAGTTCTCCACATGGGCAGGGAAACAGGCTAGTTGGGAGAAGTCAGCACAGACAACAGATTCTCCATCTCATACCCAGTAAACCACGTCACTCTGACCCCATTTATCATGTATACACACTGCAGGGAATTTAGCAGGAAGATTAAGAATGAGCTGGGAAGAGGACAGAAACCTCCTGATGTCTCAGAGGGAATTGTGTCTGACCCATAAGCCCAGCAGGTGGGAGCCTGGGTCGTCTCTCCACACTACAGACCACAAATACTGCAAATCCATCAGGCGAAGAAAAATAAGTGCACAGTTATGGGAGCCAGCTGCAAAGGCAATGAATCCAACACGCTGATCTAGAAGGAGGGAGGCGGATTAGGACATTCAGGTGAAGCCCATTAGCAGCTGATTTCTCCACAAACCATAAGGTATTGGCACAATATATTTACTATTGGTGCTGGAGCCAGAATAGGAGGAAAGTCTGAGGAATGAGCTGGAGATGGCCAGGGGGAGAAGGGCACAGGAAACAAGACATACAATCTAAGGCTCGAAGTCTGGAAATAACAAGGCATTTTAATACCTCTAGACAGTTCCATGTGATGGAGACAGAATACCAGGAAGACAAGTCCAGCATCATGGCAGAGACAAGATGAGGCTAGAGAGATGGCCAGCCAATGAAGGATTTTGGGAGGTCATGCTATGGATCTTGGATTTTCACGTGAAAGGCAATACTGGGAGCCACTGTAGGATTTTAAACAGAGAATAACGAGATTAAAGTCATGGGAAGGTCACTCATAGCATGTAGGTCATGGATTCGAGTGCTGCTTCCACGGCACCTACCATACTATATTGTAATAGGCATTCATCTGTCCCCACTAAACTGTAACCTCAGTGAGAGCGGGGAGTGTGTCTGCTTTCTCATTGTTATATCTCCAGACCCGGGTACAATGCCTAGCACACAGTTAGTCATGAGTTAATGAATGGATTGATGGACGGTGGGATCCAGTGTCATTCATCTTTCTGTCCCTGATGCTTATGTAGCGCTCAGCACAATGGAGCTAGTTGATAAAGGCCTGACAAATAAATGAATAAGTATGAACTTCTGCCTCTTTTTCCAGACTTCTCTCCCAATGTTCCCTAAGATTTGTGATCTTATAACAATAAAAATGTATCAGAATCAAAATCAGAAACGTTGCAATAACCTCTGTCTCCTTTTCATAAGCGAGAGCTCAAAGCCCAGTGCCGTTCCCCCCCGCCCACGTGTCTTTTTCCCTGATTACGATCATGGCCACCAACCACCACACACAAGGATTTCTTCCAACCCTGGCTACCGGCATTGTGTGCAACAAGACGGGGTGTACAACTTACTCCTGCCAACTAGAATAGATGGAAGAAAAAAAAAACTAGAAACAACTGATTCTGGCAGTTTTCTCTAACAATAATCACTTTCCGTTTTGCCATCTAATTGCTGCTCTCAAGGTTTAATAATTATCAGTATTGTAGCTAATACTTGTAGAATGCTAGATTTATGTCAGGCACTATCCTAAGTGATCTGTATTACATACATATAGTCATTTAATCCCCATGAAACCCAGATGAAATTCATACCATTATTATCTCTATTTTATAAATGAAGAAACAGAGGCACAGGGAATTGAGTCATTTGTCCATCACACATATTCCAAAACTAATATGTGGCAGAGTGGGGATTTTAACCTCTGCAGTCTGACTCTCGGCCTACAGCTGGGGTTTGCTGGACAGAAAGGGGGGAGGAAGCAGACAATTTATCTGAGCCTTCCCACTATTAACAGTGACTATGGGTAAATATGTAAACTTGCTGAGGCTCAGTGTTGATATCTATAATGTGAAGACAGAAATAGATACTTCACAGTTTGTTGAGAGTAGTAAATATAAACACACATGTAAAATATCTAGTTTGACTGAAAGTCATTTCTCTCCTTCACCCAAGTAGTTCTCTATTTTTAGATTGTCACAGCCCTTCGAGAGCCGCCATCAGAAACCACACGGTTTACTTCCCAGCCCTGTCCTAAACCAGCTGTCAGCTGTGTGAACTGAAGCCCCTGTTTCCTCTACTGTAACCTAGCAATCATAAAACCCATTGTAAGATTAAGTGGGATCATGTTTGAAAGGCTACTAGCACAATGCCTGGCATATGGTAAGTGCTCGGTAAATGATAGCATCTATAACGATGGCGGGAATAAGGAAGAGGAGGGGATTATGAGGAATTAAGGCGATGATGTTTTCAGCTTGATTCTCCCTTCCCACCTAAAAAAAACCTGCCATCTGCCCTCCACGGCTGTAAGAAATAGAAAATTTTGTCACTGTTACTTCCTAAAGGTAGGGAAATTATTTGAATGCCCCCCCACCCCATGAATACACTCAAACACAATAGTCTCAACTTCTAGTGTATAAAATCATCTGGGACATTTATTAAAATTGCAGATAACAGGGAACTACCCTCAAGTTCTGGTCAACAGGAAAGGGATGTGGCCCAGCTCTCACTCAGGTGATCGTGTTGGTAGCCCTGGGATTACACTAAAAAACACTGCCCTGGGATTAAATCAGCATATTTATTGCTTTGAGCCAAGATTATTTCTAAGAATCTAAATGGGACTTTTAGTGAGATTTAAGAGTGACTGTGGCTTTAAGGGGATTATTTATTAGGAAATATTTATCACTGCTTACCAACGCAAAGCATTTGTTCAACCATGGCATGGTTTAATTTTTGAAAATAAAATAAATAAATAAACAGACACCCCTTTCACAAATACATGTGTACTTAAATACATGTGAGTATTAATCTCAGCAGTTTGAAGTATCCTTAAAAAAACTTCCAGTGTAGGGTCCGCCTGGGTGGCTCAGTCGGTTAAGCATCCAACTCCTGATTATGGATCAGGTCATGATCTCAGGGTTGTGAGATCAAGCCCCACGTGGAGCCCCCCACTCAGTGGGGAGTCTGCTCGGGATTCTCTCTCTTCCTCTCCCTCTGCCCTGCCCCTCCCCTGATCATGCATTTTCTCTCTCTCTCTCTCTCTGAAATAAATAAATAAACCTTAAAAAAAAAAAAAAAAAAGAACTTCCAGTCTATTTTCATTATCTCATACAACCTAGTCTTAAATTTCAGTCCTGCTAGCCTATAAATGGTTTTGTCCAATATTTACCTACTGTTACAAGAAGGATAATGAATTTGTGTTTTCTGTAACTCGGAAGGGGTTTTATTGTCTTTGTCAAACTTTGTTTTATTCGACTTTGTTTTATTCAAACTTTATTCCTCATACACTCATCAAGAATGTTTCAATGCATTTCACAAAGTTCACCTAGTGAAGAGTTCCAGTATCAGTAAAGACAATTTACTCATGGATAGTGTCACTTTCTAGATTAAGAAGTTGAGGGGAAGAGTTTACATGTCCACAGGCCACAAAGAAAGTCAACATGATGAATTGTCATCAAACTAATTCTGTGCCCAAATCACTAGACTTTAGCCAATCTTTGTTTGCTTTAAAGAAAAAGAACTCTTAAAGATAAACAAATGAAATTTTCATGCTTCACTTTTGGCCATTATTATGGCTTCCACGGTATTATTAAGAAGTTAAATCTAAAGTCCTTCCAGAGACAAATATAAGCTCACAACCCAGTGAAGTAGATAAATACATCTTTACTGATCTTAAAAAAAATTTTGAGGCATTCGATAATTTTTAGTTGTTTCTGGCCAAACCTTGAGTAAACTAAAAAACTAAAGAAAATTGAGAAGTGGTTCTTTTTTTTTTTTTTTTAAGATTTTATTTATTTATTTGAGAGAGAGAGAGAATGAGAGACAGAGAGCATGAGAGGGAGGAGGGTCAGAGGGAGAAGCAGACTCCCTGCCGAGCAGGGAGCCTGATGCGGGGCTCGATCCTGGGACTCCAGGATCATGACCTGAGCCGAAGGCAGTCGCTTAACCAACTGAGCCACCCAGGCGCCCAGGAAGTGGTTCTTAATATAAACCAAGTAACTTCACTCAGAGATAATGAACATCTCACGTTTTATTAGGTTTTTCTAGTATTTTTCAAACATTTGTTATGCAAAGAATTATATCAGGTGAGTATCACCAATTCCAGATCTCCTCTTCAACATTATTTTGATCAAGCATTTTTAATCCAAACATTTCTTGTAATATTTGGGAGTAAAATGTTTTAATTTAGCCATTTACACACGTTTGAAGTTAACCATTGACTCAATTTCACGCCAAATTTAAAGAAAAAATTTTAAATGCTTAGTTTATGATTTTTTAAAATTTTGTAGCCAACGAACATTTGTTCCAAAAACTATTTTGGGTCTTATAGCATATTTAATGTCTTAGCCCTGCAGTTGAGTGCTTTTAATATTATCTTTTAAAATTAGAGATTAAAACGGTCTATTTCGACTTGCTATTTATCCTATCCCTTTTAAGGGAAGAGTTATTTGTAAAAAAAGTTGGAGGGCATTTCTAAAGACTAATGGGACATCATAAATTAGAATAACATGATATCTTGGGGCGCCTGGGTGGCTCAGATGGTTAAGTGTCTGCCTTCAGCTCAGGTCATGATCCCAGGGTCCTGGGATCGAGTCCCGCATCGGGCTCCTGCTCCGCGGGAAGCCTGCTTCTCCCTCTCCCACTCCCTCTGCTTGTGTTCCCTCTTTCACTATGTCTCTCTCTGTCAAATAAATAAATAAAATCTTAAAAAAAAAAAGAATAACATGGTATCTTTGCTCAGTCGACAATGTAAAAAACAGGTGCCTATCGGGTTTCTCTTTAGTTTGACAAACAGGTGTGTGGTAGGCTGCAACATGTTGCTGATCCAGCCAGACACTCAAGTTCAGACAAAGGCAATCCAAAGTTCCTAGTCATTTTTGTTTATTCTAACTAAGGAACGTTTGTGAACTCCATCCAGTCCTGGGAGCCTGCTTGCTCAGGGACAATTTTACTGGGTACATTCAGTGGTGTTTCAAAGTTTACAAGGATGAATTTATAGGGTTGGCTGATTTTCTTTTTGCAGAGTCTAACCTCATCTCTTGAAGCCTCTTGGAAGGCGGTATCAGTGTAACCTACGTCTATTCAAAGTAGATGTTGAGGGGAAAGTAATTCTCCAGTTTAGTGCATTTAAATTAACCTACTACTCTTACTCATTTATAGACATATTCAAAAAACCATGTTTTGCACTCAACCACAGTTTGCACTCAACTGAATCCCACAGTAAGCTATAGGAGGACACACATAAAATATAAAGAACGCTCATTCTTAGCCTAGGTTCCCTGAGCCCTCTGATCCTGTGTGAAAATTCTGTGTGTGTGTGTGTGTGTGTGTGTGTGTGTGTGTAATCATGCATTTTCCTGAGTAGGAGAACCATGGTTTTCCAGAATTCTCAATGGGGCACTCGACTACAAAAAGTTAAAAAAAACACTGACATGGAGAGAAGAATACATGATTACTTGTCTTTGCTTTAGTATCTAGTATAATGAAACATTGCAATATTGGCTTCTTATGACCCTTCATAATCACATCAATCAAAGGCTGATTCTTGGGCCTTTCTCCTCTCCTTAGGGTTACCTTGAGCCTCACTCCAGTATGTATTGCTCAGGGTGCCAGGGCCTCTGGAGGGTTCCAGGGGCCATCAGAGCACTGGTGGGATACCAGATGATTTTAGCTGGCACAGGCATGACACTTAGATAAATTCAGGTAGTTAACAGATGTCTTCCTTCACCTTCTCTTTAGTTCTTCTGCTTATGGCAAAGAAATAGGCCCAGTTGGTATTAGGATTATTTTACCACTTCTATAACACTCCCTAGTCTCTCCTTTCAACAGAGAGAGCAAGCCTCAAGCTCAGTCTTCACAGGCTACTGTATCTGGCAAGAATTTAATAACATTTCTTTGTTCAGGGTACTTCTTTTTATAATTAGCTTCTCTTTAAGGCAAATAATATTGGCTTTCAATGTATAGCTAGTGAGAAATCTTTTTAAGTGAATGTATTTCAATTTTAAAAAGGAGAGACAACTTAGAATCATAAAAGTAAATGATAGAAATTTGGAAAACACTAAACAACTGCTAATCAAGTCATGCTTTTAATTAGATTGACTGTCTTTTGGAAAATTCAGTCTAGTTAGGACAAATCTTTTAACCAACAATAGAAATTTCTATTAAGCATTTCTGAAAATATGTGAGGGATGCCTTTAACATTAGTTAGTTAGGATGTTTTCAGATGCTTGTAATAGAAAACACAACTGGAAGTTACCTTAAACAATAAGGACTATCTCCTGGTAGTTTTAGAGCAGATTCAGTCCCTGACTCTGTGACGCCATCAAAGACCCAGGCTCTTGCCATACTTTCCTCTGCCATTCTTAGCATGTCAGTGTTGTCTTCAGATTTATTCCCTCACGATCTCCAGATAACTTCCAAGACACCAACCCCCTTGTCCAACAATGACCAGATTCAGAAAAGTGAGAACCACTGTCCTTTGGCCCTTTCAAGTGCAAAGGAGACTTACCCCCAAATTTCCCCTATTTGCTCTCACATTTCATAGGCGAGTTTCCACCCTGTGCCTGTATCAGAATAAAACATTGCCAAGAAAAAGTCCTCACCAGCATTGCCTAAGCCTAATCCCCAGTTACCCACCGGAGGGACCAATGAAGATACCAGGCCTAATAACAGAACAATATCGGGGTTCTTTTTTTTTTATTTTTTTAAGATTTTATTTATTTATTTGACAGAGAGAGACAGCGAGAGAGGGAACACAAGCAGGGGGAGTAGGAGAGGGAGAAGCAGGCTCCCCGCCGAGCAGGGAGCCCAATGCGGGGCTCGATCCCAGGACCCTGGGACCATGACCTGAGCCGAAGGCAGATGCTTAACCAACTGAAACACCCAGGTGCCCCAATATTGGGGTTCTGTTGGCAGCACATATGAAGGGAATGGCTGTTGGGCAGGCAATCCACATTGTTTGCCATGAGCTTGCATAAACATAAGATTTTAACAAGTCTGGGGGTGCAAGAAGACTAAAAATTAACATTGGAGAAAAATCTTATTTCAGCGTCACAAAGAAGTAATAGAAACCTGGGCCATCAAAATACACACAGAATATGGTAGTTTTTTTCAGGGTCCAGATAGAGTAAACTCTCAAGAAAATATTACTCTCAGGGATTTAAAAAACATTAATTGGCTGATAATTCTTCTCCCCAATCCCACCTCGCCCCTCAGATCTTATGAACAGGATAAAGATATGCAAGGGCAATCCCACAGCAGTTAAAAAAAAAAAGTGGTTATTGCTGTTATTCTTAAGAATTTGATCTACTTTTTTAAAGCTGCACAATAGGTTACTATGGGGAAAAAATAAGAACATTACTGGACTTCGTTGGACACTTTCATTTTTTAAAAAAATTTCACTTGTGGAATATGTCAATAGGTATCCTTATCTTACCTGTGCATAGAGCTCGTAAATGTTTTAATCTGCTCTGACAGGTAACTTTAGTGACAGTAAATGAAATAGGATATAAGCCTCCAACTCACCTCCTTCGGGTTATTTGTGTTGTAAATGCTTCCTAAGCTTAATTCTTGGCTTTATTTCCCACTCCAGAATGAATGGAATCAAATAAATGGTTGAATTAGGATCTGGACGGAGCCATGAGGAGATAGGAAAGACCATTCGACAAATATTGAGATATTGGTTGAGCACTTAAGGGATGTCAAGTTCCCTGTGTTTATTCTGATTCAATAACTCCACAATACAGACACTTTTGTCCAATTTTAGACCAAAGAAGGGGAGTGATTTGCTGGAGTTTACAAAGCTAGTAAATAGTGGAACAAGGATTTGAACCTGGGTCTTTCTGAACCCAAATCCCATATTCTTTCCTCATCCTGCCTCCTGAGGGCTTGTGCAGCCAAATACCAAAGGACAAAATCAAGACGTTATAAAATGGGATCGAAAGAACAGGTTAAGAGATGTGGAGAAATAGAAAACCAAAAGTCAAAAACAAATCTAAGCAACAAATAGATATTTAACACCAACTGCGTCCCAAGCATGGAACAGAAGAGAGACTGGAAAACCTGTCTAGACGTGGTGGGGGAAGGGAAGGACCTCAAGAATCCATAGTGACTCCAAGATACTCTGAGATCTAAAGGGAGGGGCTTTTTATAAGTTCGTTGGTGTGGAGCCAGAACAGGGAGTAGGTGTGGCTGGGACGTGGGGATAAACAGGCACACCTGGGGAACAAGGAATGTACTTTACAGGGTGGGGTTGGGGGAAGCATACTTTATGGTGAGGTTGCCTTTTCACCGCTAGGTAAGATTTCCCTTACTTTACACTTCTATGGATCTGGCGGCACAGTCTAGCCATCTAACTCTTAAATCAACTGACACTTTTTCTCCTTGATCACAGCCCAAATAGTCACATGTTTTATACACTGGTTGAAGTTATTTTTATCATAAATTTTAGTAACCAAAATTTATCAGGAATTATTGAAGCTATGATAGTGTTACCATATTGAGATCCCTCTGGAAAAAAGATTTTAGCATTTCTTCTGTTCACATAACAAAAAGTGGGGCTATTGTTGCCTGAGATGTCCTTTGAGTGTCAGTGTTATCTAGATATCTGTCACTTAAAGAGACTAAATATCTTTATTACGGTTGTCAGTCCAAATAATACCATGCAGTTTCAGCTGTATGACTCATCTGTAGAAAAGAATGCAATTTCTTTTAGTGTATCAATTTTAACCTGCCAATCTTCATAATGGCCTGCATATTTTTCATTAGCCCTTTTCATACTTATCAGTGCTACCAAGAAGACTTGGCAGATGTCCGTATTTATCCAAACCTAAGGAAAAACAATGTTGGTGCTAGGACATATGTTCAATGTGGGCTTACCAAGAGTCCATTTAGTTTCAACCCAAAGCTGGATATACCCTGAAAAGCAAGTTCAGGTGGCCAAACCATGCAACAGAATTTCCAGAGACAGAAAACCAAGGCCACAGCCCTTCCCCCTACCTTTCTCGGAGAGTACAAAAAAATATAGTCTACTCCACACGCTATTGGTCAAAGGTCAAAAGGCACTCTGATCAGTCTAATCCTACTAATGTCTGGAGAGTGTACATAAATTCATTTTACTAAAGATCATCCCATTTCTCAAAAAGCATTGAACTCATTTTTCTAAATGAATTTTTCAGTATTTAAACAGACTTTGGAATTAGCATGCAAAAGTTACTTGTGGTAGATTGTATTGTTTCTTATACAAAGATGATATGAAGATTGTCAGCCTGACCAAAAACTCTGAGCCTGGAGTCAGAAAGAGTCTTGGGTTCAGGTCCCGGCTCAGCCATTTGATTCCCCATTACCTTGGGCAGGTTACAAGACCTCCCTAAATCTTTTCATCTAAAACATAAAGATAATAAATTTTATTTTAACAAGTTATTGGTTTGACTCCAATGAGATGGTACAAATAGGTAGTTATAATAGTTCATGATTCTTAAGGAACTATAAAGAAACGGTAACAAATTTAAAAAGCAATAGACTCAGTCAAGGGGCAGAAAGGAAATGCATTTACGATATAAAGTGATTATTTGACTACTGAGAGAAAATTGAAGGTTTGGGTATTTTAAAAATTCCATGAAAAATACAGAGCAACCACTCTCCAAATACCAAATGATCTCCACATCTTAATCTTCAGCTTTGACCTCTACTCCAAGCTGTAGATTCTGATATCCAGCTCCCCATAGGAACTTCAAAACTATTGTTATTTCTTAACTTAGCTGAGGGTACCCATAATTCACTCGGTCACAAAATTCAGAAACCTGGCTGCCATCCTAAAATCCTCCCTCTCTCATGTTCCACCCCAAACATCTAGATCAAGGTCAACAGAGCTGTGGTTCTTGAATCTGGCAGAGCTTCAGAACGAGAGTGTTTTATAAAAATACCAAGCCTACCCCAGAGATTCTGATTCAGAAGGCTTGAGGTATGCCGTGGGAATCTGCATTCAAAAATAAATAAACAGGGGTGCCTAGCTGGCTCAGTCAGTAGAGCATATGACTCCGGATCTCAGGGTTGTAAGTTCAAGCCCCACATCGGGAGTACAGTTTACTTGAATGAATGAATGAATGAATGAATGAATGAACAGGGAATCTGATGTTCATTGAGATTTAGGAGCCACTATTATAGTGCACATGATCCCCGATCTCATATCTGTACCTTCCTCACATCCCTACTGCAACTCTCCTACTTCAGACTCTCAGGTCTCTCTTGAATACTGAAATCACTCCATTGGTGGTCACCCTACATCCAGTACCCCTGGCCCCCACCACATTTAATCTATCCTTCTCGGTGCTGCCAGATTTATTTATCTGAACCTAAGCTTCAGAGAAGAACAGATCTAAATTCAAATCCTTGCATTACTCATTAACAAGCCTATAATCTTGAGCAAGTAATTCATCTCTCTAAGACTCAATTTTCTCACCAGGAAAATGAGGATGACACTAATACCTACTAAATGAGATTTGGATGGGATATCATTTGTAAAGCTCTTAGTACAGGCATACAGAGGGCTGTTAGAATTATCATCATTATTGTCTTTGTTATCAAGACAGAAATCTAATCATGTAATTGCTGTTTCGTGCCCTCCTCCTGCTTCCAGCCTCTTTTTCAGTGAGCAAATCCCACAGTTAGAACTTCTTGATTCCAATTGCCTTTCTCCAACCTGGGCCTCTAATTATAACCAGTCACAGAGCATCCCATGATATTGTACGGGTCTTTCCAGATTTCTTCCCATGGCTCACACCTGAGGCCTACCCAGATTATGTGGTCCGGCCAAATGAGAATTACCTAGTCTGTGTGGTTTGGGTCTTCTCCTAATCAGGTCTGACTTACCCAACTACCAACTAACCAGAGCAAAGTGTCCTGACTCTAAATGAAGTTAATGAGCACAATCCTCTATATGTTTTGTACAGCACTCAATTTACCACAGATATATGGTATACATAATTATACACTCCTCTCCAAACATAAGGTTCTGGGTGATTCTTGCCTTAGCTAATACCTAAAGTTTAAGATCAGGCCCAAGTAAAGACGGTAGAAGCTCAGGTAAAGGGGACCAGTCTGGAGAGATGTCCTTTTCTGGGGGTGGGTGAGTCTGGTGCTCAGATCAGCAAGAATGCCATTATTCTTTATCGAGGGTGAAACATCTTGATTTCAGAAAGGTACATTGTGGTTGAAGCAGTACCCCTGCCTGTGGCTGGGGGTATCTGAAGTGCAAGGGGGAGGCAGAGTGAAGCCTTGGGAAGAAAGATTAGTAGAACACACACAACGGTAATGATGATGATAGCTGACTTTTACTGAGTATCCACTATGGATTGGGTGCTATGTTAATTCCTTTACAAACATTTTCTCTAACTGTCACAACAACCCTATGAGAGGTTGAGTGCCAGATGGAAAAACTGAGTCTCAGAGGAGGAGTTAAATGACTTGTCCAAGATTACACAACTAGTAAAACAGCCCACCCCCAACCCCACCCCACCTCCCACAGGAACCCAGTCATAAAAACACATGAATGAGACACTTTAGCTCACTGAGCACAGGCATGTCCCAGGGGCACCTGTGAAACAATTTGCATACTGTGCTCAGAATAGCAATTAGTGCCTGTTTCTTTAATCTCTAGGATTCCCCCCTTTTTTTAAATTTCAGGTTTTTATTTAAATTCTAGTTAGTTAACATATATGGTAAAATTGGTTTCAGGTGTAGAGTTCAGTGCTTCATCACTGAAATATAACACCCAGTGTTCATCACAACAAGTAGACTTCTTACTCCCCATCACCCATTTAGCCCATCCCCCACCCCCCCTCCATCAACCCTCAGTTTGTTCTCTTATAGTTAAGTCTCTTTTTTTTTTTATTTTTTTTTAAAGATTTTATTTATTTGTGAGAGAGAGAATGAGAGACAGAGAGCATGAAAGAGAGGAGGGTCAGAGGGAGAAGCAGACTCCCTGCTGAGCAGAGAGCCCGATGTGGGACTCGATCCCGGGACTCCAGGATCATGACCTGAGCCGAAGGCAGTCGCTTAACCAACTGAGCCACCCAGGCGCCCTATAGTTAAGTCTCTTATGGTTTGCTTCCCTCTCTTTCTCTCTTCCCCCCACCCCATGTTCATCTGTTCTGTTTCTTAAATTCCACATATGAGTTTGGCTCAAGCCAGACAGGGTTGAGCCTGCGGGTTGCAGGTGAGACTGGAGCAGAGAATGAATTGGGTGTCTCTGGTCCCACCTCTAAGTTGGCAAAACAGTTTCAGACACTGGCTTAGACAACACTGTCCTTTGAAAGCATGTAAGAGTTCACTCATAAATCTACTAGACTGCCCATCACATAAAAGTAAATAATCTCCTTGAGAATCAATTCTGGAGAACTAATCCAAAATATTCAAACATGGCCTCATTAGTTATAATCCAAAAGAAGACGAAGAAGAAGAAGAAAAAGAAGAAGACGAAGACGAAGAAGAAGAAGAAGAAGAAGAAGAAGAAGAAGAAGAAGAAGGAGAAGAAGAAGAAGAAAGAAGAAAGAAAGAAAGAAAAGAAAGAAAGAAAGAAAAGAAAGAAAGAAAGAAAGAAATAAAAAGAAAGAAAGAGGGAAAAAGCCCAACAGCACAGGGACAAATAAGTAATTTTTGGCGTAAACCTACAAAACAGCCATTAAGACTTACATGACAAAATGTACATGACAACTTTGAAACAGACTGATGGTATAAGCTGAAGTTTTAAAAAGGAGTCAACATTGTATCTACCATATGGATATAATTACGTTTTTGTCCAAAGCTTAGGAAACAAAATAACAACAAAAAGAATGCACCACAGTTGGGGGGGGGGGGGCGGGGTTTGACCCTAGGCAGTGGTAGCAGAGGTTATACTGTTTATTTTTCTGCTTGTTGGCATATTATATTTTTAATGAGCATAGGTTAATTCTCAATGCAAAAAAAAAAAAAAAAAACAGAAACACTTTATTTAAAAATAAATATAAAAAGACTTTCCAGAGCTCCTGGGAAGTCCTAGAGCACTTTGGAATTGTTTCTGAGTCTGGCTCAGCCCACCCTCCTATTTTTGTCCTCATGCAGCCGTGATCCCGTGACCCAACAGCCTGGTGGCCTGCGGTTATCAGACCGATGAAGTAACTTCCCTGAAGTTTTGAGAGTTTTGCCATTTTCTCCTATACCTTATAAAGAGCTGTCAACAGGTTTTTGGCTTCATAAACGATCAGCACTTCAGTCTTCCTCCCAGCAGTCCGTTTTCACAGTGATGTGGTGAAACACAGGACCACACAAGCAAGGACTGGTTTCAATTGTTAAACATTCCCCATTGTGTTTGGTTTCTTTTTCTCCCTGATGGGCTCCACTAGAACTCATCTGTAAACTGCTGTTCCTGAAGGATTCCCAATTCACATAGCCCCACCACCACCGCCAACACAGTGTATTCTGAACAGAAGTAGCCGGGTCATAAGCTTGCATCAACCACTGCTACCTCAGAATCCTCACCTAAGAGGAAACAAACAGGTGCCAGCCCATCACAGCAAACACAAAAATATCAAAGGGCTCTTGTTACCGTGTTCCAGTGGTCGGAACATACTTTTCAAGTTCTGTTCTAAAATATCTTGGCAGCCATTTTACGCCAGGAATCCAGAGAGGGGAAAGTCTGTTCTTGCATCATGACCAACAGCTTGGGGAAAGTCCCTTCACACACAAACAGGGCTGGCTGCATTTGATTGCACAAAGCCCGCCAAACTGGAACTCCTTCACATCTCCTGCCTTCTGCGGCTAGTCACTCAGCACGGCCTCGGAGATTTCGTGGAGAGCACAGAACGCTCCAACGGTGCCCCTTTCAGACCTGTAAGTGTGAGACACCTGGTTTTTTCCACCTTCTGTCAGCCCTGCTTTGGTGAATAGACAGATTCAGTCAAATTCATTTCTGTAAAGCAATGGCGATACCAAAACCACATTAAAGGTATCAACTGAGGGCTATCTGAATTACTAGAAAGACACTTTGACAAACAAGGCTTTCAAAAAAGTGTGCCAACAGCAATATGAAGCCAGATGAACCCAAGAAGGTTAAGAAGAAAAAAAGCTCTAATAGTGGAGAGGGATAGGGGCATCTAAGGGGAATATAGATCTAAGAATGATAAAGAAATCAAGAGAAGAGTAAAAAAAAAAAAAAAAAAACCTGGAGCAAATTTCTATTCTGGAAAAAAACAAAACAAGACAAAAAAAACCCTCAATTTTACCTCACTTTGGGTCTGCATCCGGGGATGTAAGTGACGTTGAGGGGCCCCAAATCTTCCAACAGGACTAAATTCACTTTTCCACAAATTGTTTTCCTCACCTACAGCACATACCACCACACCCTCTCTTAGCCTTCCTCTCTCTTCCACCCTTTAATGAAATTAAACAACCTCCAGTATTCATGTTTTACACTGATTTCTTTTTAATTCTAACAAAATGAATCAGAACTGAGGAAAATAAAGTTAAAATATGATACAAAACCAATTGGAAAAATATTTTCCAGGGGCGCCTGGGGGGCTCAGTCAGTTAAGCATTTGCCTTTGGCTCAGGTCATGATGTCAGGCTCCCTGCTCAGCGGGGAGTCTGCTTCTCCCTCTCCCTCTGCCCCTCCCTGCTTGTGTTCTCTCTCTCTCTCTCTCTCTCTCTCGATCACTCTCGCTCTCAAAGAAATAAAATCTTTAAAAAAAATATTTCCCAGAGATTGACAACCGTTTTGGTGTTAGTTGCCACGGCGTTCTTGGTAAGGCCTCCATGATTATGGCCTTCCCTAGCTCTAGAAGCCAAACAAACTCAGTAAAAATTAACACTATTTATCAACAGTCTTCATTTCATCAGACTGTGAGGAAAGCCAAAAGAAGAGTATACGTGACACCTCTTCCCTTAAGGAGCTGAGAATTTCAAAATTCTAAAAGGATCCCAGAGAGCTGTTTTACAGTGAGAAAATGTATATTCATCTGATAATGAAGAAAATGTGGAAGGAGGATTGGTTGTTTAAAAAAAAAAAACAAACTTTCAGATACCCTAAGAATTTTTTACTCAAAATGTAATCCATGGGAGCTTGCTAAAAATATAAAATCATGGACACTACCCCAGATCTACTGGGGTAGAATTTGCATTTTAACAAGATCTACAGTGCAGAAAGTGTTCATTGAAGTTTGAGAGGTACTTACCTAAGACTCCTTAACCCCCTTACACCCCCTGTTCCAATTGCATACAAGATGGTTTAAAATGTTGGATGTGGTAAAAAGAGGTCTAACTGCCCCAAATAGTATAGAGGCTAGATCAACTTTCTTTTTTATTAAAAAAAAAAAAAAAAGTGAGGCATTTCAAAAACTACAATCAAACAAGTACAGGAAGAGGGAAAATGGGGGTTTCAGTTACTGATGAGCTTGATATGAGTCAAGTGACTGTGGCTACAAAAAAAATTGAAAAGCAAGCAAATACAAAAGCTAGAGACTACATTCATAGAAGCACGGTATCTAGTTCAAGAAGATGACTGCGCTACCCTACCTCACACTGACCATTAAGTACATTAATCTTAATCTTATCTTAAGTACATTCAGTTCAAGCCACCATAATTAAGGATACAGACAAACAAGAACATGTTCAGGAAAGAGGGCCCAGGACAGTGAAATTGAAGTCGTGACCCGGGGTGCGGGAGGGGGTCAGATTTTTTTGGAGGAATTGGAGCTGTTAAACCCAGTTACAGAAAGATTTGGTGAAAAAAGCTTAAAAGTATAAAGGAATGTCATGTGGGAAGCACACATGCTGGGTTTGTGGACAAGCACTTGAGAACCATTGGTTAAGGTATTTGAGGACCATTCAAACCTCATACTTCCATTACTCTTGGGCCACAATGAATCTTCAAAGTGTCTCCTGCAAAAACCAACAAGGCAGAGGAGCAGGTACCATTCTCCTTGAATTACAGGAGAGGAAAACCTGATCAATGATGGATCTTGGTCTGGAATGAGGTTTTCTGAGCTTTTATCACCCAGTTTCCTATGAAATTCCTACTTTGGTAATCATTACAGAAGAAAGGTAGCTAAAAGTGACCCCCCAAAATTATTTTTATTGTTTTTCTTCTATCCTAATGATCCAATACATTTTCCACTTAGCCTCAGATGATATTGTGCACCTGAAACATGGCTAGCGGAACTGAAGAAATAAAATTTAATTTTCATCTAACTTAAGTTAATTGAAATAATAAATATAATTATATACACTGACATTCAATTTGGTTATTGGAAACTTTAAGCATGTTTGAAACATTTGGGATATATGAATCTACTTTTTCAACTGCATATATTATAAAATCTAAACATTATTTCCAGTGACAATTAAACATCTTAATTAGCACATGCTCTAAGTGGAAAATATGCCCCAGATAGCAAATATTTACATGAAAAAAATGAAAAATATTTCAGTGTTTTGTATATTAATTACACATTAAAATATTTTAGACATGAGTTAAAAGATATCATTAAAATTAATTTCCCATTAATTTTTATTTTTGTAATATGTCTATTAAAAATGATAAATGTGGCTCACTTTATATTTCTATTAGACATCCCTGTTCTATGTTATTCTGAAAGAACAAATTATTTTTCTTTGTTCATGTTCAAAAAACAACTCAAGCCTCTCCAAGCTGAGGCTGCCAGTAGTTGACTTTTCTATCAAGCATGCCTGATTTAAGAAGGAAAGAAAAACTGCCAAGAAGAGCAAGATCTCCAGCATTGCTCCCTCCCCAGACCCCTCCAAGGACTGCAGAGGTTTAAGCAGAACCTCTTTCTTAGAAACACAGTTTCCCTGCTCAAAGACACTCCCAAAAAATGAAATGGGACATTTCTGGAACGTATTAAATACAAGAAGGAATTCCTTCTCCTTTCTGCTCAGGCCGGTGGTGGTCCCTCAGGTGGTTGCCCTATTTGGCGGTTGCCCTATTTGCCCTTGGGCGGGACTGGTCACAGAGAATACCACCCTGTTCTTTCTGTCCTTCACGGGAGAAGCAGTGACTACCAAGCTGCATACACTTGAAAGCCTGTGTCAGGAATGAAATTACAGCCTGGCCTCTCCCCCCTCTCCCCCAAATTAACCAAAAGCTCAAAACTTGGGGTTGTGGTTTAAGAAATGAGAGTAGAATGCATCATTTCTTTTCTCTTCTTCTCCACCCGGCGAGCTCCTGCAACTGCCAGTTAAGGCTTCTTTCTTCCAGGAAATCTTCACAAATCCCAACTGTTAATTCACAACGTCCTTTTCTCTATTCGTGTCATTCCCTGTGCCTCCTTCTTTCCTATTCATCACCACTCTCTAGGTTAAAGATCTCCTAGCACCTCCTGAGGTGTCTTTCCCCCATCATTGCCAACATGGAAGCAAAGGCCAGCATGCAAAGGGCATCCTGACTCTTGAGTCTAACTAGTTTGTGGGTCTGGGAATAAGGAAGGAGCTAGCCTAGAGTTATCACAGCGCTTCCCTAACCTCAACTATTCACACATCACCTTCATGTTTGCTGCCATACCTGAGATCCTCCAGAACTTTTTTAATATTTGCCTTTAAATCAACTCACACTTTTAATGTAAATAAATGCATGTAAAGAAGAAATAAAGAAATTAAAGAAACTTTACATCACTGTTATAAATGGAGAACTAATGTTTTTCACATGCATTAAAAGTACATAACAATCAAAATAAAATATTTACCCACGTAGCACCTAACATCCTCTCTTTTACCACCAACAGTGTGCCTGTGAAACGGAGGAACGATGTTCTAGAATGTCAGTGGCAGAACAGATGAAAGTCTAAAGTGTGGACACGAGCCTATGAAGATTTCATGGTGAACCGATCCATATGGTTTAGGAGACCAGATAGAGTTTCTTCAGGACAAAGACTTTCTCTGAACCACGGTCCACAGATATGCAGATCCTCTCTCTGGACTCAGAGCCCAGGATGGGGTGGGGAGTAGGGAAGCATAGAAATTCGGTTAAGTCCAAGAAAAGAAAAACAATTCCCAAAACTCATTCCCCAACCCCACCTCATTCTCAGTTTCCAGCTTCCAGCAATGGCCTCTGAATGAGCAACATGTTGAGAGTCTTGGGATGGATGAAGACTTTAGAGGGGAGCAAAAAGAAACAAGTATTTGAAGTCTGAAGTTTACTTAGAGTGTGCTGTGTATCCCCAAGTGACCAGATGAGTCTGTCAAGTGCTTCTCCCCCTCCCCCTCTCCTTCATCAAAGACTGTATTTAGCGATTGTTTCAAAATCCCCCTTAAGCCAAGTTCTGCAGATAAAATAAATTCGGCTTGGCTTTTTCTTCTAAGTCCTCTTTCTTACTTGGGACTACTATTTTTACCAGTACAGTGTAGTTGCTCTTTGGCCATGCATGTGAAATGAAACAAAACTTCTCCTTTTGGAAATAGGATCTTAAAATTCTAAAACCTCAAATTTTATTAAAATCCCCTAGGTGCATATAATGACTTTAGATCTAGACTACATTGTAGGTTTACACACATCATCTTATTTCAATCAACTCTCAAGTTGAAACAGAAAGAACAGGTTTAAAAAAAAAAAAACTAAAGTAAATAAACATAGATTTTATATGATATATCCATAGGGATTTAGGCAGTTAGGATAGTAAGGAAAGAGAGTTTCTGATAGCTGGATGGGTAAGCAACAAGCAATTTCCTTTATACCAAATAAAACTAAGGGTGGTGCAAACAGGTTATTTTAGAGGCAGATTTCCACGAACCGTCAATCACTCTCAGTTAACAGAAAATTACACCCATATATTCTTAGAAATCTCTCAGTTCTCTCCTCACTACATAGTGCTAGGGTGGTAATGTTCCTCTTTGAGGTGGTGTATATTAAATTCACATGGCTTGATCTGAAAATGCTAGGGGATTTTTGCATACTTTCCCAGCCTAGCTGCACAAATGCTATTAGAAATACTTAGCAGAAGAAAGTAGAGGTTTGAGATATGTTCCAGGTAATCTTTTCGAATAGTGAAAATATTGCCCTAAAAAATAATAGTTCTTTAGAAGGAAGCGATTATTTTCTTAGTAGGAAAAAAAATATTGAAAATAGTTATCTATTTTCAGTGGTATAGTGGTTCTCTTCTACCTCTTTTGCCTGAAACATCTGACAAGTATTGCTTTCCTAGGACCCTTTATAAAGTACGAAGGCAGTATTAGTTAGCCCCACAGAAATTAATAAACAGAGAAAATAATATTTTAATCAATGGCAAAGGCCACATGGATATAAAATAATGTGGACTGTGCAAAAAAAAGGAATGGTCTATAATCATATTAATTTTTAAGGTTAATTGTACTATATTAACATGAACTTTCACATTCGTGTTTTCTATCACAAAGACTTTCAGGTTCCTTATCTCCTTTCACTTTCTATAAAATAAGATCGCAGTATTATGCTCAATTTAGCTATGAAGATATAGAAGCCTAGAGAAGTTAAAGAATACTCCCGAAGTTAACAAAGCAAAGTTGTAAATTAACCTGGAACAGCCTGGGACTTTTTTCCTCTGGTCAAATGAAATGATCAAACTGTGGTGTGTCTTCATTCCGTATATTGACCTTACAAGTTAGACTGTCTCATGCTCCTGTCCTTTTTCTTCTTTGGAACCTAATACATCACTTGAACACAGTTCAAATAAAACCTCACTAACACTATGTTGTCTAGTAACACTTATTTAGTTGATGCTGTAAATAATCACTGTGTTGGGCAATCCCATGAGAAAGATAGCATGATTCCCATTCTACTGACAATAAAACTACGGCTTAAAGAACTTATGTCATGTATGCAGCCACACAGGCCAAAATGGTGAGGGAGGAGACAGAACCTGGGCACTAGCTAATGCAGAGCCAGCATCTTTGCCCCCTTCCCAAGACTCAAGTGAGGTGGTAGAGCTCCAGGGTCACTGTCCAGCCAATACGACTATTTGTGGACAGGCTAAGAAACAGACCAAAGCTGGTCTTCATCCAAGCTAGAAAATTACTTCGGTGAATCACATTAATTGCTATATTACAAAAAAATTATCCAAAAGAGTACATCAAGCAATTAAGTGCTTATAATATCATACAAAGAAAAATGTTAGCAAGCTGTCCCCAAACTTGAAGGCAACCACTCCAAAAGGACCCATAGGTATCCACAGTGACGACTGTGGTGCCGATCTTCTGAAGACTTATGATTCAAAACCAATTCTATGTGGGCGGAAATTTGTTTTTGTACATGTATTTGGTTCCCAATCTGCCTGCATTTCTCCGGACTCTGCTCTGTGACCGCTGGACACTATAGCCTCACTTCTCCTACTGATGCATAGTGACAGCCTAGCCCTCTCTCTAACCCTGCTTTTATTTGGGATCACACGTTCCCTGGATTAGAAGGCATTGTTTAATACTTTAGGGCTACAAACCATATCAGATTGCATCTGTGAATACAAAAGTGAGTAAGTAATACTGACTAGAAATAACTATGCGCTTTTGCGCCCCTAACCCATAATCGCTGTTCAGGAAATATTTGTGGCATTAAACCCAATAATATCAAAAAACAATTCAAAAGGAAGATTTCCCGAGGGTATGTAGGAATATGTAAGATCCACAATGGATAACTGAAAATTGAGTGTACTTTTCCTGCAAATCATAGAAATGGAAGAGGAATTAGAGATAATCACATCCCATGAGCATCTCAGTCCCAGAGAGATGCACCCAAGGTCACGATGATAATTAGTGGCAAGTGGGCCCAGACCCAATAAAGACAGATTACTGGTTGAATGCTTTTTCTACAATATTGTCACTTAGAAATGTCATTTTTAAACTAAACTCAGTCACACTCTCAAATAGGTGGTTCCTGCAAAACAGATTTCTAGATACATGTATATTGAGGCCCTCACATACAGATGCTTTTAGAATGCTGGATATTCCTAAACCTGGTCTCTGAGACAAGAGACCTGAGTTTTATTCTCAGTTTTTAACGACTTGATAGTGAGGTCAATCTGGCATACTGGATATTAGTCTCCTGAACTGTAAATGAAGAGGCCAGGGGTATCTGTTAGGTTACAATCGACAAAAAAAATAAAAAATAAAATATATATTACATATATGTTATATATAGGGTATATATTTATATATAAATTATATATTTAGATATGTTATATATATAATTTTCATATATTTTATAATATATATATCTCAAACTGACTTAAGCAAAAAATGTAAACTGATTTATCTCTTATAAGAGTTCAGAAATATACACGTTTCAGGTGTGGCTTTTTTTTTTAAGATTTTATTTATTTATTTATTTGAAAGAGAGAGAGCATGAGCAGGGGCAGAGGGAGCGGGAGAAGCAGGTTCCCCACTGAGCAGGGAGCCCGATGCGGGGCTCGATCCCACAACCCTGAGATCATGACGTGAGCCAAAGGCAGATGCTTAACTGACTGAGCCACCCAGGCACCCCTGAGGTGTGGCTTAATCCAGGGGCTTGAATAATGTCAGTGGGATCTAATATTCTCCTATCTCTCTGTTACATTCCTATACATTGGCTCTGCTTTCAGGCCCCATGAGTCACAAGATGGCTGCCAGCTACTCTAGGCCTATATGCTACCAAATTCAAGTCTTTTAGGTCAGATAAAATCAACAACGACCCTCGACAAAATATCTTTTAGGTCACTTACATATGTGTTGACTTCTGGTTCCGTGAGCTTCTATTAATGTCTCTCTTAGGTTCTAAGAATAAATGAACTGTTTTGAGGAAACTCAGTAGCTCTCTGTGCTCCAGAGGCGGGCATTTGTTAGACTTCCTCGGCCGTTGCCACAACATATAACTGTCACTTCGTCATGCGCTCCATGCTTCAGTCCTGCCCCATGGCAGTTTCCTCCGGGTACTCTCTTGTCATGTGTCACTCTGCCTTTGTATACTCTCTTCCCTCTGTCTTAGATGATTTTATTCTTCCTTATCTCTCTGAAAAATGTCTACTCACTGAACAGAACATCACTTTCCTTGGGAAATCTTCCCCGATTACAGCCCTCCCCTCAGGTGAAATTAACCACTCGATTGTACTTAAACTTTCTTGCCTACCTCGACCGGCATACATGTTATATTGAATAGTGCTCATATGTTTGCATAACTTCTTTCTCTGAGGATTATTGGCATTGGGAAGGCAGGAACCCATGCCTTATTCAACATTGCATCCCCAGGGCCAAATACAATGCCTGAAACATAGCAATCATTCAATCACTCAATAAATTTTAATGAATCAATCAATGAATCAATGAACTTCAGTTCCTCCAAACTAGAACATTATTGACTCCCATTTTGCCCCTAAAACATACAATTACGCTATGGAAACCCCACCTTTCAGGTTCTTTGAATGAACCACACTCTCAAATCCAGGCTTGTGCATACTGTCCCATCTGCCTAGAATACCCTTCTCCCACTGCCTATCTGATCCCCCAATTTCATCTAATCAAATTTTATTTTCCTTTAGCTCACAGTGCCTCAGGAATACGTCCTGTGATCTCCTGAATTCAATTACACCCTCTTGCATCCTGAACGTTTCCTTCCCAATCCTTATCACACCTCTAATTATTTGTTCAGTGTTTGCCTTCCCTGACTGATTGCGAGGTCCTGAGGGCCAGGACCCTGCTGGCTTCACAACTGTGAATGCGAAAAGAAAACTGTAGAGTAGTCTGATTAAATTTGGGGAGAATGAAGAAATGGAGGATGGAAACATAGATTTTGTTTTCTTTTTTTTTTTTTTTAAGATTTATTTATTTATTTTAGAGGGGGGTGCAGAGGGAGAGAGAATCTCAAGGACACTGCCCGCTGAGCACAGAGCCCACCCGGCCACTCCATCTCATGACCCTGAGATCATGACCTGAACCAAAACCAGGAATCGGACACTTAACTGACTGAGCCACCCGGGTGCCCCAGAAACACAGATTTTGAACACTTGCCAACCTCATTGACTCCTTTTACCTTCTTCACCTGTACCCCAACATACAGCCTGCTTTTGGACTTGTGTTTTATAGCTGAAGATGAAATATAAAAGCCTGATTCCTTTTTTTTAAAGATTTTATTTATCTATTAGAGAGAGAGACAGAGCAGGGGGAAGGGTTAAAGGAGAAAGAGAGAGAGAATCTCAAGCAGACTCCACACCAAGCATGGAGCCCGATGTCGGAATCAATCTCACAACCCTGAGATCATGACCTGAGCTGAAATTAAGAGTCAGAGACTTAACCAACTGAGCCACCCAGGGGCCCCAAAAGCCCGCTTCTTAAGATTTTAGGCTCCTTCCTCTGTATATCATTGTAGTCTTTCAGAAAACAATTCAATGAACAAACATTACGGAACTCTTGTTATATGGCCAGCACTCTTCCTATCACTGTAGGCTGTGCACATTAAAAGAGACAGATGCTTTGTCCTGCCTCCATATCTCACCTCTCCACATCCTTCCGAGACACACAGATGCTTGTGTGTGTGTGTTTATCCTTTTCAATTTCCTTTTAAATCAGCACTCTGTGATTGCAGTAACACACTTCAGTGTTGTGTTAGGTGAGAAAGCTGAGATGGTTACTTACATGACTCAACCCAGCTCATGGTTTCTCCAGAGCATCATTTATTTGACATCCCACCCTCATTCTGACCACACAGCCTGGGCAGCACCACTAAGTCCTGAAGATGGCAATGATTAAGTCCAGTGTCCTAAATAAAAGATGCGTTATAGATCTGTTTGCTTGCAGTAAGAAAAATCATGCTAGTCTCTGTCTGCATTTTAGAGCCTGTGCAGTTCTATAAAGAACAGTCATGTTAAATGTTCACTGGTCTACAAAAAAGAAAAGGAGGCTCATCAAAAAATGTGTTTGTCCTTGGCAACTGGGGCCTTTCTTCCAGAAGCTGATTCTGGAGAGGGAGACTATAACAAAAACCATCATCTCCCAAACCCCTATGCTTTGAGAGGGACACCCCATGGAGTTTAGAGTGACATGATAAAGGATAAGCATAGAGTATTGGAAATTCTCAAGAAACCAGGAAAGCAACATTACCAAGGTATAAAATGTAAGTTGAGCAAGAATTTTCTTACTCAAATTAATGTTTACCTAGTAAATGTCAACCTTTGTCACTCACATGGTGCTAATTCTGGAGATGTAAAGGAGATCGGTGGGGGGAGATCCAAATGGACAAAATCAGAGAGCTGGAGAGAATTCAACACGAGTGATCTAAGAAAGAAGGCCCTGGGAGGTAATCAGCCTTCCAGGCGCGCATTCAAAGCCTCAAACAAAATCAATGACAGTTCAAAGAACTTCTGTCTCTAGGCGATTCTCCAAGGCAATTTCTACATGAAGACTCAAAATGGCCCTTATGCCCAGAATGAAGAGGCAGGGGTACAAACTGACAATGAACAGAATAGATCTCATGATGTTGTAAGCTAAGACAGTAAAGGGAACATATAGCCTCGTTTTTTCTCCCAAGGCGAAATCACATTTTGCTACCAATAATCTGTGCACTTCTTAATTGTTTACCAAATGTGTTGTATTGCACTAAGCAACTGAGATAGGTGCACCCCATTACTCCGAGGCATGTGGTTTCTGCAGAAAAACAGTCTACATGTCCCAAGCCATGAAAGGAAACAAATCACCGTCGGTAGAAAGGTGATGATAGAACAAAGCTAATGAACCTGCTTGGGAATTACCCTTTAAAAAAGTTTATTCCATCACAGAAGCCTCCGCTCCCCTTCCAGGAATATCTAACATCTCAAAACTCAAGTACAGTCTCAGTTAAATTTCAAAGGGAGGTAGGCAGTATTAATAAAGGAATGTCTTTTTTTTTTTTTTTTTTTTTTTTGGTTAGAATCATTTCTGCCTCTCTCCACGACAAGCTGAGAGATTTTAGACAGTTTAAAACTGCAATTCTCAGAGTCTAGTACCACTTTCCTGTGGATATCTTCTGTCAGATCATCCAGGGGAACCTGGCAATCTTGGCTTAAGGCGTGCCAATCGGCTCAGCTCTGCAAGTGAGCCAGGAGCTGGAGGCGTCCTTAAGCCTGGAGCAAGGAACTTGGTGGGTGGTCTAGAAGGGAATCTGGGCTTTGTAACAGAAAGATACAGAGATGGAGCTTCTGGCCATGAAAAGCTGCTGAGGGAGATATTGAAACTCCAGGGAAAGATGCCAGTCCACATCAAGACTACATAATCACCAAAGAGAATTAGCCCAGGTGCCAGCCTCATGCTATAAATACAGAATCTTGGCTTTGTCAGCGGGAAGCCCTTATTATCCTAGGGAATACATTGCACATACACGGATGAGCACACAGAGAAATACATCAAAGGTGTGGATAACAACAAAACTTAGCATACATACAGCGATTATAGTTTTTAAAGTGCGTTTCCACATATGACCTCATTGAATCTTCACAACTCCGGGGATGGAAGATAGGCAGATATTTTATTATCATGATTGCTGTGACCGCCTTTCAGCTTTATCGTGAGGCTAGAAGTGAGATGTTAATGAAAACTATCTTGCATGTGCCACTCATCACATCACGAGACCACCCCAGGGATAAGAGGCCTGATCCCTCCACCCTTCACACAGGAGACAGCCCATGCTCAGATCCTTCGTGACCCCAGTTCCCACACAGTGAGCCCACCCACACATGACTGGGCCAGATCCCACCTCAGATCTTCAGACATCTTTGTCACCAAATGACTCACTCCATCTTTGGAATATCTGTGGTCAATTAATTTCAATTAAGGTTTCCATTCCTATAATCCTCAAATGTCAAAAGAAAGCCAATTTATGTGCCCTGTCCTTAACCCCTTAATGCTCTATACTTCCTCTCTGGCTTCTCTCTTCAAAACACTATGCTTTCTGGAATCTCCTTCCTTTATGTAAACAAAACAAAACAAAAAACCAATAAGCATCTCCCCCCATTATGCTGTGTATTTCACCTACCATAGAACTAAGGGTAGGGGTGACAATCCATGAGCTCCTTAATGACACTTTAGAACCATCACACTTCCACCCTGGTACCCATGCCATTAGGTTATACCTACCATGTACAGTTCTATGTTTCTATCATCTACCGACCTCCCAGTCACATTCTTCAGGATATGACATTCCTCTTTCCTCCTCAACCCCACTTCTGCCCATATCTAGAAAACTTCAG
This sequence comes from Phoca vitulina, assembly GCF_004348235.1. Lineage (NCBI taxonomy): Eukaryota > Metazoa > Chordata > Mammalia > Carnivora > Phocidae > Phoca > Phoca vitulina. Next base: position 6,336,860 of record NW_022589778.1, read on the forward strand.
TATCTTTGTGGGCAATCCACCCAACACCCTCAATCTACTGTTCCTTGACCTCAAATACACAATAACAAATCTCACCTTCACTCAACTTAGACTCCCCAACACTGCCAGGGAAAACATCCTGAACTTTGTCATTACCAAGAACAGTTCCACACCCAAAATCTTAACTGCAAACATTGCGTCCTCTGACCCAAATGCCTTTCCTCCTGCGTTCTCAGGATCTTCCCTTACATATACCAGCTCCTCAAACTCACTGAGTCCTACAGCTCCTGGTTCTTCATTTCCCCACAGTCCATCAGCCTTCCTCTAAACAAGCTACAAGTAGTAGAGTATCTGAACTACTCATGACCAGCACACTCAAATCCATGCATGTCTCTTCCTACACTACATTCATCAGGCAAACTCCCAGCATAGGGTCAATGTCATCTTGGTACCTAAAAGTTGAACACTCCTTAAGGAAAATGTTATAACCATTCAGATTATTGTCATAACAAACATATGGTCTCTAATTTTAGGACTTCAGTACATCTCCTCAATCCTTTCACTTGATCAACTCTCCTTCCTACTTTCCTTGGTCATTGTTTTAAACCTCAACATCTCTACTGAGGAACCCTACCAGAGCCCACTCCCCTACTCTAAGCAGACATCATCTTTTTCATCACTGAAAAAAAAAATGATGTCCAGAAATGTGAGAGGAAAATTGCCGTTTCATAAAAGCAAACTTTTTTTTTTTTTTTTTTGAAGAATCTTCTACCCTCTTTGTGAGACTATTAAAGAGAAAATTTCTCAAGCTTTACCCTTGGCTCTCTTGTCTTCTCATTTTCAGAAGTAGATCTCATCTACTCCTATACTTCAATTATCTTCTTTATGCAAAGGACTTTTTAGTCTCTATTATCAGTCTAGACCTCTCTCCTATGCACCATTAAAACTTCAACTCAACATTTCCACTTATCTACATATCAACAAAGCCCCTCAAATCCTCATGTCCAAAATTGACATCTCTTTCTCTGTAAGTCTCTCTCTCTCCATGGTACGTTCAGGCTTGCAGGCTCTCTCTCTCTCTCTCACCCACACCACCCCCCCCACACACACACACAAATCAATTCTCTTATCTCCTCCTCAGTAAAAGGTATCACCACCCAGTTGCTTGAGATAGAAACCTGGTAGTCATCCTTGCCTCCTCCCTCTGCCTCACCCAATTCATCAACAATTTCTACTAATATTATCTCCTGCCTTTCCTCAAATCCAACCACTTTTTCCTGTTCAAATAATGAACAACAACTTAGTTCAAACAAGGAAACTAGAACTGAGAGAGAGCTTAAGACATTGCACAATGTCACACAACTAGGAGGTGGCAAAGCCACCTCAGACTCCCATCTGCTTCCAAAGCTGTGCTTGAAATTAGAGAATACTGTCTCACTTGAAGGAACTCTCATAGCCAAAGCTATCTCCAAGAAATACATATTAGACTATTTCAACAGCAGGATGTTCCAAAACCCAAGCAAAGAAGGCACCAGGGGTAATCAGCTGTCCAAGGAAGCATTTAAAGCCCCAAACAAAATCAGTAATAGTTCAAAGAACTTCTATGTTCAAGAGGTTCTCCTGAGGTGGTTTCTACATAAAGACCAAAAAAATGGGCCTATGACCAGAATGAAGAGATAGGGGTAAAAATTGATGCTGAATAAAAGAAGCCATTGATGTGACCATTGATGAGCATGAATGAGAATAAGCCTTTGCTTTTTAAGCCACAGAGATTTTGAGGTTCTAGTTACCATAGCATAACCTGGCTTATCCTGACTGATTGAATCTCTTTCTTTCTGTTTTCATTCAGGCTTATGTGGTGCTCTCACTATCAAATCCAACAAGAAATAAATATTGAGGGCACCTGGATGGCTCAGTCAGTTAAGTGTCTGCCTTTGGCTCAGGTAATGATCCCATAGGATCGAGTCCCACATTGGGCTCCCTGCTCAGCAGGGAGTCTGCTTCTCCCTCTGCCTCTGCCCCTCCCCTCTGCTCATGCTCGCTCACGCTCTCTCTCTCTCAAATAAATAAATAAAATCTTAAAAAAAAAAAAAAAGAAATAAAGGGGCACCTGGGTGGCTCAGTCGTTGAGCGTCTGCCTTCAGCTCAGGTCATGATCCCAGGGTCCTGGGATCGAGCCCCACATCGGGCTCCCTGCTCAGCGGGAGGCCCTTCTCCCTCTCCCACTCCCCCTGCTTGTGTTCCCTCTCTCGCCGTGTCTCTCTCTGTCAAATAAATAAATAAAATCTTAAAAAAAAAAAGAAAGAAATATTGAAAGGGCTGCAAAGTATTGTTCTCTCCTGGAAATTTCTTCTAATAATTCCATTTGTTTTCTTATGAGGCTCATGTTTCTCCCTGATTTCTCTTTTTATACTTCTGATGTCAGTGAAGGTATCCATTGGAGAGACAGAAGAAATGAATGTTAGGGCAAAAAACTAAATGAATGGCCATTTTTTGGCAGCCCCCAAAATAAAATGATCTTGAAATTACATAAAGAGGGATGCCTGGGTGGCTCAGTCAGTTAAGTGTCTGCCTTCGGCTCAGGTCATGATCCCAGGGTCCTGGAATCGAGTCCCATATTGGGCTCCCTGCTCAGCGGGGAGCCTGCTTCTCCCTCTACCTGCAGCTCTCCCTGCTTGTGTGCTCTCTCTCTCTGTTTGACAAATAAATAAATAAAATCTTTTAAAAAAAGAAAATTACATAAAGAATACACCCTGAAGCCTATGGAAGGTGATGTAACTAGGATCTATTCTTTCTATTACACCATCTTTCTAGAGCTGCATCATTATGTCTTTCTGAGTGTGGTCAGCCAAAATATTCTTTGCACTAGAAGCTGCATTTACCTTTATTCAGTGATTCAGAATTCTAAATTACGTTTGGTAAAAAGCATGGGCTTTGGGGTCTAGCAGGAATAAGTTCATGTCTTGAACTCATGTCAGGTCTAAAATGAAGGCAATGACGTATGCATCCCGGAGGGTGACCGTGAGGTTTAAAACATCAATGAAGGGACAGTGCTTACTGCAGGGCATGGCAGGGCTTATAACAGGTGCTAGTGAGTATTACTAGTAATAGTACTACTATCATTTGCATCACTATTGTTATTTTCATTATATAACAGATATGTGGGGACATGTATTTATGTATCTAATCCATCGCCGCTGGGCCTGAAAGGCAAGAGAATGAGAAGATTATTTTGAAACATGGGAGAAATAAATTCCAACATAGATGCAAACTGAGGAACATATGGTTCTTGTGGACAACTGAGGAGTTAATTTCTGGAAAGGAATCAAGAGACAATCTCTGTAAAATTAATCTTTTTTAACGTAATATTTATTGTTATCAGAGTGATTCATGTGCAATTGGAGGCAAGTCGTACTACCATAAGGCTTATAACAAAAAACAACAGCTGCTTGTTCAGGGTGGGGTAGAGGGGAACTCAAAATATGTGTTATTAAATGGTAAGGGTGAGAGAAAGGCCATATCAAGACTAACTCCAAGTTTGGGGGGCCTAAGCAACTAGGTGGGTGGCGGACCCATTAACTAAGATGGGGAAGACTGGTGGAAGAGGAGGATTTCCAGCAGCAAAAAGTTGAGGGGGGTCGGTGGAAGCAGAGAATCAAGAGTTCTAATCTGGGCCTAGAAATTTAGACATCAAAGTGGAGATGTTCAGTAGACAACATGATGTACAGCCTAGAGGTTAGGGCATGGGGCATGGGGAGACTTAACCGATTTAGAGACCACTGGCATGTAGCTGTTAAATATTGAATATTTAAATAATAGCAATTTAGGAACAATTGGATGCTGAAGCCCCTCAACACGGAGAGCTCAGGTAAGGTGACCAAGAAACATCGGCCGGCTAAGACCGGTAAAGAGCCAGGAGGTGCCATGATTCTAGAGCAAACAAGGGTTCAAGGAAGGCCGCATGGTCAGCTATGCACATGAGGCTCAGTACTCACAATACAAAGCCAGCCAGCCTTCATTTCCCTGCCTCCACCGTGCATGGCAATACTCGCAGTTCCCTTCCCCTTTCTCACAACTGTGTGATTTTGCTTATTCTCTTGCACTGGGATGCCTCCTCACCTGCCAAGATCTTAGCCTTATGACCCATCAAGAATGCCATGACCTTGGCAACGCACTTCCTGACTCCACTAATAAAATATGCCCTCTTCCACCATAATCTCTCATAGCCCGCTGTACACTGTATTTTACTTTGCCTTCTGCTATAAGTATGTGTATTCTCTCTTCATCCTTCCTGTACCCCAACTGGACTATAGCAAGGCCCCCAACCCCTCATAATGTAGCACAAGGTTTGGCATGCACTAGGTGCTCAATGAAGATTTTCAATGAGTCGAATCCAAAAATACAGAACTCAAGTCTGGAGAAGTATCTATAAAGGACAAAAATCTTTTATCACTTTAGATTTCTGTTTGCCACATGTGTCATCTGCACCCAAGCCCAGGGATTTTTTACACATTTTCCTGACCCTTTATAGCAAAATAGTGGGAGTAATCATTCCCAGAAAACAAATTTAAAATATCTTTTTTTAAAAGACCGTATGACCAAAACACAGGGTAATGCCGGCAAAGCTCTGGCCACAGTCCTTGGCTACGTATCTCCTGAGCTAATGGCTATTTAAAGAAAAACAATTTTTTTAAAGGTTTATTTATTCATTTGAGAGAGAGAGCAAGATAGAGAAAGAGAGAGAGCAGAGCAGGCACTGAGCAGGGGGGGGAGGAGCAGAGGGAGAGGGAGAAGCAGACTCCCCTCTGAGCAGGGAGCCTAAGTAGGGCTTGATCCCAGGACCATGAGATCATGACCCAAGCCGAAGGCAGATGCTTCACCAACTGAGCCACCCAGGTGCCACTTTAAAAACCATTTTGACTGATGTTTCCTCCAGATCTCAGGTATGAAAATAACAATTTGCAAAAGTCTCATGAAACAACCTTTGTGATCCCTGAACCTCGCACTAAAAAGCTAAAAAGACTGTACCAATCCAAGCCTTGGGTTAAAAGTCAGGCAATGATTCTTGAGTGTTCTTGCTTCAAACATCAGCATGTACTTGCATTCTCTTACATGGGGGAGGAAGAGTGTGGTAGAAAGAAGTCATCTGGAAGGAAGCTCTGGCCAAGAGTTGTAAGAAGAGGAGAGAGAAAAACAGGTTATCAATGGGAAACATAGAGTCAAAGCTTTATGAAGCAAATAGAACTCCCACAGGCCTAACGATTAATGAGAATTACCTGACACGCTGCTATGTGCAACGTGCTATAGAAATGGCTGGGGTTTATGGCAAGAATATCAAGTCTTATCATTTCCTTTATCCCCTCTTCTATTGTGCACTATGTTGCCCCTCAACTATCTTCTAAACTAATCACTCTTTCATGGTCAATGGCAATTCAGAAACACAGATCCTTATACTTTTGCTAAAAAGCCCAGGTCTTTACAGATCTTTGCAGATAGACAAATAGCCCAGTGATTAAGGATATACCTCCTTTTTAAGTTATATTCCAGACCCACCACATATTAACTGTGTGATCATCCAAACCGGATGTTTGTGTTATGATTCCTACTTCCTACATTTTCAGACCCTACATATTCAGAATCAGGAAAACTTCACAGAATGCGAGGTGAGCGAGGTGACACCTATTGCCAATGCCCAGGAGTAGACTGCCTAAGTATAAATAATCAACCTAAACTCTCTTTGCTTCCTAACATTTTCTCACAAGACCAAAAAGTCCCGTAACCTCCTTTTCTTAATGGTGGCGCCACTTCAACCACACTCTGGAAGGTATTGGTTTCCTTAAGTACAATGTGGAACCATCAGAATAAAAGAGCAGCATGAGGGAAAACGACAGTATGGGGCTTTGTGGCCTATCGATTCAGTTGCTCATACAAGAATCTGGGAGGGGGAAACCCCCGAAAGATTAGTCACTTCATTTTGTGTTGCGGAGCTCAATTCAGGTTAACAAAGCATTTGCTAACAAAGGAGATGGGAGAATGGCAGTATTCACTTGCTCTGGACTGAATAAACAAATGTGGGATTTGTGGGCTGACTAATGTCCTGGGATAAACCAGGCATTCAGCCAAATTCTAGGAGTTTTGATGAAAAGACCAGCAAGCCCACACTTTTCTTCTTGGAAAGTGCTCCATGGGAGTATTGATGTCCACAGGGCAGCCCAGGCCTTCAGCTTGCCTTAAAGTTTCACCCCATATTCCGCCACGGGGAATTCTCAATGCCTCTGTAATCGAAGACCTAGATTAAGCGATAGAAGCTGGATTCCACCTTCTCGGGAAGTGTTAAATATGCCATTCATCTCCTTTTAGAAATGTGTTATCTCTGTCCCTTTTTAAATACTACATTACCCTGAAAATATACAGGTAGGCCACTAAAATGTGACTCTGGTTCTATCTTTCCATTCTTTCATTAATTTCATTCGTTCAACGAATGAATGGTGCTCCAGGCACCATGTAAGTGTCTGTGGATAAAATGAATCAGACACAGTCCATGCCCTTGGGAAGCCTCCAGACCAAACTTGAAATCTTTAAGAGCACTGGAAAAATAATAAAGCCCTATAATTTTATTTTTGGTTGGAGGCAAGTGTTAAAATTTGCAATGATTTTCATTGGGCAAGGCAAGAAGTCCTTCAATCAAGGTCACAATATAAACTTGTAGGGATGTCAGAAATAAGAATAAGGGCTTGCCCTTTCTTTCTACCGTGCTATTAGGACCATACAACCATGGTCTAGACGAAAGTTGATTTTATTACAAACTGCAGCTAGTGAAACTTAACTCTTAAGAGTTAAGTTTCACAGGTTCTTAAGTAACTCAGGAAAAACTTCCCGGCAGCAGCTGATACAATCTTCCTTAAACTATAAATGTGGCTTATCTACCCAGATCAGAAACATATAGGGGCACTTGGGTGGCTCAGTCAGTTAAGTGTCTGCCTTCAGCTCGGGTCATGATCCCAGGGTCCTGGGACCCAGCCGGGCGTGGGGCTCCCTGCTCAGCAGGGAGTCTGCTTCTCCCTCTCCTTCTGCCCTTCCCCCGCTCTTGCATGCTCTCGCTCGCTCTCAAATAAATAAATAAAATCTTAAAAAAAAAGAAACATATATGGTACATGCATGGAACGATTCAATGTGAACATAATATAAACTAGAGGAAGAAAGTTCATGGTAGCAACTGACAGAGCGCACTTTAAAGATCTCCACAAAAATCTCCAATCTTCCTCGAAATTTAGAGTCTTAAGTGGTATTTACCTACATCAGGACTTTCATACTTCCCTTATGAAGACCTAATCTTCAGGGCTTATTAGCCCTCCCAGAGTGCCAGAGGAGGCTGCCAAATGGCAAATGCAGAGAATTAGTTTTAAGAGGCATTCTATGTAACTGCATTTAGGAGGAAATTCAAGTAGATGAGCAAAGATTTTAAGCGGGCTCTTTCAGAAAACAAAAAACAAAAAAACAAACAACAACAACAACAAAAATCTGGCAAGGAATCAATACCAAGTTTAACATACTTCGGTTAGCCTTCTAAACATCATTCCGCAGAAATGTAGGTATTATAAAATCAAGGTTTGGAAAAGGAGCCTAGTTCCTGCTTACTCACTATGAAGGCGGGAGGGAGAGTTGAAAGGGAAAGCTACGGACAAACTGGGAGAGAGCTATTTCAGGTTTTAAAACTCGGAAAAGAGACCGGAGCCTGAGCCTGGGGCTGGCTGATGAGCAGGCAGCAGAAGCCACCCACAAAAACTCGGAGCAGCGGCTAGAAGGAACAGACGCCGGGCACAGCCCACAAGCCAGAGGAAGGCCTGCACAGGAAGCGGAGAGCACATGCGGGGCTATGGAGTCCGGGGCAGGATGAAGCCAGTCCATGTGAGGTTCAAGAAAACCAAGCAGGCAATCCAAGCATCGAAGTGTTTCCTCGTGTCATTAACGCGGGACCACATCCTGATTTCAAACAACAGGGAACCACGGATAGGGGTCGTTTTCTTTCAGACGTGTCAGACATGACCAGAGCCCTCTCTGAGCACTCTGCAGGGCACGCGCGGGATCCCACGGGGGTGAGCGACTTGACGGGCAGGGGCCGATGTCCCAGCAAAATGAGACAAGCGGCTTGACTTGACAAGTAGCAAGAAGGAGCATAAAGAGCTTCCCTAGACAGTGCCAGGGCGTTAGGTGCCAAAAGCTTGAGGTGGTTATTAGAAAAGGTTACCGCCCCTGATCGTCTGACTACAGCCAATTCATCCCCAGAAAACAGCCAGGGCAGAATCCGGCCAACGCAATCAGCGCCCCCTTGGGAAGCAGGCGCCCTTCACCGTTCACCGGGAGCGCTTGCTAACATCGCTGCCGCTCGCAAAGTGGCTAGGCTGCGCAGTGACAGCAATTCCTGTCCTCAGTTAAGGAGAGATTGCCTGGTGGGCTTTTAACTTTGAATTGGATGTCAGCCACGCTGCTTCCTTTGGTTACCTCTCCGCTGGGACTTCTTTGGCAGCCAAGTTCTAGTGCAGTTCACTTCCACAGTCATCTGAGCGGTAGGGAGGAAGAAAAACTGCCAGGGCTCAGAACACCCCCGGCCCTATCCCTAATCCGCTGCAAGGCTTTTGGCTCAGCCAGATTACTTCTCTGTGTTCCCTTTTCCTTTAATTATAAAATCGGAAATATAAAACCTACTTCACATGCTTCTGAAGCCATAGGAGAAAACAGATGAGCAAAAGGCTACCGAAGGTGTATATTCATATATAAATACTTAAGTGTGTGCATACACACTTTTAATGTTTTCCATACAACTCTTTTAATGTTTTCCAATTGCATAAAAGAGAAGTGTCGATTGACCAAGTACCTGAGTAAGTTAAGTGATAAAGACGATCTAGATATTTTGGAACAAAATCGCCACCCTTAGTTTTAGGGGAAAAAACAGTTGTCTAAATTCTTCAGACTATTTTTCTCTCCAAGTCTCTGTCATGGAATCTACAGAAGACTGGCTTTCCTGACGGCAGGAGGCCAGAAACAAAGTATTTTGAGGGAAAAGCAGGAAGAGCAACTGATTATTGTTTATGCCAGCCAATTTATGAAGCACTTTACAGATATTATTTCACTTTCTCTTCATTACAATTACAATCCCGTGACATGTGTATTATTTAATAACATACAGTATGCCTAAGTTTCTGAACAAATGCATTGTCTGAACTGATATTGAAATTCAAATCTGTCTGGCTTTGGGGCCCTCAATCTTAATTAGAGCCATTCTAGCTCTGTGAAGGAAACTGGGCTTCTCTTTTTTCCCTGCTTGGGGCTTGGGCATTTTGCCTTGCCATTACAAGTTGGGCCATGTGCTCTGGTTGGTCTGTGGGTCAGTCCCTCTGTGGCCCCTCATGTAGGAGCGGACAGTTACTGGAGGGTGACATGGGGTGAGGGGTGAAAGAAGAGTTCCCAAAGAAGCAGACAAAGAAGGTTCATAAGTAAAGCACCTACGGGACCCAGTTTTGAGGGGCTGCATTTCTTGGGTAAGTGCCATAGAACAGGAAGAAATTTTCTTATATTCTCTGGTCATTCTATTTAGAGAAAAACTACTCTTCAGATGTGGCAATGAGCTATTTGGGAATTTTATTCCGTTAGGATTAATGTCTAAAAAGTTGTTATTTCCTATCCCCACCTGCTACCTCAGGTGGTTGCTTTGGAGTTAGATACATTCCAAATAGGCATTCAAATTTGGTCCTAAAAAGCAGTACTGACTCAGGAAAGGTGTCTAATATGCTTCACCAGAATGCTTTAACCCTAGAAGAATGTCAGAGCATATTAGCTTAGGTATTAGAAATTACCTAGAAACACCAACTGGGAAGGTTTAAACAACAGCATTTTTAAAGCAGGAGTAATAATAATATGTGAATGGCTGACATTTGTTGAGCCCTTACACAATGGAAAGCATAGTGCTACCCCTCTTACGCAAGTTATTTCATTTGGATTTTGCAATATCCCTCTGAGGCAAGCACTGTTATGATTCTCATTTTCAAATGAGAAGGCAAAGTTTGTCATCAGTATTTCTCATTGTCAAAATGGCCACCAAAATGACAAAGGAGGGTAGAGTGGAGGCTAGAATCATGGAACATTTTCACATATCCACCCCTTCCTGCCTCCCCACTTCTCCAGTGTCCTCCCAAATATCTTCTTCCTTCACCCAAGGCAGTCCAAAAATCCATTCATTTGTCCTATTGCTTCGCTAAAAGGGATTGCTGACTCAGTATATTCCATGAAATTATCTCTGCCTCCTCCCAAAACAGTAAAACCTTAAGAGAAGCAATTAAAGACATTTAACTTAAAAGACCTTGAGAATGAACTCTGACTCCAAGAAAAGGGTACATGCAATTTATGCAAGGGATTGTGAAACCTAATAATCCAATGGAGAACCCTAACTGCCAGACTAGCCCCATAAATAGTCTTTTCCATGCAATTCAATGAAGGTATTCCACTGGAATTATACAAAAGAGAAGGCAAACAAGAGATTTTGTTGAGAAATGCAAGATCAGGAGAGGTAGGCCAATATGATGAGGAGCTTTGGTTGGTATGTGTCCTTTGGCCAGCTCCCTCACTCCTACAGCCTGCCCCCGCTGGGAGATTTCCCACCAGCCTCAACCGTAGAGGCCCATGCCCTGGGGCAGTGAGGTTAGTACAGAAAGACATTGACAGGATGATAGTGACAAGCTAGTTGTTGATGAAATCCAAAATATACCCGACGGTATACATCGACCTTGGGTTTCCAATTTAATATTTGTTCATCTAGTATCTAACCACGGAAAAGCTGGATCTCAAAATCCCCTTAAAGGGAAAAATTTAGGAGGAAGTTATATAGTAGGTCCTTGTTTCTTTGTCGTTGCTGTTGTTATAAATTAGCTCTCTTTTGCAATATATTTTCTTTAGAATCATAAAATGATATAAGGAACTTTGTACAATTGAACTTGAGCTATATGAATCAGATTAAATAATAGTTATGATACATTTTAGCATGTGTAATGCAGTGCAGCGTTATAGGCTGCTCTGCTGGGTTCAGACTTGCTGCTTGGCTAATCACAAGTGCTAAGGGCTTCAGCTCAGCAGTTCTTGGAAGCATGAAGTTGCAACAGCGGTGAAAGAGTGTCTCTCTGATGCCTGAGTCAAAGTTAAATCTCAGAAACAACTGCTTCTTTCTCACCAGTTCACCAGCATCCAGACTTTCCTTCTAAAACTTGTGAGGATAAAATACTTCTATCAGCATATAAATGAAAGCAAACACTCAGTTTCTCCTTTATACACAGTGGCTGCAATAAGACACATATACATAACAGTAGAGCTTGTGCAAAATTGGGCACAGAAAAAAAAATAAGGAAAAGAGAAGAGAAGGGGGGGAGAGGGGAGGGGAGAAGTTGAAGGGGAGGGGATAGGGGCTTCAGCAAGGACAGGAGATAAAAAGACTCTTTTCCCATCCAGTTTGTTTTCTGTCTATCAGTGTCATAAATTTACCTGCATAACTTGCATTTTACCTTTGTGATAACTCTGGAGGTAATCTGAATCCCCCTCATTTTCCTGAAAAAGAAACTGGTGCTCAAAATAGTAAAGTAGGCCACACTACTAAAAACTGCCAGCCCCATGTTGAAAAAGAAAAGCAAAGCTGGTGGCATCACAATTCCGGACTTCAAGTTCTATTGCAGAGCTGTAATCATCAAGACAGTATGGTATGGGCACAAAAACAGACACATAGATCAATGGAACTGAATAGAGAGCCCAGAAATGGATTCTCAACTCTATGGTCAACTAATCTTCATCAAAGCAGGAAAAAATATGCAATGGAAAAAAGACAGTCTCTTCAATAAATGGTGCTGGGAAAATTGGACAGCCACATGCAGAAGAATGAAACTGGATCATTTCCTTATACCATACACATAAAAATAGACTCAAAATGGATGAAACACCTCAATGTGAGACAGGAATCCATCAAAATCCTAGAGGAGAACACAGGCAGCAACCTCTTCGACCTCAGTCGCAGCAACTTCTTCCTAGAAACATCACCAAAGGCAAGGGAAGCAAGGGCAAAAATGAACTTCATCAAGATAAAAAGCTTTTGCACAGCAAAGGAAACAGTCAACAAAACCAAAAGACAACCGACAGAATGGGAGAAGATATTTGCAAATGACATATCAGATAAAGGGTTAGTATTCCAAATCTATAAAGAACTTATCAAACTCAACACCCGAAGAACCAATAATCCAATCAAGAAATGGGCAGAAGACATGAACAGACATTTCTGCAAAGAAGACATCCAAATAGCCAACAGGCACATGAAAAAGTGCTCAACATCGCTCGGCATCAGGGAAATCCAAATCAAAACCTCAATGAGATACCACCTCACACCAGTCAGAATGGCTAAAATTAACAAGTCAGGAAACGACAGATGTTGGCAAGGATGCAGAGAAAGGGGAACCCTCCTACACTGTTGGTGGGAATGCAAGCTGGTGCAGCCACTCTGGAAAACAGTATGGAGGTTCCTCAAAAAGTTGAAAATAGAGCTACCCTACGACCCAGCAATTGCACTACTGGGTATTTACCCCAAAGATACAAACGTAGTGATCCGAAGGGGTATGTGCACCCCAATGTTTACAGCAGCAATGTCCACAATAGCCAAACTGTGGAAAGAGACGAGATGTCCATCGACAGATGAATGGATAAAGAAGATGTGGTGTATATATACAATGGAATATTATGCAGCCATCAAAAGGAATGAAATCTTGCCATTTGCAATGACGTGGGTGGAACTGGAGGGTATTATGCTGAGCGAAATAAGTCAAACAGAGGAAGACATGTATCATATGACCTCACTGATATGAGGAATTCTTAATCTCAGGAAACAAACTGAAGGTTGCTGGAGTGGTGGGGGG